>NC_071353.1:97645638-97953138 GCF_943734655.1 Sabethes cyaneus | reverse complement strand
AGTGGTAGTACCCCCTTTTTTAAAAAAGATCCTTTTTGTCAAACCTTTTTATTTTTTACTTACAGATAAACATGGAAATCTCGACCAACATGTCAAAAGGTCCAATGTGCAAATGAGAGATTCTCTTTGCGTTTCCTCTCTTATGCTTATTACTGCGGCATAAATACATTTCAACCCAATTATTCTAAAGGATAAGCTTTCCAATAACACCAATAACCGTTTCATGCAAAATAAACGCATTCAAGTGCATTTATGCCGCCGTAATAAACCTAAGAGACGAGATGCAAAGAGAATCTCTCATTTGCACATTGGACCTTTTGAAATTTTGCTCGTCAAATATTAGGTTTAGAAAGAAACTATTTTCACATTCAAATTCCAATTCCAATTGAAAATAGTCGAGTAAAAAACGCCTTTTTTAGCGTTTTGAGCTGGAAATGATCATACAGAAATCGACACGTCTTCTGAACTTAATTCAACTGTTTGTTAATGCTGTGCTAGTTATCATCCATATGCATCCTAGCGATAAATAATCTTCATTGTGTATTTTAACCTACTAAATAACTTTATAGAACATATGAAAGCAATGAAAACAGCGTGTACAGAATTTTTGAGCAGAACTGATTTTAAAGTGGCTGTTAGCCTCGGGGTACAATGCTAGCCTAACAAGCCAGTCGTCGTATGTTCGAATCTCGACTGATCGGTGCCGCTACAGAGTTAATAAGATCTTTGCCCTAGCCCCGTAATTTTCCTGTACTCTAATAACCGGCTACGAAGTCTGTCGATAAAGAAGGGTCAAGTTCTGAAGGACGTTTACACCCATGGCTTTGCTTTGCTTGATTATAAAGTGGTTTCTTCAAACAAATCAGTAAATTTCGCAACTAGTCAGAGATAGATAGTTACTATATGCAGCAAAGTTGCTTATTTTAATGTGTTCTAGAATTTTTATGAAGACGCTATTTTTCTGGACGCGTTTAAAAAACAAAAATTTGCGTCACCCTATTAGGTGGATTCACGGTCACGCTAAAAGTGTAAGAAAATGTGCTATATTTTATTAATTAACTGCTGCAAAGAAACACCCGTTGAAAAATTACACATTTTTACTATATTATTCTGTTTTTGAGGTTTGGTCCCATTAAAGGTTTTCTTGAATAAATTTCATCAATCATTTTTAAATATCTTTTGACCAGTAGAACCAATCCTTATGAAATTTGGTAAATACATTTGCAGTGTTAAGACCTCTCGTTTAATACTAAAACAATTGAAACTAGATAAATTTTCTTGGTTAAAATCGCTATAAAGTATTGTAAATTTTAACGTGTAACTTCAATTGCTCATAACTTTCAAACTAAAAGTCCAATCAAAAAACCATTCAATAGTGATCTATTCGGCTATATTACCTTTCAAATGAGACTAATAGCGCATAAATCGTCTTGGCCATCTCTGAGAAACAGGCGATAATTATTACCTTGTCAAAACACGTTTTTAAGCATAACTTTTAAACTACTTGTTTGTTTTCAATAAAACTTCCTAAAAATTTTTATAATTTAGCAAGAGCTTTCATTTGGTACTAAGATCATTGAAATCGGTTGTGTGGTTCCGGAGAAAATCGTGTCATGTAGTTTTCACATTTTTGCTTATAACTTTTAAACGAAACATCGGACCACAAAGCAATTCAATAGTGATATACTAGGCAATAATACCTTTCAAATGAGACTAATAACGCATAAATCGGTTCAGCCATATCCGAGAAACAGGCGATAGAAAATGAGCTGCACACACACACATACACACACACACACACACACACACATACACACACACAGACATTACTCAGTTCATCGAGCTCTATCGATTGGTATATGTGATTCGGCCCTCCGGGCCACGGATCAGTTTCGTGTTTTTCGACCAATTTCTAAACCTTTGTTATATACTATAACAAAGGTAAAACGTGAATTATCTCAAAACATGTCCCCTCAGATTCGTCTCATCTTTATTAATGATAAGTTAAAACATGTTCTAAAATCTGGCGAAGAGCTACTAATGGGCACTCTATCGGATTTTTTGTTTTATTCTGACAATTTTTCAAAAATTTTCAAATTTTACTTATTTTTGTAAAATTAAAAAAAGATCAAATTCTTCGCATAACAAATTGGACAAATTAGAGTGCTCTGAGCACACTACCACTATAGCCGAGAATAATTGAACAAATTACGTCATATAGGGGAGAGGCGTCTACAGTGAGACACTTTTTTCCAAAATTTAAAAAAAAATTTCATGGTAGCTACCAACAAGCTCTTCAATCTATTTGAAAGGTATATCTTTCTAGTTGTTTGAAAATAAGCTTCAGTCGTTTTGGTTATAAGCTACATTATTTATTATCACCAATGTGAAGGTGTAATTTTGTCTCACTGTTCACCAATAGGTGGGAAGAGTGAGACATTGAGTATTGTATCCTGAGACACCTATTTGAAATCAATCTAAACCATATTTTTGAGTAATAAAAAATAGTTTAGAGCACGTGTTGTTTACTGTGTCTATAAAGCATGCATTATTTTTGGGTATGATTAAAAGTTCCGATTATTTTCACACATACATACACACATACACATACACACTCATATAATGGACAAATCCAAGACATCTGACTCGTACCTTACACTTCAGAGTTCATTTACAGTCAATCCCTATGGTTTGATTTGCAATTAAACACAAAAAAAAATTTCAAAAAAATTTGCATGGCGAAAGCTATGTCTCAGTGTCACCCACGTCTGAGTGTCTCACCGTTGCCAATAGGAATATTTTATGAAAAATAGTAAACTAGCGGAGTTAGCAAATAATTCGAGTGACATTTTTTATTCAGATATTAACTCTTATTACTATGTCATGCCATGCGGTAATTTTAATTTTAATTTAATATGTATTTTGTTGTTGAAAATCATTTGAAAATGAGTGCAAAAGAGTTTACTTTGAACCCCTCAAAAGTGATTTTTATTGAAAAATATATTAAAAAATCAACAAATTTTTCTCAAACTACATTATGCGATGAAGGTTCACAAACTTCATTTTCCATGAAAATATCATGGATCTTGAATGTTTTATAACGTATCTATTCCCGTTGACTCACTGTTCCTGTTGTCTCACTGTTGACTACTCTCCCCTAAACTTATTTCTTAGGTTCAGCCGTTCTGAAGTTAGGCCATTACAAATATTTTATGAAGATTTTGATTTTAAGATGTCATGCCACTGAAAGGGATTATTACTTTTGGAACAAATTTTTTTTTGTATGTTAAATTTTTTGATTTTCAGGTATCATGAATGTTTTATTTATTATTGATCTATCTTCCCAAAAGTCAGAAAATACCTTTCTTACGATTTTTTCCATCGATGATTTTTTTACCTTTGTTATACTATAACAAAGGTTTAGAAATTGCCGGAATAAAAAGAAATCGAACCGAGGCCCGGAGGGCCGAGTCACATATACCAATCGATAGGGTTCGACGAACTGAGCAATGTCTGTGTGTGTGTATGTATGTATGTATGTGTGTGTGTGCGCTTCATTTTCTATCGCCTGTTTCTCGGAGATGGCTGAACCGATTCGTTCGATTTTACTTTTGTTTGGAAGGTACTATTGCCTAGTGTATCACTATTGAGTTGTTTCATGGTCCGACTTTTTGTTTAAAAGTTATGAGTAAAAATGTGATAACTACCTGACACGATTTTCTCCGGAACCACACAACCGATTTCAATGATCTTAGTACCAAAAGAAAGCACTTGCTATCATAAAAATTGTCAGGAAGTTTTATTGAGAACAAACAAGTAGTTTAAAAGTTAACCTTAAAAAACCTGTTTTGACAAGGTAATAATTATCGCCTGTTTCTCAGAGATGGCCAAACCGATTTTTGTGCTCTTAGTCTCATTTGAAAGGCAATATAGCCTAATAGATCACTATTGATTTGTTTTTTGATTGGACGTCTAATTTGAAAGTTATGAACAATCGCGTACAACACATCAAAATTAACAATTATTTATAATAATTTTAACTAAGACAATTTATCAAGTTTCAATTATTTTAGTATCAAACGAAAGGTTTTGACACTGCGAATGTATCCGCAAAATTTCATAAGAATTGGTTTTGCCGGTTAAAAGATATTAACCATCGAACACTCGCGCCAACTTTTGTAACACGGTTACTCGCGCGCACAATAGACCAAAACCAAAAAACGTGCGCGTTAGAGTTTTGACTGGAAAAACTTGGTTTTAGATTTATCAAACTTTTGGAAAAGTTTCTTGGAATTGAAAGCTCTATCGTCTGGTAGAATTTAAATTTTGATTAATCCCCCTTAAAGTGAAATAAAAAACCCGATTTAATCCACCTAGTGGTGAAAGGAACCTTTGTTATACGGTCTTACTTACTATTTGAGATAGAAAGCGACTCATCTTCGTAACATAATCCATCTAAAAAAATAAAAAATAAGAAAACTTATCCAATTTAATTCTACTATGTGTATTTTATTCACGACAGATACGTATTTCGCCTACGACTTGCAGGCTTCCTCAGTGTCTGTTTTCCAAAATCGATTCAATATTAAAGAAAATTTGTGGCTTCAACAGCGTTTTTCGTAGTTGCACGTTTTTGCAGATGTGACTGTCTTTTATATATGGGCAGTGCAGGTTTCATCAGAGTCTGTTTTCGAACTTTGGTTTTCGAAAACAGACACTGAGGAAGCCTGCAAGTCGTAGGCGAAATACGTATCTGTCGTGAATAAAATACACATAGTAGAATTAAATTGAATAAGTTTTCTTATTTATTATTTTTTTAGGTTTCGTATTCTACTAAGACGCTCCAAAAACTTTAGTCATAATTCATCTATTGGTTATCGTTACGTAGTGCGTTGGTTTACATATGTACCATCCGTACTCTACCCTAACCATGCACAACATCATGTAAATAAATATTATGCAACAAGCAAAACAAAACAGACAACTCCGATCGTATTGAGACACACGGCGGGCACCGAACGCAAGCACCAGCGCCATGCATACACTTCACAAGTGCACGCATTTTGCTGAGCTAGCTCTCCGACCTGTCGGTGGCCTATGTGACTCGGTGTAAGGACTCGAATTACAATTCCAGAACCGAATGTATCGAACAAAGAATCTTTCTGTCCCAGTAGTCTATCTCTTTTTAACTTTAAGAATGCATTTAGAATAAGGAAAATATCGATATGCATTACCGATATTTTCCACCAAAATTTAGCTATAAAAGCAAACCTTTCGGATAATAAACCAAGCCATTTCGACTTCAGACTTTGTGCGTTTAATGCGACCCCAATCGGGCTATCGCTGACAAAAGAACTTAGTCCCGCAAGCAACCCCGAGATCAGTTGATCTACCACGGGCTATTGCTTAAAGTCCAAAGGCTAAAGTATACTTCAATAAACCGTCCGCGCCAACAGTGCTGTTATATGGCGACACGTGACGCTTAACTTGCAATCTTCGGATACAAGTGCGTGATGCTGCTGATTCATGCAACGGAACCAGCCAAGACCTCACCCACGATACGACAACAGAAAAATGACACCACACGACCGAAACCACTGCAGGCGCGATAATTACAACAGGAGAAATAACCCTCCTTGGCTGCAATGAAAAATAACACGACACTGGACAGTTGTTTCTGTATGAACAACTTTCGTGACATGGAGTAACTGGACCCTGTACAACAACAAACACGTTAGTCGATTCAGCCAAATCATCAGCTGATACACATATAGGCAGATTCATCATTATGGTTACAACCACGAATCAACTATAAGACAACAGCATGAACCCGGAAGAAGAAGAAGTCTACGCGGAGCTAGGAAAACTCCTCGAAGACATACTAGAGGAGCTTGGAAAAGAGAATCCAAATCAGCAATCATGGACCAACACAGAACCGGCACACGACAAAGCACACGAGTGAATATGAATTATGCGTGAGTGAAATTCTTCTTATTATTGTATAAATTTTTTTTATATCTAAGCTTTTTTAATTAAATGGATTAAAGTGAATTAAAATTAAAGTAATTTTTTTAAGAATATAGATATTTAATTTTTATAAAGAAATTTTTTTATTAAAGTTTGAATTTTGAATTTTTATCAAATGAATTAAAATAAATTAAACAGTTAAATAATTAAATTTGTAGCACACAAGTGCCTTGAAAAAAAACGAGACTTATATTTTTGCAATATGATTGATTAAATAAAATACAATTACATTATGAATATATGAAAAATATTAAGAGGCCTAAATCATGAGTGACCCAGATTAGCTCAGCGAATGCATAAATTTTACTAAAAATTTTTTTCAGCTTACATAATTTTTAATTGAAAGTATAACATACAATTTAATTTATAAATGGTTAACACTAGAACCATTTACAATTTTTATAATGGATAACAATAGAACCATTGACAGGAAGGAAATTCTCAGTAAGCCAGAATGCAATTTGCAATCAAGTTAGCCAGAAGGATTTCCCGAAATATTAATGTATAACCACTAACGTGGATTTCCCTAAAACTCTCCTTGCACATTACTAAGGAAATTGCAAAAATTTCTGATCCCAGTGCGGAGACAGTCCTAATTATTTAACCAATCCACCTTACTGCACGCTATAAGGAAATCGTAAAATTACCATTTCCAGTGCGAAGGTCGATTTATTTATCCTACCCAACAAACAATTCCCTTCCCCGTACTTGATGCACATAAAAAGGAAATCGTCACAGTACCATTACCAGTGCCAAGACACTTACTAATAGCTGAGCGAACAGGCTAAAAATCCTCAGCATTCCCCTAACCACTTTTTAAACCTTTTTTATTATTTTTACCCCACAACTTTTTATTTTAAAGAGCTACGCAAATAAGCCAAGCCTGCCTTGTCATGCGAAAAGGCTAAAAATCCATGACAGAGGCATAGATTATAAGAAAACGAAAAATAAACAATTTATACCTGGGAGCATATATGATGAGAAAAATATTGGCTCATACTACGGTATCGAAGCATGACTAAGAAGTGAATAATAAAATTTTAGCCCCAGATGCCCGGGATATAACAATCAATGCTGACATTAGTGTCCGTTGGAAAATATTGTTAAATACTAGTTAAGGCACAGGCTCTAGCGCTCGTGACCTATAATGGATTTTTTTCCCCGGATGCCTGGCACACAGATGACCAGATGTATTAAAATATAATGGAAGTCAATCAAGGTTGCTCTTCTGAAGAAATCGCAAAGAAAGATTGCTATCTCTGTAGACCTCTAAATTGAGGCCAAAACTAATTTGCCGAAATAGTAAATTGTTTTAATTCAAAAAGCTACTGGGTACGATGATATAAGGTTTTCATTATTATTTGTCAAGAAATAAATTGTATTAAATAAAAATTTATATTTTATCATACATTAATTTTTTTCAATAGATTACAATCGTTGGTCAAAACAATGTTAGTAATTAGTTCTAAGAAGTAGTAAAAATCCAAAATTGCGAATACTGTACACAAAATAGGTTAATTAATATGTGAATAATAACAACTACTTTTATATAGTGACATCTTACTTAATCAAATTGTTTTTTTTTTAATTTTTTTTTAGAAATACCTTATAATATTTTTTTTTATCAATTATAATTATCTCATAGTGACAAGCAAAAATTATAAATTATAGCACATTATAAAAACAAAAAAATATATCAAGAACAAAAAACATAATAATTTAAATTGTTGGGAAAGTAGATCAGCACAAACTGACATTACAGAAACGAGGCAATCAGCATGTGAGGTGTACCGCGATTGGCCATGGAATTTTCTCTCGTTTTTTCATATGGAAAAATGGTGTCTGTATGCAGCAAAACTATCAGCAAATATAAAATGTTTAAAATGTATCTGTTGGTAGTCGAGTCATTCGGGGCCAAATTAAGGCATTTTTTTAAATCAAAGTTCTACAGTACCTAAACAAACAAACATAGAGGTATACTATGCTCATCAAAATTGTGTATTTTTACTATTTATACAATTTTGTAATACATGAAAAAGTCATACAACAATTACAAAAAGAGTTCGAATAGAAAAAACTGATTTTACAAATTCATATACAGTGAATAAGATTTTTCTATTTTCGCTGAATAGATAGAAAGTTACTGTATTCAACAAAATTTCTTGTAATAATATGTTCTAAAACTTTGCCGAACACATCAATGTATATTCAAATATTCAAATTCAAATATATATTCAAATTTGATTAAAAAGCTTAAAATAATAGTAAATTGTGTAAGTTAATATACAGCAATGTTAAAGCACTGTAAGAAGCAATCAAAAACAATATTTGTACGAAGGGTTCATTCATAAATAGCGTAACAAAATGAGATCACAACACAAAAGAACTTCTGCCTGTCTGCCGTTCCTTATAGAATCAAAAACTACTGAACCAATCGGCGTGAAAATTTGCATGTAGAGGTTTTTGGGGCCAGGAAAGGTTTTAGTGATGGTTAGAGACCCCTTCCCCCACTAAGAGGGGGGCTCCCATACAAATGAAACACAAATTTCTGCATAACTCGAGAACTAATCAAGCAAATAGAACAAAATTTGGCATGTGGGTGTTTTCGGTTTTATATAGTGACATCTTACTTAATCAAATTGTTTTTTTTTTAATTTTTTTTAGAAATACCTTATAATATTTTTTTTTATCAATTATAATTATCTCATAGTGACAAGCAAAAATTATAAATTATAGCACATTATAAAAACAAAAAAATATATCAAGAACAAAAAACATTTCAAAATCACAAATTTGTAAAGGCATCTGGGACAGCTATATTTTTTCCTGAATAATTACGTTTCACTTCATTATTCAAAAAAAGGGGGGAGGTGTACCATCCGTACTCTACCCTAACCATGCACAACATCATGTAAATAAATATTATGCAACAAGCAAAACAAAACAGACAACTCCGATCATATTGAGACACACGGCGGGCACCGAACGCAAGCACCAGCGCCATGCATACACTTCACAAGTGCACGCATTTTGCTGAGCTAGCTCTCCGACCTGTCTCCGATAAGTTTACAAAATTTGAACAAAATAGAAACACTTTAAAATTTTGATAGATCCTTTTTTCGTGAAATTGCTGAGTAAGGATAAGTAAGTTGTTATTAACCTGAGTAAGTGCAAATAAAAGTAAGTTGTAAGAGGAAATCTTATGCTTTAGCATATACATTGTCTAGTAAAGGTCTAGTTTATAGGTTTTTGAACTATGCATAGTTTCCCGTAATGCCATTCTATTTGAATCACATCAATAGGGTTTTCTTGAATAATTTTCATCAATTTTTATTAACCTTCGGCTACTCACGCTGTTGTATTTTATACAACACGTGTAGGTTTTGACGTAGGACTACGTCTTACGGCAAGTTTTGAGATAGGGTGTCATTCCAAAAAATCGAAAAATGCGAGCGTCACGAAAAATGAAAGGTTTTGAGCGCCAATAGCTTAGCGGTTTTCCGATCGATTTTCAATATTCTTACACCAATCGATTGGAAAATCTTCTAAGAATTGGTCCAAATGAAGAAAAGTATGGATTCTTGATGTTGAACTATTGAAAAATTGAAAATGATGAACCTATGTTTTACCAGAATTCTCGCTTCGTGATTGGTTGGAAGATTCTTTAGGATGATCTAAACCTATACCAATTTGATATCTGTGCTTGGGAAGTAAGCCAAAACAAGTGACGAAGTTCCCTCATTTCAACAAGATTTCTTAACACCGCGATTAAACCTAGACCATTTTGATGTGCTTGCTTGGGAAGTACGCCAGAAACAGTGACAAAACCCCCTCGTGCCAACAGGTTTCTTACGAATGCGATTAAACCCAGTCCAATTTGATGTCTGTGTTAAGGAAGTGTGCCAGAAAAAACGACACAAGTTCGTTGCCACTACAAATCGCACATTATTTACTGCGAGACGATTAAATCTATTTGATATCTGTGTTGGAAAAACGTGCCACAGCTGTAGTGTTCGGTTATAACATGACTCTGTATGAATACGCATGCTTGCCGTTTCATTGGAAGTGTAGTGAAAAGATGTGCTGTTGATAAAATAGGATTGAATTGGTAAAATCCCTTCAACGTGGGTAACCATGGGTAATAAAAACAATCTTCAATTTCTGTAAGATTGCAGGAAAGCAATAGTTTGTGTTCTTGATTTTGTTAAATTGTTTTCACATGCACATTGAAATAACTCTGAAATCTTTTGAGGATTGAACGTATGCAATATTACTACTTTGATAAATGTTACATACAACGCATGTAGCATGTATATATGGTGCATACAGCATGTATACATGAAGAAACGAATGATTACAAGCATGGATATATGCTACTATCACTACCAAGAGGCTTACGTAGTCCTGCGTCACCTATATATGCGGTCGTGTCTTGTGCACAACCCCTCTGATTTTTTCAACGCCATATTGTTATAAAGTTACAAATCGTTGTTTAACAAACGTATATTCTTCAACAAACTTATTGTGAGCAAAATATCATAATTATTTAATCAATTAATAATTTAAATTGTTGGGAAATGTATGCAGCAAAACTATCAGCAAATGTAAAATGTTTAAAATTTATCCGTCTGCTGGTAGTCAAGTAATTCGGAGTCAAAATTAGGGTATTCTGTATAACCAAAGTTCTACAGTTCCTAAACAAGCAAACATACAGGTATACTATTTTCAGCAAAGTTGTGTATTTTTACTATTTGTACAATTTTGTAGTACATGAAAAAGTCATACAACAGTTACAAAAAGAGCAAAAATAGAAAAACTGATTTTACAAATTCATATACAATAAATAAGATATTCCTATCTTCGCTGAAGCGATAGAAGGTTACTGTCTTTAGCAAAATTTCTTGAAATAATATGCTCTATAACTTTGCAGAACACATCAATGTGTTATATTGACAATGAAGAAAAATATTTTTTCAATTCACTTTTAAGGGGATTAATCAAAATTTAAATTGCACCAGACGATAAAGCTTTCAATTTCAAGAAACTCTTCCAAAGGTTCGATAAACCTAAAACCAAGTTTTCCCCAGTCAAAACTCTAGTGCACACGTTTTCTTTGGTTCGGTCCATTGTGCGTGCGAGTAACCGTGTTACAAAAGTTGGCGCGAGTGTTCGAGGGTTAATATATTTTTACCGGTAAAACCAATTCTTATGAAATTTTGCATATATATTCGTAGTATCAAAAGCTCTCGTTTGATATTAAAATAATTGAAATTAGGTAAATTATCTTGGTTAAAATCATTATAAATTATTGTTAATTTTGGTGTGGTGTATACGGTTGCTCATAACTTTCAAATTAAACGTCCAATCAAAAAATCATTCAATAGTGATCTATTAGGATAAATTATCTTTCAAATGAGACTAATAGCTCATAAATCGGTTTGGCCATCTGTGAGAAACAGGCGATAATTATTACCTTGTCAAAACAGGTTTTTTAAGCATAACTTTTAAACTACTTGTTTGTTTTCAATTAAATATTCCTGAACAATTTAGCTTTAATAAGGGCTTTCATTTGATACTAAGATCGTTGAAATCGGTTGCCTAGTTCCGGAGAAACCCGTGTCACGTATTTTTCACATATTTGCTTATAACTTTTAAACGAAACGTCGTATCACGAAACAACTCAATAGTGATCTACTAGACAATTACACCTTGCAAACAAAAGTAATAGCGAACAATTCGCTTCAGCCATCTCTGAGAAACAGGCGATAGAAAAAATCATTACACACACACACACACACACACACACACACACACACACACACACACACACACACACACACACACACACACACACACACACACACACACACACACACACACACACACACACACACACACACACACACACACACACACACACACACACACACACACACACACACACACACACACACACACACACACACACACACACACACACACACACACACACACACACACACACACACACACACACACACACACACACACACACACACACACACACACACACACACACACACACACACACACACACACACACACACACACACACACACACACACACACACACACACACACACACACACACACACACACACACACACACACACACACACACACACACACACACACACACACACACACACACACACACACACACACACACACACACACACACACACACACACACACACACACACACACACACACACACACACAGACATTGCTCAAATCGTCGAACCCTATCGATTGGTATATGTGACTTGGCCCTCCGGGCCTCGGATCAATTTCGTGTTTTACGACCAATTTTTAAACCTTTGTTATAGTATTAAAACACGATTTAATCCACCTAGTGGTGAAAGGAACCTTTGTTATACGGCCTTACTTGCTATTTGAGATAGAAATCAACACGTCTTCGGAACATAATTCATCTATTGGTTAACGTTGCGTTGCGTTGGTTTACATAAAATTTTTGAAAATTGAATAAGTTTACGAAATTTAAACAAAATAGGAACACTTTTAAATTTTGATGGATCCTTTTTTTATTAAATTGCTAAGTAAGGATAAGTAAGTTGTTATTAATCTGAGTAAGTGCAAATAAAAGTAAGTTGTGAGAGGAAATTGCCTAGTAAAGGTCTAGTTCATAGGTTTTTGAAGTATGCATAATTTCCTGTAATGCCATTCTATTTGATTCACATCAATAGAGTTTTCTTGAATAATTTCATTCTTCATATTCAAATTCCAAATTAAGGCATTTTTTTAAATCAAAGTTCTACAGTACCTAAACAAACAAACATAGAGGTATACTATGTTCATCAAAATTGTGTATTTTTACTATTTATACAATTTTGTAATACATGAAAAAGTCATACAACAATTACAAAAAGAGTTCGAATAGAAAAAACTGATTTTACAAATTCATATACAGTGAATAAGATTTTTCTATTTTCGCTGAATAGATAGAAAGTTACTGTATTCAACAAAATTTCTTGTAATAATATGTTCTAAAACTTTGCCGAACGCATCAATGTATATTCAAATATATATTCAAATTTGATTAAAAAGCTTAAAATAATAGTAAATTGTGTAAGTTAATATACAGCAATGTTAAAGCACTGTAAGAAGCAATCAAAAACAATATTTGTACGAAGGGTTCATTCATAAATAGCGTAACAAAATGAGATCACAACACAAAAGAACTTCTGCCTGTCTGCCGTTCCTTATAGAATCAAAAACTACTGAACCAATCGGCGTGAAAATTTGCATGTAGAGGTTTTTGGGGCCAGGAAAGGTTTTAGTGATGGTTAGAGACCCCTTCCCCCACTAAGAGGGGGGCTCCCATACAAATGAAACACAAATTTCTGCATAACTCGAGAACTAATCAAGCAAATAGAACAAAATTTGGCATGTGGGTGTTTTCGGTGACAAGAATTTATTCTATGGTAAATTGAGACCCCTCCCCTCGTTATAAGGGGAATTATAACTCCTCTCCCCTTTAAGAGCGGGGGCTTCTATACAAATTTCCTCATAAGTCGAGAATTAATCAAGCAAACGGAACCAAATTTGGCATGTGAAGGTTTTCGAGGGCAAGAATATTTTCTATAGTGAATTACGACCCATCCCCACTTTAAGAGGGGGGGCTCCTGTACGAAAGAAATACAAATTTCCTCATAACTCGAGAAGTAATCAAGCAAATGGAACCAAATTTGGCATGGGAGTTTTCTAGGGCAAGAATATTTTCTATGGTGAATTAGATACCCTCCCCACTTTAAGAGGGGGGGCTCCTATACAAACGAAATACAAATTTCCTCATAACTCGAGAACTAATCAAGCAAATGGAACCAAATTTGGCACGTGGGTGTTTTTGGAGACAAAATTTTTTTCTATGATGAATTGGGACCCCTACCCACTTTAGGAGGGGGGCTCCTATACAAATGAAATTCAAATTTCCTCATAACTCGAGAACTAATCAAGCAAATGGAACCAAATTTGGCATGTGGGAGATTTTGGAGTCTTGAATTTATTTTACGATAGTTAGAGACCTCTCACCCCTGTGGTAGGGGGATATGGACTCTCATACCAATAAAACAGAAATTTTTGCGAAACCCAAAAACTAATCGAACTCGAGGAATTCGAGACTCTTCCATAAAACATTAGTCAATACAAGACCACAAAAACTATCTATAGTAACACTAGATCATTCAGGACGAGACGGTCGCGAGTGTTGCCGGTGACCCGCCGTCGGAAGCGCCGCCCACTGGGGGGCTTGCAAAACTCGAGATTGTGACAAAGATCACCCGAGTTTCATGATTTATGTACAACACAGGTTATTTTGTGGCAATACGAAGTTTGTCGGGTCAGCTAGTAATTTATGTAAAACACAGATCGTGAGCAATTACGCTGTAAAGCATTGTTGTAATGAAATGTAGTTGGATATCCAATTCTTGCGAGACGTAACTTAGGGTTAACCATTGTTTAAAAGCTCGAAAATGCAATTATGATCTGTTTGTTCTACCATGCCCAATTCGGTAGAGCTACTCATAAGAGATAGTTACGCTATAATAACCACAACCCTTTATTGTTTCAATTCCAGTTGCAGACAGTTGCAGATTTGCTTAATTATATCAAAGTTTCCTTTCCAAATTCAATTAACATCGTTCAGGTGTAACCAAAATCTGACCAAACTGTTTGTTCCCTCATAAGCAGTGCTAATGGGCTTCTTTTTTGGGGCCCCTTGGTTTAGTCCTTTTCGGTTTTATTTTAAAGCTTTACTGGTATAAATATTATGTAATTGAACTGAAAATGTTCGGTAGTTCATCTAAAAATGTATTAAGACAGGAAGTTTTGTGCTGAAACACTTTATTTTTAATAGGTCCCACTTGCCCCGGGTGCTTTGAAGTGCCGACCTTATTTCAACCCATTTTTACCTTTGTTATACTATAACAAAGGTTTAGAAATTGGTCGAAAAACACGAAATTGATCCGAGGCCCGGAGGTCCGAGCCACATATACCAATCGACAGGGTTCGACGAACTGAGCAATGTCTGTGTGTGTGTGTGTGTGTGTGTATGTGTGTATGTATGTGCGGAGCGCAACTTTTCTATCGCCTGTTTCTCGGAGATGGCTGAACCGATTTGTTCGCTATTACTTTTGTTTGAAAGGTATTATTGCCTAGTATATCACTATTGAATTGTTTCGAGGTCCGACATTTCGTTTAAAAGTTATAAGTAAAAAAGTAAAAATTACGTGACATGATTTTCTCCGTACCCAAATGACCGATTTCAACGATCTTGGTATCGAATGAAAGCTCTTGTTAACACTAAATTTTTCGGATAAATTTTATTGAAAACAAACAATCAGTTTAAAAGTTATGCTTAAAAAACCTGTTTTGACAAGGTAATAATTATCGCCTGTTTCTTAGAAATGAATAAAGCGATTTAAACGCTATTAGTCTCATTTGACAGGTAACATAACCTAATAGATCACTATTGATTTGTTTTTTGATTGGACGTTCAATTTGAGAGTTATGATCAATTGAATACAACACATTAAAATTTACAATAATTTATAACGATTTCATCTAAGATGATTTATCTAGTTTGAATTATTTTGGCATCAAATTAGAGATTTTAAGTAGTAGTAGGTAGTAGTAGTAGGGGAAAGCCACCATCATTTCAAGGACTTGCCAATGTATGTGGGTAGAATTACAGTAGATCCAAATTTGATTATCAAATGAATTTCACACTAATGCTGTTACAGAAGGGCCAAAAGGGATTGGGCGGACCCACAAGCAGAGGCACTTGTGCGCATTCCGGGGTTATAAGAGTCGCCTTCCAGCATTAGGATCCTTCCATGTAATAATCAATTTCGCTATACCAACTTTAACCCACGTGATGATTTGTTTGTTTTGAATTGAGAAGTGCCATATTTGCTTCAGACCTTAAGGATTCAGGTTGGCAATCCACTCCGTCATCCAGCCTTCTACATTTATGATATCAATAATAATACTGTTAATATATGATATGATATTAAGATGAAATGTGGTATAAATGATAAAAATAGAACAATCTCACCAGCAGTCCTTCGTATGGAATAGAGTAGCGTCCTTTGGGTTCCATAAATGCTTCTTATTTAATTTTAATTTTTAAAAGTTAATTTAATTTTTCATTCTGGTATCCATGTGCAGTATTAAAACTCGTTTTGGCCAGTTTTTACTATATAGCAGGAGATGCTTCATAAGCTAAAACGAAAAAAATAATTAAAATAACTTATTAGGCTTACCTATTAGCTAGGCCGTGTGGCTCCGCCGTCTGCCCAAAACCGCGGTTTTGAGACCAGGCAGCCGGGAACCACCCAGCAACGCACCTCCTAGCTTGGCTACTCAATAGAGCATTACCAGGTATGGCCACGTGGAGGCGCTAGGTAGGGGCTTGGGATGGCTAGAGCTATATTGGACGCTCATTTGCCTTCCCCATTTCATACCCAATCAAATTAGAGATTTTAATGCTACAAATATATCTGCAAAATTTCAGAAGAATCGGTTTTGCCGATCAAAAGATATTAACCCTCCAACACTCGCGCCGACTTTTGTAATTCGGTTCCTCGTGCGCACAATGGTCCAAAGCCAAAAAGACATGCGCATTAGAATTTTGACTGGGAAAACTTGGTTTTAGGTTTATGGAACCTTCGGAAGAATTTCTTGAAATTGAAAGTTATATCGTCTGGTGCAATTTAAATTTTGATTAATCCCCCTATAAGTGAAATAAAAAAATTATTTTTCTTCAGTTTCAATATAACACATTGATGTGTTCTGCAAAGTTTTAGAACATATTATTACAAGAAATTTTGTTGAATACAGTAACCTTCTATCTATTAAGCGAAGAGAGAAAAATCTTATTCATTGTATATGAATTTGTAAGATCAGTTTTTTCTATTTTAGCTCTTTTTGTAATTGTTACATTCCTTTTTCATGTATTACAAAATTGTATAAATAGTAAAAATACACAACTTTGATTAATATAGTATACCTCTATGTTTGTTTGTTTAGGTACTGTAGAACTTTGATTAAAAAAACGCCTTAATTTTGACCCCGAATGACTCGACTACCAACAGATACATTTTAAACATTTTGTATTTGCTAATTATGTTGCTGCATACAGACACCATTTTTACATATGAAGAAACGAGAGAAACTTCCAGGGCCAATCGCGGTACAACTCACATGCTGATTGCTTCGTTTCTGTGATGTCAGTTTATGCTGATCTATTTGCCCAACAATTTAAAGTATTAATGCATAATTATGACATTTTGCTCATAACAAGGTAATTGAAGAACATACGTTAGTTAAGCAGAGATTTGTAACTTTATAACAATATGGCATTCAAAAACGTACACGTGTTGTACAAAATGCAACAGCGTGAGTAATCGAAGGTTAATAGAAATTGATGAAATTTATTCAAGAAAACTTTATTGATGTCAATCAAAAATAATGGCGTTACAGAAATTTATGCGTAGTTCAAAAACCTATGAACTAGACTTTTACTACGCAATGTATATGTTAAAGAATAATATTTCCTCTTATAACTTGCTTTTACTTGCACTTACTCAAATTAGAAACAACCAGCTTACCCTTACTCAGTAATTTCATGAAAAAAGGATCTATCAAAATTTATAGGTGCTGCTATTTTGTTCAAATTTTGTAAACTTATTAAATTTCCAAAAATTTAATGAAAACCAACGCACCACGCAACGTTAACCAATAGATGAATTATGTTTCGAATACGTGTCGATTTCTATCTCAAATAGCAAGTAAGACCGTATAACAAAGGTTCCTTTCACCACTAGGTGGATTAAATCGGGTTTTTTTAATGCCATTTGTCAAATTAAACAACTAATTTTCGGGTGTAATTTAGGCTTATACAAATTTGAAAAAAAGTTTATGTCACCCCCCCCCCCCCTTTGGAAATTTTCGAAATGTGAAGGGGCAAAAAATAAAGTGTCATATTAGCCTGTTGCATTTTTTAGTGACAAGCGGATTTTTTCACAGTTCAATGAGTTTACATCTCTAAATTATCCAATATGTTATCTCGTTAGTCTTGATCAACTTTCTTTCACCAACTAAGCTTTCTGATTCTGCTGCAAGTCACAGGCAACTATTGTGCTTAATCTTTAAGTTCCCGACGTCGAAAATTGGGGTGCTTGCAATCAGACTTTCGGTTTGATTCCATTTTAATTTACTTTGTTTTAAAAGAATTAGATGGAGGCAATAATCAATTAAACAATATATTAGTAAAATTTGGTACCGCTTTTGACGGAGATATTCCGATTTTTGAATTGCAGTGGGATTATTTTTTTCCCTCAAAGGTACTAGATAAGATAAAAATAGAAACACAATTTTTCGGGTTTTCGGGGCACAAAATTGGTCGTTTTACTCCGTAATGTCCAAGTAACTACCCTAATTTTGACGGTAGGGGACGTAAAACTCAACGATACAGTTTTTACGATTCATTGGATGCATGCAGGATGCAGGATGTCACTGAACTGTTCGAAACTTGAAATTTTCGAAACGGTGTGCATCCTTAATATATAAAGGAGAGGCCTGATATTCATGACTAAAAGGTTGACCAAGAAACGTGAATAGCTTCTGAGATTTGTTTTTTTAAAACATGTCGACAGCACAGCATAAGTGTTCCAAGTAATAAAGTGGCAGGGACCTAAACTGCCATTTTCACACTATGGTTAGATTACTATACTATGTCGTGGTTACCGAGTTCTGAACTAGTAAGTGACACGGATTTCGATTATTAAAAAAGCAAGGTAACTAAGGAGGCTCAAAACAAAATGAAGGTCAAGTTAAACGTTTGTGGCTCTCAAAGGTGATCCTGTGACACTCCACTATTATCAACCTGCTTCATCTCTACCAGGATGCTAACTTTATGTGCTTGGGTCGAAAAATTTTGAAGTTTGAAAGGGTTGAACTAAAATTAAGTACTGTACAAAATATTTGTATTAAAATTTTAATAATATGGAAAAATAAACGCTGGTTTCTTTTCTTTTGTTTGGTCATTGGAGGTTTAATGTTATTATTTTTTTCTTGCCCCCCCCTTCAACAAAATTTTGAGACCAGAACATAAACTTTTTTTCAAATTTGTATAAGCCTTATTAATACACTCATTATGTTTACCTACTGTCAGAAAAACATGTACTTTAACGTAAAGCCTGTGGCCAAAATATCATTTATAGAAAGGTGCGTCAAACTTACGACGCACATTGAAAATAACGCTCAAATTTAAAGTCCAATTTTGATGTTTGGAATGCCTGTTATAAATAAACTCTAATTTTAATACATGCGTTTGAGTTGTATCTTTCATTTCTAGAAAGGTACGGTTGGAAAAAATGACGTTGAAGAGAGTTATGAGCTCCGTTCCCACTTACCCCGTATTCCCACTTGCCCCGGGGTACCTTATACGTTCAATCCTCAACCGATTTTGGAGTTATATCCATGAATTGATTGAATCTATTTTATTAAAACGATTCGAAGTCACACTAAACCAAACAGTAAATAAATTTTCATGATCTGTTTATACGTTGAATAGTCCTTTTCCTCTGGTAATCGGAAGACGGTATGCGCGACTTTTCAAAAAGCTGCCTGCCCGATGAGTCGCAAGCTAGCTGCTTGCTGATGTGTCGCCAATCAAAGCCGCTGCTGACCGACTGACGACGATGTGCACCGTAAGGCAAACAATGTTTCAAATACAGTAGGGGAACTGTGGGTAAAATGAACAGGGTGGTAAAATAAACAGGTAGCCAAATTCTCAGTAAACCGATTAAAATCTGTTCCAGATCAATAGGTTTCTTCTCCTAGAAGTATTTCAAGCTGTTTGAGACAATATGTGGTGATCATAAGCTTTCTAATGTGAAAAAAATTGAAAAAGTAAAAAATATTTGTTGAAATCTGACGCCGATGGTAATTTCCACTAATACTATATAAGCTTTTTTGGCGATACAAATTAAATTTCGACTATTGATATCATTTAGTGTTGTTTGCTTATCACTGTTCTGCGGATCTGTCGAAAATTCCAAATATTTTTATCAACTGTTTGTTTATAATAAACACTAGAAAACAATTGGTGTTTTGGGGGCAAAATGAACACTGCACTATGGGGGCAAAATGAACAATGTGTATAATGATGTTTCATTTTCTATCTATCAGCAGCCAGGACCTAATTACAATTCAATGAATAAAAATGATCGAGTCTCTCGAAAAATGACGGAAAATGACCGATCAAGCGAGTTGAAAGTCAAGCATTGTATGAACGTGGCGAAGATACATTATGTTAACTTTGTGGAGTCCTATTTAAATTTCAGCAGCCTTGTTGAATATCTACAGCTTATATAGAACAATGATAAGGTAAAATAATGTTTAATTTATTCAAACTGCATGTTAACTTTAGTTTTCTATGACATGTTCATTTTGCCCTCACTGCATGCTCATTTTACCCACACGAAAAAAATTAGGCTCGAATGTGACGCTTTCGAAAATTAGGAATTTTTCATGACAAATCGTCCGTTTTCAAACATCTTTATATTTTGCTACGTGGAATATGAATCCAGCTTTCAATTCATGTAGTGCGTTCAGCATTTGGTTGGTTCCTGATTTTGTCTACCCCCGTTATCAGCTTTTTACCCCGATTTTGTCAACCTATAAATTTTGTTTGACTTTTGATTTATAAAACTTTTCAGCCTACTTGAAACTATTCTGATTCTCTGGGGAGAGTTTTTGAATAAAATGATGCCTTCTTGCGAGTAATTCGGGGTCAAAATTAGGGTATTTTAGTAAAAGTTCTATAGTTCCTAAACAGCAAACATAGAGGTATACTATATTCAGCAATGTTGTTTCCATCACTAAGCCATCACTAAGCAAATTGTTCCAATTTAGAATTATTGCCTTCTTCAAGAAGAAATCAAACTTAAAAGATATATTAATTCAGCATAATTCAATGATTTGATTAAGAGTATTTTGATGCTAGTTGATAAAAAGTAACTCAATCTTATGACATAGTAACATAGTTACTAGTAGCAACATGATTAGTCATAGCAATGGTTCAACAAATTGTTTTAGAACATTTGTTTCGTTCACTTCGTCTTTCTCTTTTTTTCTAGTATACCTAGTTGTCTTTCAACATTATATATGCAACGACGGACCAGAAACGTATGTTTTTTTCGTCAAAATAGTGGACTGGAAGCGTGCTTCCCTGCACTTCATTGGCGAACCGGAAATCAAATTTCCCTTCGCTTTAGTATTAGGTGGACAAGAATTCAAATTCCCTGCACCATACTCTAACAGACCGGGATTAATATTCCCTATACTGGCTATTTACGATCAACTTCTTAGTTGAGTAAGAATTAATTACCATTTCTCTACATTATTTCAGAGTAATGGACCAGAAATGGAAATTTATAATTAATTTATATTTAATACCCTTTCTTCTCCTATATTCTCCTTTCTTTTCCAAAATTCCTGAGTTCTTTAAACCTCGTCACCAATGTAGTGTAAGTCCGTCTACTCTTGATAGGTGCTTGGAGTAAAGTGATTTGTTGTTTTCATGCTCATGGTAGCGGTCCCATGCTTCGCCTACTATACTACAGCAAGGTCTGAAGTCTTGAATTTTGAAAAAAAAAAATCCCGATTTTGTCAGTTTCCCCATTTTGTCAGCCGAAAACTCAACATGGGGCTGACAAAATCGGAACATTACTGTACAACCTTTAAAATTATGCCACAGATGTGACTCGAAAGCTGCCTGTCCGATGTGTCACAAGCTAGCTGCTTGCCGATGTGTCGCCAACGAAAGCCGCTGACCGACTGACGATGCGCAGTAAAAGGCATAGCAGCCAAAACCATATCGTTCCCTGGCGGATGAGTCGATGGATTCTTCGGTTTGTTGGCGTCTCGCTTGGTGAATTTGGATGTTGCATCGCCAACGACAGTCGTGACCTATGGAAGTGCGAAGGAAATTGCAATCGCTTTTTCCACGGAATTTGCGTAGGCGCAGCTAGAAATAAGAAAGAATTGCTGCGGTCATTCATGCTGCCCTTATGTGCTGACTGCCAAACGCAGTTCAATGCTGAACTTAACTTTAAAGCAATCACACAATCGTTGTCACAAATTTCAGACAACATAGGAAAAACATTGGAAGCAAATCACAAATTGCTTACCAACTTAAAAAATTTGAGCGCCGCCCACGACGAAACTCTAGAGCACTTTGAAAAAGTACTTCTAGACATCTACAGCAAATTATCGACCGTCGAAAAAACCAACAAATCCAGCGCATCAGAAATCTAAAACCGAATATCATCACTTTTGGACGTCCAGCCTATAGACCCGCTTGCAGTAGAAGCAGTTGCTAAATCTGCAGCGACAGCAGCAGTAGCAGCAATAACAAAAACAGCTTTAGTTGACCCACTTCCAGAATTATTTACTGCTCTTAGAAATGACCTGACAGACACGCATACCATTCTGGCCTGCGAAGTCAAATTGCAAATTGACGAAATAGCAAAGACAATCGCTACTTCGCCTACACATATCACTGAAAAAACTACCTGCGTCATAATTCCGGACGAAACCAAGGAATCAAATAACAAAGAACCAAACTCCGGCTGGCGCTTTATTGGAAACAAAAGACACTGGAGGCCGGATTGGAGTTCATACGATTCCAAGCAGCGCTCCCGTCGTCTACAGGAAAAAAAGGAAGACAAAGCTAGACGCAGGTTAAACAACGGAAAAGGAACCAGCAGAAGACCTTGTCGGTCAATAGCACACAAAGGCCCAGAAGTAATACACACACGGTAGATAGTTATAACTGTAACTCTAGACCCGGCAACAGCAACAATAACATTGTCAACAGTAGCAGCAGCAGCTCCAATGCAAACATATTCAAAACGAACGTCAAAGCCAATTCAGCACTTCTACCTTTGGACAAAGACCTTTTGGCAGCTGGTTCGGATAAACAGTTACTGGCCACCGCGAAATTACAAATTGCTGGTCCACCATCAACCACAGACCACCCAATTGCAGGCCTTTCAGTACGAAAGTTCATTAACTTTCAAAAGGGTGAAACCCTATATCCTTGTCGCACAGGCCACCACACATTACACATTGAAACTGAGTCATCACCAGCGGAAAATAGCACTGCACCACCTTTGCAAGCGCACCCAACACGTACCTGGAGACTCGACCCAATGCGCCCACCTATCGTCAGCTTAACGCAACAATCAGCTGGCGGAGACAGACGGTTCCTGTGTAGCTTACTGTTAGTGTTTAATACTTAGTGTTTAATAGAATATCGGTTTCACTTTACTGCCTAGGATAAAACACATGTGAAAAGGTTATACACAGATGTTCTTCAGTTGATATTAGCCTCATTTAAACTAAGAAAATATAGATCTTAGATAAGGTTGCAGGGTAAAAATATCAGAACAGTAGCAGTACTATTGTAGCATAACCTTTATTACTTTTATCCTAACCTATTAGCTTATTACTTTTAGCACTTTTTCCCACGACTAACTCCTAAACTAACTCCTAAACTTTCTTCTCCACGAATATCTCCCCTGCGCGCGGCGCCGCCGCTGGCATTTATAACAGCTTTTAATTGTTCGTAGTAAGAGGTACTAGAACAGCTGCTGAGAAAAACAAAGAGAGAGTAGAGCGGATCTTTTTTTTAGTTCTATGAGAGTTTCAGGTGGCGCGCGAAACCTCTCACACATGTACTAAGCTAACTCACATCGCACGTTCGACGTGCCATCTTTGTTATGTTCCATGTGCAAACGTTTGCGCTTGCCCCTGAAACGGTCAGAGAAATAAACTTTACAAAACCGCACCGAAAGGTAAAACTTTCGCTGTCGCGGAAGCTTCGGTCAATGTTAACCGTCAATGCTACCGTTTGTTAATGTTACCCGTACGGGCACGCTCCTGGGCACTGACGCTGCACCTGAAGGCGCGACTGCGAGATCCAAAAATTATGTATCTCGTTCGCCTTTACTTGGCTTACATGTACGACAAGGAACCAGCGTTCCGCTACGAAGGTATGACGAACACCAGCATAAAAATGAACTTAGTATTTGAAGGACTACCCGTCGCGGCGCAGGATCTCCTGAAAATTTTTATAGAGGTGCATGAGGAACTTGGTGTACCGAAACAGGCGGCATCTGACGACTTGGAATCTTACCGGCGGCATCTCCAGAACCAGCAAATTCAGTATCTGCAACGCGCAAGGGAAAGCGCCGACAAATTCAACAATCCGGTACGAATTTCCAGACAGAATTTTCGGAAGTAACGACTCCTTTCGATGAGAAAGAGGTAACTAATTTAATTATTTCTTCAACCGACCCAGACCCACTTTCATTAATTTCTTCACTAAGACAAGATGCGACTGAAATTTTAATTTGTCAAAATTTCAATCGCATGAAAAGTCCAGCAAAAATGAAAGAAATCTATAAAAATTTACAAAGTTAATTCTTTTCTATTATTCTGGCAACTGAAACAAGCTGGGACGCAAGCGTAAAAAGTGAAGAAATTTTCGGAAGTGCCTTTAGCGTATTCAGAGACGACAGAAATTTTCTTGAGTCTCAAAAGAAGTCGGGTGGCGGGGTCCTCATAGCTTTGTCGTCTAATTTCAATTCTGAAATTATAATGACAACAAAATTTAAAGAATTTGAGCATGTCTGGTGAAATCACGTATAGCAGGTGAAACACATGTATTTGCCTCAGTGTATTTTCCTCCAGACCATGCTCATAAATCGTCTTATGAAGCATTTTTCCAAATTGCCGAACAAATCTTATCACAACTGCCACCTGAGGTTAAAGTTCACATCTATGGAGACTTCAATCAACGCCATACAGACTTCTGAAAATGACGGACTCTGAAAATGAAGGTATCTTACTTCCAATCGTTGGGGAAAATGAAACCTTGCAGTTCATTTTCGACCAAACTGCTAATTTGGGTCTGAACCAAATTAATAAAATTGAAAACCAACAAAATTGCTATCTAGACTTTTTGCTTACAAACATTTACGAAGACTTCTGTGTGACTGAATCATTAAACCCACTTTGGAAGAATGAGGCATTTCACACAGCATTTGAATATTCTTTATTTATACACCAATACCAAAGACCCAACGATTGCGAATATGAAGAAGTTTTTGAATACGATAAAGCTAACTATGAAAGTATTAGGAGTAGATTAAACTGTGTTAATTGGCAACATATTCTCAAGAATGAAGAAAATGTCGACACTGCTGTAGACATATTTTATAAAATTTTGTTAGAAATAATGATACAGAGCATACCGTTAAAGAAAAGAAGACGTCACAAAAATTCAAAAAGCCCAGTCTCGTATAACAGCCAAATTAAGAATCTAAAAAATCGCAAACAAAAAGCCCATAAAATTTATAAAAACACGCCAATAGTGAAAATTTAGCAATATACTTGGACATATGCAACCAGCTTAATTTAGCAATCAGCAATGCATTTGAAGAGTACAACTCAAAAATTGAACTTGAAATAAAGTCCAGTCCTAAAAACATCTTTAATTACGTGAAAACCAAACTAAAATCTGACAACTTTCCATCCATAATGCATCTTGATGAAAGTGTTGGGGATAATTCGGAAAAGATTTGTAATCTCTTTGCAAAATTTTTTCAAGAAATCTATACAACATTTTCTGAAGAAGATCGCGATCGCGACTATTTTGCATTTTATCCGGAATTTTCAGTGGACATAGGTGTCAACCAACTTCATGCCCAGGACATTTTGCAGGCCTTAAAAAATTTAGCTGCCTCAAAAGACCCTGGACCGGACGAAATCCCTCCAGTTTTCATAAAAAATCTTGCAATGGAGTTTACAGCTCCTTTGTTTTGGCTTTTTAACTTATCACTGGAATCCGGAATCTTTCCAAAAATATGGAAAAGCTCTTTTCTAGTACCTGTCTTTAAATCAGGTAGGAAATCTGACGTACGTAATTATCGTGGTATTGCCATAATCTCTTGCATTCCAAAACTTTTCGAAGCAATTATTAATGAAAAATTATTCCTGCAAATTAAAAACAGAATTACAGAAATGCAACACGGTTTCTTCAAAGGACGCTTGACTACGACAAATTTACTGGAATTTATTGACTATTCATTGAATGCAATGGA
Source organism: Sabethes cyaneus (assembly GCF_943734655.1). NCBI lineage: Eukaryota > Metazoa > Arthropoda > Insecta > Diptera > Culicidae > Sabethes > Sabethes cyaneus. The sequence continues at coordinate 97,926,877 of NC_071353.1, read as the reverse complement.
TAATGGAAACCATGTAGAAGCACTTTATACGGACTTTAGCAAAGCATTTGATCGCATTGACATACCAATGCTGCTACATACCAATGATGGCAAAAAATTAGAATTCAACCAGGGCTCCTGAAATGGCTTGAATCGTATTTATCTAATCGCCAACAAATAATTAAACTTAACGGAAAGAACTCGAATCCAATTCAAGTCACTTCTGGGGTCCCTCAAGGCTCTCATTTGGGACCTCTTTTTTCATTTTGTATGTAAACGACATTTCCTTCATTCTCAAGAAACTTAAAGTGCTAATATATGCCGATGACATGAAGCTCTTTTTGGAAGTAAAAAATTAAGAAGACATCAATGTATTCCAGAATTAAATACACATATTCTACACATGGTGTAAAAAAGCCTATTAGAACTTAATGTAAAAAATGCAATCTAATAACATTTACCAGAAAAAGAACTACACCAGAAGTCTCAATCAGATTAGAAAATCAAACAGTAGAAAAATGTGAAAAAGTTAGGGATTTAGGAATTATCTTAGACTCCAAGCTAAATTTTATCGACCATTATAATGCAATAATACACAAGGCAACTAACATGCTAGGTTTCATTAAACGTTTTAGCTACAATTTTTTGGATCCATACACAATCAAAACATTATACATTGCCTATGTGAGGTCAATACTGGAATACTGCAGCATTGTATGGTCACCGTTTTCCATCACGCACGAAGAGAGAAAAGAATCAGCTGCATGCTTATAAATATACAATCATTAAAAGAGCGTCGTAAATATGCAATGGTCTTATTTGTAAACGATATCGTTTTGCAGCATATTGACTCAGCAACACTTTTATCAAAACTGAACTTTTATACACCTACTCGGCAACTTCGTAATCGAAATTTATTTGCCATAAGCCATTATCACACAAATTATGCAAAATTCGGTCCATTAAATCGTATGATGGCCTCGTACAATCAATACTGCGAAACCATTGACTTTACAATGTCTCGGCATATACTTAAGGGGGCATAGTACTTTTTCAACTTAAAAAAATCGAATTCTTTTTATTGATTATTTCGAAAGATTGACATTTTGACCATATGTGTTTCAAGTCATTTCGATGAATTCCAAAAATTGACAAAGTTACAGCTATTTGTACCGCGCATGTCTGGAGCGATTACACGGCGAATAAAAACTTCACCGTCATTTTTCTCGAAACCAGGTTTTGAAAGTCGGTACCATAAATATCTCAAGAACGGCTCAAGCAATTCTCATGATTCTTTTTTTGTTTCAAAGCCAACAAAATTATCTAGTGTTTGACCCATTCTTTTTTCGATATTTCAATTTTTGTATTTTTTAGAAATGTTTAAAGTCAATTTTTTCTACTAAAAACCTTACTTTTATGTTTGAATGTCCGCCATTTTGTTATGCGTTCGACTTTTAAAAAAGGATGGGTCAAACACCAGATAATTTAATATACTTTCATGTCGTTTTGAAATTTTTCAATTCGGATAAGACCCCCAGCGTCAATCCATGGTACCGCAAATCATGTTTTTTTTTCGAATGATCATGTTCAAGGAGCCGTAGGGGAGAGGGAAAGACGTTCAGATATGCAAACAAAATTGTAAATATTAGTATAAAATGCAATGTTTAGAATGCAAAAAACCCGAATCGATTCGCTTTTCGCGTTATCGAGAAAAAAATATTTGAAATAAGGCAAAAAATATGGTGTAAAAAGTACTATGCCCCCTTAAACATCACTTTCAGTCAACACGTAATCGTAACGCGTAGCGAACGATACAAAAGAATAAGTACACTTTTTAATCTTCATTTAATTATAAGACTTTTATATGAGAAAATTGTATATATTATACTAGTCTACATCGGTTGACGAAATAAATAAATAAATTAACTTTGATGACGTCATTTCCAACAACCAATCAAGAAGTGAGAATTCTGGTAAAACATAAGTTCATTATTTTGAATTTGTCAATAGTTCAACATCAAGAATCCACACTTTTCTTCATTTGGGTCAATTCTTAAAAGATTTTCCACTCCATTGGTGTAATAATATTGGAAATCGATCGGGAAACCACTAAGCTATTAGCATTCAGAACCTGACCACTTTTCGAGAAAGATTTTTTGGAATGACAGCCTATACCAGCTACCATCCTGAAAGACGTAGTCCTACGTCAAAAGCAAATCGATGAGCAATTTTTTTTAGAACTCTTGATGAATGAAACCCTTGAATAACTGTTCAGTATATTAAAAAAGAAAAAATTGAATTTGATTTCCTAATGCTTCCAAAACTTTTATTTAAGTTTAGCGTTTGTTTTAGTTATGCCACGTTTGATCAATTTTATTCCAGTGCTCAATTTACCTCCGGGTTACGGTAATTATGTTTGTCATTTTTTCATCATTTTCTTTTTTTTACTTTACGTAGAAAAAAGTGCATTGTCAATATATTTCAACGCACGAAAAGAGAAAAATACTACCGTCTGCAAAACTAGTTCGTTTTAACAACTAATGCCTCAAGTTGAAAATGGCAAAAAACGAGCGTCAACAGAGTTGTGATGGACAATACGGTGCAACCACATTTGCCTGCTGCAGTAGCACTTCCAGTAGCTTCCGGGTGGCGGTTGCTGGCAGGCCTAGCACTTTTGCGTGGCAGGCACTAGCAGTGCAAGTGTGCAGTGTTCAATGGCAATAACGAAGAAAGAAGCGATAGCGGAGCAAAAATGGCATCCGGGAAATGGACAGCATCAGCACAGAGGGCAGCAACATATTCGGAAATGAATTTCATTTCAACTTTGCCCCATCTGCCTTCTCTGTCTCTCTTTCGCCGTACAATTCTATGGGTCGCTTCGACGTTTTTTTTTACGAATCAAAGCAATATATTTCAATCAATTGGTGGTCAAGTCTAGCTTCCGATCTAAACCGGAATTCATATAATTTATACGATAAATTCAACTAGTGGGGCACAAATATGTTCCTGATTATTGCTTTATGTATTCCACACATAACTTTTCGAAACAACCTAAGTACAATCGAGAGATTCTCTTCCGTGTCCCTCTCTTCCAAAGAGCATTAAAATGTGTGTGTGTGTGTGTGTGTGTGTGTGTGTGTGTGTGTGTGTGTGTGTGTGTGTGTGTGTGTGTGTGTGTGTGTGTGTGTGTGTGTGTGTGTGTGTGTGTGTGTGTGTGTGTGTGTGTGTGTGTGTGTGTGTGTGTGTGTGTGTGCGTGTGTGTGTGTGTGTGTGTGTGTGTGTGTGTGTGTGTGTGTGTGTGTGTGTGTGTGTGTGTGTGTGTGTGTGTGTGTGTGTGTGTGTGTGTGTGTGTGTGTGTGTGTGTGTGTGTGTGTGTGTGTGTGTGTGTGTGTGTGTGTGTGTGTGTGTGTGTGTGTGTATGTGTGTGTGCAGCTCATTTTCTATCGCCTGTTTCTCGGAGATGGCTGAACCGATTTATGCGTTATTAGTTTCATTTGAAAGGTATTATTGCCTAGTATATCACTATTGAATTGTTTCGTGGTCCGATGTTTAGTTTAAAAGTTATACGCAAAAATGTGAAAACTACGTGACACGATTTTCTCCGGAACCACTTGACCGATTTCAATGCTCTTAGTACCAAATGAAAGCTCTTGATATCATAAATATTTACAGAAACTTTTACTGAAAACAGACAAGCAGTTTAAAAGTTATGCTTAAAAAACTTGTTTTGACAAGGTAATAATTATCGCCTGTTTCTCAGAGACGGCCAAACCGATTTATGCACTATTAGTCTCATTTGAAAGGTAATGTAGCCGTATAGATCACTATTGGATTGTTTTTTGATTGGACTTTTAGTTTGAAAGTTATGAGCAATTGAAGTTACACGTTAAAATTTACATTAATTTATAGCGATTTCAACCAAGATAATTTATCTAGTTTAAATTATTTTAGTATTAAACAAGAGGTCTTAACACTGCAAATGTATCTGCCAAATTTCATAAGGATTGGTTCTACTGGTCAAAAGATATTTAAAAATGATTGATGAAATTTATTCAAGAAAACTAGCACAGTGAAATTAAGTTCCTAAGACGTGTCGATTTCTATATGATCATTTCCAGCGAAAAACGCTAAAAAAGTAATTTTTTACTCGACCATTTTCGATTGATATCCGAATGTGAAAATAGTTTCTTTCTAATCCTAATATTTGACGAGCAACATTTCAAAAGGTCCAATGTGCAAATGAGAGATTCTCTTTGCGTCTCCTCTCTTAAGCTTATTACGGCGGCATAAATGCACTTGAATGTGTCTATTTTGCATGAAACGGTTGCCGGTGCATTTATGCCGCCGTAATAAGCGTAAGAGAGGAGACGCAAAGAGAATCTCTCATTTGCACATTGGACCTTTTGACATGTTGGTCGAGATTTTCATGTTTATCTGTAAGTATAAAATAAAAAGGTTTGACAAAACGGGTTTTTTCTTTTAAAAAGGAGGTACTACCACTAATCGTGGGGGGTATCAATCGGCACCAAATTTAAGATTTTTGCTTTCTGACCTATAATAAACAATCTGACAAAATTTGGTTCAAATTCGTGAAGGTCGATTACACGGTTATCGGATACTTTGCATGTGTTAACTCTAATAGATAATTTTGAGATTTTACATCTGACTAACTTGAGAATGGCTTGGCCTAGAAACAGTTTATTTAAGAATTTAGTTGAAAGTGATGCGTATAGAATTTGACCGCCGTGAAGTTACAACATTTTGACATTTCTTTGTACAGTATCTGTGTTTCAGCTAAGAAAATCGTTGAGAAACCCCCAAATATTATTATATATTTGAAAAGAGCATAAAATTTCCTATTAAAAATGAACAAATTAATAGCATTTGCCTTACCTAGATTGTTTTGGAAAGCAAATATGTACCGTGACGTTACAACGCGCCAGAAATTCGTCTTTTGGTTCTACTGTTAAAATATATGAAAATTCTGCTCTCTTCAAATTTTATCTAAAGAGTTTCTTCTATGATTTGACAAGAGATGAATACTGAACAACTTGCTATGTTCAGAATTCCGATAATTAGTGAAGTTAATTTTTAAACAGATTTTACTTTTCGTGACGTTACAACGCTCTGTTTTACACAGAGAGGGTCGTAGCTCCGTTGTAACGTCACGAAAAATCTGTTCAGTTCATATTCGTTAATTATCGCTGTTGCTGCCTTCTGTATATAACAGATAATCCAAAGACGTGTTGTTAGTATGTCTCTCACCATTTTGACTTCGTAATTTTGGGGTTGTTCACAAATTACGTCGCGCAGTGGGAGTAATTCTAAGAAAGTGAGACATAAGTAATATCATCGAAACCTTAAGACATAGCATAATAGTTGCTTCTAGAAAGTTTCTTCATTTAAAATGCACTTTTCAGTGGTGGATAAATATTCGGACATTAGGGTGTCCTCAAGCAGATACAAATAATATTTTCTTTATTTTAAGTCAGTTAAATGATTGCTGTCAACAAAAAACTTGTAGCAAAACTAATTTTAAGAAACTTTGTTGAATACTGAAGATTTCTATTTCTTACATAACAAAAGTTTTAGAGAAAAACTCTTAGGGACACCCTTAAAAATAGTTTTTTTGTCTAGCGCTTTAATAACGCTTCGTATGCCTTGCAAATGTTCTAAGAAATTGGTGATCTAATTAAATTGCCCATTTTTGTCGGAAATAGTAGAGCTCTATCTTTTTCCCTTTAGAAGCTATCACTGTTTTTTTATTTTTACATGTACTCTTCAAGGGGGTGTATCTCGGGGGAGAGCAGCTATGAGCAGCTAAACTCACTTGTTTTTTGTGAGTCAATTTATGCTGTATTCCACCATGTACAACTTAGGGTAGAACACTGTGGAAAATCTAAAAAAAGTTATTATGAAGGCAACCGTAGGTGAACATGTAGAAATAAAAGAAACAAGGGATAGCTCCTAAAGGAAAAAAGATAGATCTCTACTATTTTCGACGAAAATGTGTAATTTAATTCGAATACCAATTTCTTAGAACATCTAAAAGGCGTACGAAGTGTTATTAAAGAGATAGATAAAAAAAACTATTTTTAAGGGTGTCCCTAAGAGTTTGGCTCTATAACTTCTTTCATGTAAGAAATAGAAACCTTCAGCAATCAACGAAATTTCTTGAAATTAGTTTTTCTACAAATTTGCTGTAGACAGCAATCATTTCTGACTTGAAAAAGAGAAAATAATTTTTGTATCTGCTTAGGGACACCCTAATGTCCAAATGTTTTTTCATCACTAGAAAGTGTAAATGAAGAAACTTTCCTGAAGCAACTATTATGCTATGTCTTAAGGTTTCGATGTTATTACTTATGTCTCACTTGTTTTGAAACCGTCCGGCAAAACGGGTTTTTTCTTTTAAAAAGGAGGTACTACCACTAATCGTGGGGGGTATCAATCGGCACCAAATTTAAGATTTTTGCTTTCTGACCTATAATAAACAATCTGACAAAATTTGGTTCAAATTCGTGAAGGTCGATTACACGGTTATCGGATACTTTGCATGTGTTAACTCTAATAGATAATTTTGAGATTTTACATCTGACTAACTTGAGAATGGCTTGGCCTAGAAACAGTTTATTTAAGAATTTAGTTGAAAGTGATGCGTATAGAATTTGACCGCCGTGAAGTTACAACATTTTGACATTTCTTTGTACAGTATCTGTGTTTCAGCTAAGAAAATCGTTGAGAAACCCCCAAATATTATTATATATTTGAAAAGAGCATAAAATTTCCTATTAAAAATGAACAAATTAATAGCATTTGCCTTACCTAGATTGTTTTGGAAAGCAAATATGTACCGTGACGTTACAACGCGCCAGAAATTCGTCTTTTGGTTCTACTGTTAAAATATATGAAAATTCTGCTCTCTTCAAATTTTATCTAAAGAGTTTCTTCTATGATTTGACAAGAGATGAATACTGAACAACTTGCTATGTTCAGAATTCCGATAATTAGTGAAGTTAATTTTTAAACAGATTTTACTTTTCGTGACGTTACAACGCTCTGTTTTACACAGAGAGGGTCGTAGCTCCGTTGTAACGTCACGAAAAATCTGTTCAGTTCATATTCGTTAATTATCGCTGTTGCTGCCTTCTGTATATAACAGATAATCCAAAGACGTGTTGTTAGTATGTCTCTCACCATTTTGACTTCGTAATTTTGGGGTTGTTCACAAATTACGTCGCGCAGTGGGAGTAATTCTAAGAAAGTGAGACATAAGTAATATCATCGAAACCTTAAGACATAGCATAATAGTTGCTTCTAGAAAGTTTCTTCATTTAAAATGCACTTTTCAGTGGTGGATAAATATTCGGACATTAGGGTGTCCTCAAGCAGATACAAATAATATTTTCTTTATTTTAAGTCAGTTAAATGATTGCTGTCAACAAAAAACTTGTAGCAAAACTAATTTTAAGAAACTTTGTTGAATACTGAAGATTTCTATTTCTTACATAACAAAAGTTTTAGAGAAAAACTCTTAGGGACACCCTTAAAAATAGTTTTTTTGTCTAGCGCTTTAATAACGCTTCGTATGCCTTGCAAATGTTCTAAGAAATTGGTGATCTAATTAAATTGCCCATTTTTGTCGGAAATAGTAGAGCTCTATCTTTTTCCCTTTAGAAGCTATCACTGTTTTTTTATTTTTACATGTACTCTTCAAGGGGGTGTATCTCGGGGGAGAGCAGCTATGAGCAGCTAAACTCACTTGTTTTTTGTGAGTCAATTTATGCTGTATTCCACCATGTACAACTTAGGGTAGAACACTGTGGAAAATCTAAAAAAAGTTATTATGAAGGCAACCGTAGGTGAACATGTAGAAATAAAAGAAACAAGGGATAGCTCCTAAAGGAAAAAAGATAGATCTCTACTATTTTCGACGAAAATGTGTAATTTAATTCGAATACCAATTTCTTAGAACATCTAAAAGGCGTACGAAGTGTTATTAAAGAGATAGATAAAAAAAACTATTTTTAAGGGTGTCCCTAAGAGTTTGGCTCTATAACTTCTTTCATGTAAGAAATAGAAACCTTCAGCAATCAACGAAATTTCTTGAAATTAGTTTTTCTACAAATTTGCTGTAGACAGCAATCATTTCTGACTTGAAAAAGAGAAAATAATTTTTGTATCTGCTTAGGGACACCCTAATGTCCAAATGTTTTTTCATCACTAGAAAGTGTAAATGAAGAAACTTTCCTGAAGCAACTATTATGCTATGTCTTAAGGTTTCGATGTTATTACTTATGTCTCACTTGTTTTGAAACCGTCCGGCTGCCCGCCGCACAGTGGCACCAGTCAGAACAAAACTGAGACAAAACTAATAAAATTGGCAAAGTAGCATGGAACTTACATATTTTGTATATAACTGTGAACCAAATTGACCACTAAAACTTAAAGTTTTCAAATATTAAAAAAATCAATAATTAGGGTGTCTCTAAAATAATTCTCTAAGAAAAGTTTCATAACTACTTGAACTATTATTTTTATTTTGTGTTTTTTTGCATTGGGATAATTAGGAGAAGTAGTAATGACCTTGTAACACTCAGCAAATCATAAGGTTGCGCCACATTTAAAAATAAATTTTGAATTATAAAAATAGCGCTTTCTCCAGCCAATAACCATGTTTATTCACTAAAATTTGAATATCAAAGTGTCACTTCTGCTCTGTCGACCTGGTACTAACCTATACCTGTTAAATGCTCAAAGATTTACTTTAAAAATATCTGTAACAGTATTGCTTGAAGTAATTACAAAGTGGAATTGCCTAAAAACACATGGTTCTATAAAATACAATATTTTTAGTCTTTGCGCAAATCTGCGCAAAATGCGGATATGATTTTTGGAAAGTAGACTAAATTCTACATAAAATATGAAAAAATGACGGTTACCTTCCGTTCCCAAAAAAAGATGCTAAACTTTGAAAATGCGGAGTCACATGTGTGTTACTATTTGGAGATTTGAAGCAAATATATTTTAGAGTGTACTTGATTTTCGTCAATCTGCAAAATAAGGTGCTAATCTATAACCATTTCAATATCAAATCACGTTTTTTTGTATGCAAATACCTAACAGGATACGATTAAAAACCGTTTTTCGAAACTTGCGTTGAATGAAAACTATGAGAAGTTGTCACACAAACCTCAGATTCAAAAATTTCTCCAAAAAGCTGTATCATTCCCAGCACTTTGAAATTTTGCAATTAAGTTATTTAGTCTGTCTACTTTCATAGAAAAATAATACTTCATGAAAAACTTCAACTCCATTTTGGGTATTTTGTCCCAATATTTTCCACTGTGCGCCGTGACGTTACAACACGAGCTTTAATCAGTAGTAACTTAGGTTCTACTGAACTTATCTTTATTCTTTAGGCATCGTTTTAAAGGTATTTTTGAGTACAAAGAGAATACGCATTATTAGATTGTTCGAATTTGTACTTTTCTGCGAAAGCGAAAAAGTACACCTTTTCCGTGACTTACTTATTTAATCAGCTCCAGGCCGTCGTTTCCTCTGCTGTACGAAGAAGTCGTCTCCATTCCACTCGGTCCATGGCCGCTATTCGCCAGCCACGTAGTCTACGTAAGGTCCGCAGGTCGCCTTCCACTTGATCGATCCATCTTGCTCGCTGCGCGTTCCGCCGTCTGTTTCCAGTCGGATCGTTATTGAGAACTTTTTTAACCGGGCAGTCGTCCGACATCCTCACGACATGCTCAGCCCATCGCAGGCGACCGATTTTTGCGGTGTGAGCGATGGGTGGTTCCCTAAGCAGCTGATGCAATTCATGGTTCATTCGCCTCCTCCACGTTCCGTCTTCCATCTGCACTCCGCCGTAGATGGTACGCAACACCTTCCGTTCGAAAACACTAAGGGCGCGTTGGTCCTCCACGAGCATAGTCCATGTCTCATGGCCGTAAAGGACTACCGGTCTAATCAGCGTCTTGTAGATTGTTAACCTTGTGCGGTGGCGAATTTTGTTCGATCGCAGCGTCCTACGGAGTCCAAAGTAGGCACGATTTCCTGCCATAATGCGTCTTTGTATTTCTCTGCTGGTGTCGTTGTTTGCGGTAACCAGTGAGCCCAGATACACGAACTCTTCTACCACCTCGATTTCATCACCGTCTACATGAATCCGGGGAGGGAGGTCAGCATTCACTTCTCTAGAAGCTCTTCCTTTCATGTATTTTGTTTTCGATACATTAATGACAAGTCCAATCCGTTTGGCTTCAGCTTTCAGTCCGATGTACGTTTCCGCCATCCTCTCAAAGGTACGTGTAATGATGTCAACGTCGTCAGCGAAACCAAGAAGCTGGACGGACTTCGTGAATATCGTGCCACTCGTGTCTATACCCGCTCTTCTTATCACGCCCTCCAAAGCGATGTTAAACAGCAAACATGAAAGCCCATCACCTTGCCGTAACCCTCTTCGAGATCCAAAGGGACTCGAGACTGCCCCTGATACTCGAACAACACACATTACTCGATCCATCGTCGCCTTGACCAATCGCGTTAGTTTATCCAGAAATCCGTAGTAGTGCATAATCTGCCATAGCTGATCTCGATCGATCGTGTCGTACGCCGATTTGAAGTCGATGAATAAATGATGCGTGGGCACGTTGTATTCGCGACATTTTTGCAACACTTGCCGAAGCGCGAAAATCTGGTCCGTGGTGGCACGGGCACCCATGAATCCCGCTTGATATTGCCCCACGAACTCCTTTGCAAATGGTGATAGTCGACGACATAAAATTTGGGAGAGTACCTTGTAGGTGGCGTTCAACAGTGTGATTGCGCGGTAATTGCAACAATCCAACTTGTCGCCCTTTTTGTAGATCGGACACACGATGCCTTCCGTCCACTCCTCCGGTAGTAGCTCATCCTCCCAAATCTTGACAATGATCCAGTGCAGCCGCTTTATTGTTCTTCAGCCTTTTTCGTGACGTTACAACGCAAACAGGGTGTCGATTTCCTGAAAAAACCTGGAAAATCAGGGAATATCAGGGAATTGATTTTTGGATCAGGGAAATCAGGGAATATCAGGGAATTTCGAAATTCAATCAGGGAAATTTTGTTTACCCGGCCAACTTTCGAATCAAATCAATTTTCGTGTAAAATATACACAGATTGATCGGTTTAATTAAAACTTGTTACATGTCTAGTGGCGATTCGATTATCTTTCAGTTTGCCGTAAATTTTTTATTTGTTTTGCGCCGTACAATTGTCAGACTTCACTCGCTGTAGTGCTCGAAATCGGCAATGGCAGGTCTCATGCACTTCACGGTTCAGACATCAAGAGCACAAAGCGGGATACATACTGTTATTTACACGCGATCTACAGCGTTTTCACCAATTGCAGAATTTTACACTCAGAAGTACCAAGCATTGATCATCTTCCTTCAGTGTCCATGATTCATGTCCGTTAAGGGTTACCGGGAGCATTAACGTTCTCTAGAATTTGCGTTTATGCGAGTTGGCAACCTTCGGGACTCGTTCAGCTGGTTACGTAATACGCAGAAAGCTTACATGTTTCTCTGTTCTGACGTGATCCGCAGTGAGCATGCGACTCTTGGCCTGGTTCTTCTCATTTGTCATTTTCTGGCATTCGACATCAAACAAGCTGTTACACTCACCCTTATTCTGCGAGGCGAGTGGCATAACTAATTTGGAGTCATCGCGAATGAGGTGATAATTGTCGCCTAGGTGACACGGTTTGTCACTTAGGTGACACGGGGTTGTTACCTAGGTGACACGGTTGTCACCTAGGTGACAGCACTCAATTCGACTCGCCGTGGCGAGTCACGGCGAGTGACAATTGTCGTATTGAGTCACGTGACTCGCGGAATAAGGGTGATTGTCTTCCCCACGTCGTGCCTATCACTTCCCTCGTAGTTGTTGGCGCTATCGCGGATCCTCCACAGCCTACTTACGTCTTATTCCCTTTCGTCCTGCTGTTCTGCGATTCGTAGATCAAGCTTTCTGGTGTACTCCACTGCAACGTCATATGCCGTAAACCGCTAGATGTTGAAATGCAACATCCTCTCAGTGCGAGCCTTTGCTGATTTCGATAACCTTGCGTGGATCTTACATAGAGATAGTGGTCAAATTCGCTAAGAAAAGACTGTATATTGTGACTTCCAAAAAGTTTTGACCGTTAAACACGATCGATCTGGGAGCTAGAGTCTTGAATTTTCAAGTCGTGCGCACCCCATAAATCATTTCGAACCTGTCATAGAATTCGTCCCTAGCAAAGCAAAGTCTTGAGCATTAACCGTCACTAGACATTATCCTTCTTTATCGACAGACTTCGCAGCCTACTGTTAGAGTACAGGAAAATTACGGGGTCAGTGCAACGATCCTACTGATTCCGTCTAATAAAAACCAGCTTGCCGAGATTCGAACACAACTGGCTTGTTAGAGCAGCATCGTACCTCGAAGCTAACTGGGCGGTTCAATTCATCCCTAGTACCATCGAATTTATGATTTGTTGGTGACTATACGTTGATTAAGCTGTAGTTGAAGAATTTGCCTTAATTCTCAACACCCATATACGGTCATCGGACCGAACGGCCGGCCACCGAACTACCTTCGAGTCAATGTTGCTTTCAAGCCTCGATAGTTGCAATCCGAAATCATGACACACAGCTTTAGTCTTAACTGTCCACCATTGAGGGTTAAAATATTTGTCATTTGGACATTTTCCAATAATATATCTAGCTAAAGTTTTGCCGTACCTCGAAGCCAGCAAAACGCACATTTTTGTACCAAAAATCTTTAGGGAATCATCTCCTTAACCCCATGCTTTTTGCAGCAAAGATAACAAGCTGGAACTTCCAGGAAAGTTTTGTTTTAGTTTAACTGAAAACTCGCAGACATGTGTCCACCTTCCAGCGGTAAAGTTACTAGTTTGAGCTGACTGAAAATTAGCAAGATTTGTTATGTTTACACGGCTGTAATTTTTTTGTATGTAACATCTAAGCTTTGTGTAAAAACAGGTCGATTAGATTATTTCTCAATCTTTGTTTCTTTGGATTCAAGTTGATACCTCAAACATAACTGTCCCTCGATACTCGATAGAAGAGGGTGTTTTCGAAACGTTGGTAAGAAATAGGTTAAGAATCTTTGATATGTGTTCGTAAAACATGAAGAAATCTAGCTTTAGTTTCCAGCAGCTCGCATAAGCCATGCTAAAGAATTAAAAACTTAAGCCAGAAATCACCCAAATAAGCTTGATATTCGAGTTTTGAGGGTCAGGGAAAAATATTTGAAGCATCAGGGAAAATCAGGGAAAGTCAGGGAATTTTATTTTGGGATTTGAGTCGACACCCTGGCAAAAAATGGCCCTATTTCATCCGCTTGAAATACAAAATAACTGCAAAATTACATCTAAACTATTTTTGGAATGGATTCAGCATATATTCCTTTGTAAGTTGGTCGAAAACAAGTGATATTATGAAATGTTTAGCGCACTGTAGCAGCATTTTTAAAAATATCACGAAAAATAATTTATTTCTTGTAAATTTCATTTATTTTCGATACATGTTTTAAATAACTTCCGAAAATGCTAGAATGCCAGTTATGGCAGTTTTGAAAGGTTTAAACATTACCCAATCATGAAAAAATATTCAACAATGCTAAAAGCAACTTTTAAAAAATGTCTGGCTGGTATACCGGTCCGCAGAATGTGTCATATATATGTTTACCATAACAAAGGTTCCTTTCCCCACTAGGTGGATTAAATCGGGTTAAAGAACGACTGGGCGTTACGCTTCAGTCTACGCTCAACGTTGTTCAAATATTTGCGGAAGCAGTGTCGGCAATCATACGCAACAGTAGCAATCTCATCATTTATCGTAACCATAAGCCAAATTTCTGCCGTCTGCCGGGGTGAGATTGTGCCAAAAAAGCATAGGTTTTTGTTCTTTTTCTTGTTATACACACAATTTAGCGATTAAGTTAATTCAAAATCTGTCAACATATACTTCAATGTTAAGTTAACCACTGTCAGAAAGATAGTTCAGTTACAATGAACATAGATAATATTGTAATTACACGAACTTTGGCACAATCTCACCCCTTCTAGGGAGTGACATTGTGCCAAAACTATAAAGCTAAGTTAACCCATTGCCTCCCAGCGTTGCGAAAACGCAACGCACTTTCATTCGATTCTAGAGAAGGCCCGGTTTAAGATATCAACTTGGACCCTGAGAAACAAAGAAAGATTGAAAAAAAATCTAATCGACCTGCACTCAAAAAAATCCGCACGTCAAGTTTACGTGAAAACATAGGTAATTCTCATCCATCAAACTATTTATGTGACATTCACGTGAATTGTTGGTAACTCGCACTCATACTAACCAGTCTCCGTGCGATTCCGGTAAATTTTATCAATTTTCCCATTAACTAGTACATGAAGTTCACGTAAGTTGCTGTACAGAAGTTTACATGAATTTTCACGTGGATGCGACGTGTCGATTTTTTTGAGCGTGTTTTTGCTCAAAGGTCAGATGTTACATGTAACATAATTACAGCTGTGACAAAACAACAGGTTTTGCTATTTTTCAGACAGTTAAGGAAAAATGCTCATAAAACTTGATTTTACCTCTATTAACGCCTGAGCTATCAATCAGTGTTAGTAAGAATCGGTTGCTTACCAAAAACAACTTTGTTTCATAATTTTGATGATTTTTGTAATTTTAAGATAGGTTTGAAGCTTTGCGTTGCGAAAACGCAACGCTAGGAAGTAACGATATTCAAAATTTGCAACGGGAACGTTAGTTTTCGTTCGTTCGCTGCGGTGTTTCATTTGATGTTGTTGCTTTTTAGTAAACAAATGAATGTAAATCTTATCTTTCGCTTATTTAAAATATTCCGGAAACATTATAAAAGTTTACATAACATAGAATTCGCGGCTTCAAACACTAATGGCAGATGGAGAAGCCGTTGTGATATGAGCGTAATACAATTGTTAAAATACCTTTGCCTCCGGAATATCTGGAGGAATTGAGTGATGGCAACGACAGTTTCATGGACCCAAATTTAATGTTACAATCTTTCCGGAACGTGTTGGTAGGCATTTAATCATCTGCGATGACATGCATTTAGCATTCAAACTGCCTACTACGCGTCTAGTGCAAAGATGGCCTCGAACCCAAATGTTCCGATATTTATCATAAAACATAACATGTAATACTCTAAGTCGTTCATTTAATCTTTATTAATGCTCAAAATCACAAAAAAAATCCCAAATTTGATTTAACGGTAAAAAATATGAAGCATTTATATGCATAATAATTAAGGTATGCAAAAACGGTATACCCTTAACGCCCAGTGTTGCGTTTTCGCAACGTAGCGTTGCGGGACACAGGGTCAAAATTAAAAATACATATCAGCGGCTTTTTCTTAGTTGATCTAAAATAGAATTTTCCTGAAAGTTTCAACTTTCTATACCTGCTGGGAAAAGTGTGGGGCTTAATGGGGGAAATCTATACCTATAAAAATGGATTTCTGTCTGTCTGTCTGTCCGTATGTTCCATATAGAATCGAAAACTACTGAACCAATCGGCGTGAAAATTTGCATGTAGAGGTTTTTGAGGCCAGGAGAGGTTTTAGTGATGGTTAGAGACCCCTCCCCCCACTAAGAGGGGGGCTCCTGTATAAATGAAATACAAATTTCCTCAGAACTCGAGAACTAATCAAGCAAATAGAACAAAATTTAGCATGTGAGTGGTTTCGGTGACAAGAATTTATTCTATGGTAAATTGAGACCCCTCCCCTTTTTATAAGGGGAATTATAACTCCTCTCCTCTTTAAGAGGGGGGGCTTTCATACAAATTTCCTCATAACTCGAGAACTAATCAAGCAAATGGAACCAAATTTGGCATATGAAGGTTTTCGAGGGCAAGAAAATTTTCTATGGTGAATTGGGACCCCTCCCCACTTTAAGAGGGGGGGGGGGTCCTGTACAAATGAAATACAAATTTTCTCATTACTCGAGAACTAATCAAGCAAATGGAAACATATTTGGCATGTGGATATTTTTGGAGGCAACCATTTTTTCCATGATGAATTAGGACTTCTTACTTTTTCAGGAGGGGGGGGGGGCTCCCATACAAACGAAATACAAATTTCCTCATAACTCTAGAACTAATCAAGCAAATGGAGCCAAATTTAGCATGTGGGTGTTTTTGTAGACAAGAATATTTTCTATGGTGAATTAGGACCCCTCCCCACTTTAGGAGGGGGGGGGGGGCTCCTATACAAATGAAAAACAAATTTCCTAATAACTCGAAAACTAAAGAAGCAAATGGAACCAAATTTGACATGTAAGTGGTTTTGGAGGCAAGTTTTTTTCTATGGTGAATTGAAACCCCTCTCCTCTTTAGAAAGCGAGTTATGACCCATCTCCCCTTTAAGAGGGTGGGCTTCCAGACAAATGAAATGCAAATTTCCTCTTATCTCGAGAACTAATCAAGCAAATGGAACCAAATTTGGCATGTGGGAGATTTTTGAGTCTTGAATTTATTTTATGATAGTTAGAGAGAGACCTCTCACCCCTGTGATAGGGGGATATGAACTCTCATACAAATGAAACAGAAATTTTTGCGAAACTCAAAAACTAATCGAACTCGAGTAATTCGAGACTATTCCATAAAACCCGAATTAATCCACCTAGTGGTGTGACCTAGCCTTTCTACTGCCGCAATAATTATTTTTTAATTTCTCAGGAACATCTATAATTAACTTTTTATTTTTATCTATAATTTAATTTTTAAATATCCGTTCCTTATTTTTCAAAATCCTTATCCAAAAAAGGTAATATCTGAATTTGAAAAAATAACTGAGTAGTGCATTAGATATGAAAAACGAAAAAGAGAAATCGGACTTTTTCTTAGTTGGCGCTCTTTCAGTTAATTATTTTTGCATGAAAATCAAAATTTGAGGTTCTTTTGAATAAACTTTAATAAAAAAATAGTTTGCTTGATCGTATCGTTTATACGGTATTGTCCGTTAGATGTTTTAGGAAACGATGAGATCAATGAAACAAAAGCAGCGCAATAAACATGCTTGAGGATGGCCATATTATCAATATAATTTTCGGCGCTTGTTATTTTTGCTGGTATGAGTGGACCCATATTTATTTATTTATTAAAACATGATACATGACATATGATATTATCTTTTAAAGTGTCACTAGCGAAAACAAATCGTACAGAATTATTAGTAACCTTTCTTCCTCTTTTTCATATAAAATTTCTAAGCTCTAGCATCTATTGATTGAAAAAGCATCTATTGATGCGCAAAATTTGTTTGAGATTGGTATAAATTTATTTGGCAAAATCAACTCAATAGTATTTTCAATACTATACATCACTATACCTATATGATTAAATCAAATACTTTTCTTCGCCTTTTGCTTTGCTCTTCCGATTGCGAGTACAGCAAGTAAAGAAAATGACAATTGAAATGTTTCTCACTCTTCTTGTATTTCCATGCAAATTTTAAAATTGCAAATCGCATGTACATACATACACACATACACACATACACACATACATACATACATACATTCATACATACATACATACATACATACATACATACATACACACATACATACACACATACATACATACATACATACATACATACATACATACATACATACTTACATACATACATACATACATACATACATACATACATACATACATACATACATACATACATACATACATACATACATACATACATACATACATACATACATACATACATACATACATACATACATACATACTTGCATACATACACATACATTGAATACAATCGACCCTTGATTAATTTATTTCGATTTTATACATTTTAACGGTTTAATATACGGCGCTGAAGTGTTAAAGTTTGAATAACTTTTGAATCAATCGTCCGATTTTCAGTAACTTGATTTCGTTTTATAGATCTCAACAGTAACTTTCAAATGATAATAAATTGTAGGATGTTTCCTATTGTAATAATGCTTATATACAACAAAAAGCAGTTTTAAATACATTTTTTCTACATTTCTTTATGTAACTTTCAAACCACAAGCCCATTCGTCATGAAATCTTGAAGTTAAGGTTATGAAAGATTTCTCTTTCATATGCAATCAATTTTGTTCAAATCGGTTAAGGGACCTACGAGATAATGAAGTCCCATATTTTTCGTATTTTTATACATAACTTTTGAACTAAAAGTCCGATCAGTATGAAATTAAATAGCGAACAATGGGACACCTAGACCTTTCATTTGACACTAAGATCATTAAGATTGGTCCAGCCATCTCCGAGAAATGTTGGCTCAATCAAAAGCGTTCCACACACCCACACACATCACACACACACACACACACACACACACACACACACACACACACACACACACACACACACACACACACACACACACACACACACACACACACACACACACACACACACACACACACACACACACACACACACACACACACACACACACACACACACACACACACACACACACAGACACACACACACAGACACACACACACAGACACACACACACAGACACACACACACACACACACACACACACACACACACACACACACACACACACACACACACACACACACACACACACACACACACACACACACACACACACACACACACACACACACACACACACACACACACACACACACATACACACAGAAAATGCTCAGTTTTCGAAACTGAGTCGAATGGTATATGACATTCGTCCCGCTAAGCTTTCTTTCGATTTTCGGTTTTTCGAGTGACACCTATACCTTCATACTATATTTTCATATAGTAGAAAGGCAAAACGTTTTTTGGCTAGGTGTCCACATACTATCATGAATAAGTCAATCATTTTCCTAGCAATTTTAAGCTTTTTATACATTTTTGGAAAACTTACAGGACAAACTTTCTGGATATATACACATTCACTATAGTTCTACTAAATAACTTTTGTTTTGACCAGGGATGGTTCGATCACTTTGACTCAATTTTGATTCATTTGACAGTAGCGTCCTAACCGAGCAAAATTTGACAAATTGATGTATGGGACATTTGTAGATAATAACTAGATCTACAATTTTGCTGAATAAAGTGTTGCTGTATCTTTTATAGTTACGGTGCTACAATGCTAGTACATCATTAGTAACTAAATGAACGTTCATTTAGTTACAAAAGAGGTACTAGCATTGTAGCGCCGTAACTACAAAAGTTACAGCAACACTTTGTTTAGCAAAATTGTAGATCTAGTTATGATCTACAAATGTCCCATACATCAATTTGTCAAATTTTGCTCGGCTGAGACGTTAGTGTCAAATGAATCAAAATTGAGTCAAAGTGATCGAACCATCCCTGGTTTTGACGAGATTTTTTCGTTCATATGCGTTCATATGGATTTTCTGGATACTGTATATACTTTCTAATATCGCCCGCTCAATCTTACAACTAGGTATCTAGATAGAA
Source organism: Sabethes cyaneus (assembly GCF_943734655.1). Lineage (NCBI taxonomy): Eukaryota > Metazoa > Arthropoda > Insecta > Diptera > Culicidae > Sabethes > Sabethes cyaneus. The sequence goes on along the minus strand of NC_071353.1, from coordinate 97,907,333 downwards.
ATCGTGTGCAAGATGCTCAGTTGCAGGATTAGGTGGGTGATACATGAGAAGCAAAAAATTCTACAACTCTTAAAAATGGTCTCAAATTTGCAAATGTTGACCGATTTGGCTGAAATTTTGATCAAAGGCTTAGGATTGAATTCAAAACAAGTGGCGTTGAGCTGAGAAATGCAGGTCATTCTTAAGGTCACTTTAAGGACCCCTAAAGTGAGAAAAGTTTCATTTTTTTAGTTAAATTTTATATTTAATTGGAAAAATCTCGTCTAACTTTTGTAGAACCATCGTGAATGTGTATCTAGAAAGTCCTATAAGCTTTACAAAAATGTACAAAAAACTTAAAATTGCTTGTAAAATGATTGAGTTATTAATGATAGAATGTGGATACCCAGCCAAAATCTGTATTTTTTTGCAATAACTTGAAATTTTGGGGGTGTTAGAATGATGTATTTTAATGATGTACTAGGTGTGACTAATAATGTACACTAGGTCATTTGAGAAATATTTTTTCCGTCTCACACCGTGTTATCTATCTTCAGAAAAGCAAGTAGATGCGATTTCATGTGTGGGTTTGTTTATATGGGACATTTATTGTCATCGTTTTTCCCAGTATTTTCAATCCTAGATTTTAAAACCCTTTTTAAGCCAAATGTTCGCTAATATTATTTGTGTTCCATTCCACGTTATGAATAAATATGTTATGCTTCAAATCATCTTTAATTAGAGTTTTCATAGATCTAATTTATTTTTATAAACAAACATTGTTGGTTTTTGGCACCAATGTAACCCCGGATGGCGGTACCTAAATGCACTCTGATATTTACACTCAAAAAATCGACACGTCGCATCCACGTGAATATTCATGTAAACTTCTGTACAGCAACTTACGTGAACTTCATGTACTAGTTAATGGGAAAATTGATAAAATTTACCGGGATCGCACGTAGACTGGTTAGTATGAGTGCGAGTTACCAACAATTCACGTGAATGTCACATGAAAAGTTTGATGGATGAGAATTACCTATGTTTTCACGTAAACTTGACGTGCGGATTTTTTTGAGTGTAGTAAATGTTATCCAAGCAATTTGTATGAAAAATTTGAATCGAATAAATAGTTGTAGGGAATGTACCGAGTTAGATGAATCAACGTAAAAATAAATCTGATGAAACTGAATTATTTGCTTCAGTGTAACTGAAAGTCTCTCGCATGTGTTGCGAGAATTCATCGTACGAACGATGAGGGAAACAGAGAAATCAAGAAATCGTTCAATATGAGACTTACGCATACTGGGGCATGTTATATTATGCTCCAAGCAAAAAGTCAGTTTTTGGACGAACGTAGACTTTATCGGTTGTTGTTGCTCTGTCGTCCGAAAGGTTCGGTTAACAGTGACTAACACTGACGGATACTACATTGGCGCAGAAGGAAAATGCTCCCAAAGAGTGAGTATAGTTTCTGGTTAAATTATTCAGTGAATAATTGGTGGCGTCTGGCAAACGCCTGTTTGAAACGGAACGAAAGACGTTTGTGCGCGTCTGTTTGGTTTGTGTACGCATGCTTCGTGCGCCTCTGAGAAGGCAGAATAATTTAATGAAATACGCTGGTATGCGTAGATTGAACGCCTCTGGGAGGGCTATTAAAAACGCTCGTGTGCGTTTGAATCGCTTGAGTGCGATATCTCCCCTGAGCGGGACTTATAGTAATTCGCTTGGGCGCGTTTTACTTTATTGAAATACGTTGGTATGCGTATATTGAACGCCTCTGGGAGGGCTGTTGAAAAACGCTCGAGTGCGTTTGAATCGCTTGAGTGCGATATCTCCCCTGAGCGGGACTTATAGTAATTCGCTTGGGCGCGTCTTACTTTATTGAAATACGTTGGTATGCGTATTTTGAACGCCTCTGGGAGGGCTGTTGAAAATCGCTCGTGTGCGTTTGAATCGCTTGTGTGCGATAGCTCCATTGAGAGGAACTTTCTTGGTTGTGTGCGTGTTTTTGCCAGTTTTTTCTGAGTATCGAAATGAAAAGGACGAAATACAGTGTAATTTAGATATTGGCAACTAAAGCTTGATTTTCACAACACATTGTGGCATGAGTTTGAAGCGAAAACGATGATATCGAAAATACGAATGGAAATGGCGATAAAGGAAATGAAAATTATAATGGAATGTTGAAAATGATTATGATAATTATGAAAATGATGGAGATGATGAATATGACAATGATGGTAATAACGAAAATTGTAATGGAAACGAAAATGTCGCAAATGATTATGGAAATGACGGAAATGATAATGACGAGAATAAAGTTGATAATGACGAATATAATGAAAGTGATGACGAATACGATGAAGGCAATGTCGAAAATGATTTAAATGACGAAAATGATGATGATATTTACGAAGATGATGAATATGATGAAGGGGATGACGAATACGATAAAATGTGTTAACGAAAATGATGAAATTAAAGATGGTGATGAAAAAAAATTATGATGGTAATGTCAAAAAACGATGTTGGTAGTGACGAAAATAACGATGGAATTGACAAAAATCAAAATAATGAAGAAAATGATGATGATAACGAAAATGAAAATGGTCATGATGAAAATGCTGATGGAAATGACGAAAACGATGATGAAAACGATGAAAATAAAGATGGGAATAATGATGGAAACTACGAAAATTAAGATGGCAATGACAAAATCGATGGTAATGATGAAAATTGTAATGGAAACAAATTTATTACAATGACGAATATAACGAAGGTGATGACGAATACGATGAAGATGATGATGAAAATGACGAGAAAGATGGAAATGACGAAAATGATGATAACTAATTATGAAAATGATAGGTATGACAAAAATGATGGTAATGACAAATATAATGATGTTAATAACGAGAATAATGATGGTGATGTAAATTATAGCGATGATGACAAAAATGATAATGATGATGATAATGAAATTTTTTAAGATAATTTTTCAATGGAGTAGAAAAGAGAGTGAATGTAGGGAATGTACCGAGTTAGATGAATCAACGTAAAAATAAATCTGATGAAACTGAATTATTTGCTTCAGTGTAACTGAAAGTCTCTCGCATGTGTTGCGAGAATTCATCGTACGAACGATGAGGGAAACAGAGAAATCAAGAAATCGTTCAATATGAGACTTACGCATACTGGGGCATGTTATATTATGCTCCAAGCAAAAAGTCAGTTTTTGGACGAACGTAGACTTTATCGGTTGTTGTTGCTCTGTCGTCCGAAAGGTTCGGTTAACAGTGACTAACACTGACGGATACTACAATAGTGTTTAACCATAATTCATCAACATTGTTCAGTTTATCGCAATTGGCCGAAAATACCCTTCTATACCCTAGTTGGATGCGATACATGTGAAACGTGAATGCATAATGGGTGTCCGTAAATGATATATTCCATTCCCGAAAGGAATCAATTTAATATTTCAAAGTCGGGTGTCGTTTGGTCGCTCAGCTTCAAGCAAGCGCTCATATAGGTTAGGTCTCAGCCTAAAGGTGATAGAGTAACAAAAGGAGATACAGAAGAGAAGCAGCTGCTAAGAAGAAATTAACCGAAGTGGACGAGAATTTTCTAATGATTAATTACGAAGTTCTTCGGGCAGAGGTGGATGATACGGAAGGTGCAGAAACCAAATCAAGATTGAGTAGTCGAACTAGTCAGGTTGTGGCTAAGCGACCAGGAAGTATATCGAGTGAAAGTCAAGGGGTCGGACACTCAGCACATTGTGCCGCGGCACTCCAGAGATAGAATGCACCAAGTACCGCGCTGAAAATAAGAGTCAGCCAGGGCAAGACGGTGAAAAAAAGTTATGTCAAATGGTTCCGGTTCCTAGTAGGAAGAGGCAAGAGGTTACAAATGAATGGTGTCCAGATTTACTTTTAGTCAGACTCTATTCGGCATGATTGGGCTTAAAACACTAGGAATTGATATTTTTTTTTTTTGAAACGATGATTCTACAATTGATGAAGGGACGGTAAGGGAAAGTAATGAAGAAGGATTTTTTCGGGAATGAAGGGGAAGGGTGGAAAGGAAGGGGGGGGGGGTAATAGGTAGCTATGGTTAACAAGTTGTCGTTGTGACTCCTGTCTTTTGTCCAATGCTGGAAGGTGCATGGGTCGAACCAAGCTGTAATCAGAGATTATAACCGGATTTGAACCCACAACACCTGCCAGGGCGTGTCGCTCACTGGTACCCGTGTACCTTTGAGCCACAGAGGCGCTGGACAAAAGAAGTCTGCACAACCCCCCTTATTAACCATAGCTAGGAATTGGCCTTGTAGACTACTAAACAATTTCTGAAGCAACGGACGTTTGCGGAATTCTACTGAATTAGGGGAACAAGGGGCAAGATGACCACCTGGGGAAAAAGTGCCACACTTCAGTTTTGCGTTAAAGCGACGAAGAATTTTAGTATGGTTATTTTTTATGGTTTCTAAAGTGTCTTACAATATACCATAGGAAAACTCATCGATCAAAAATATAAATATAATGATATAATGATACAAATAAAATATAAATACAAAAATATAATGATTTTGAAATTTTACTGTTTGAAAATTGCACAAAATGATAATGACTATGCCGAAAACAAGCACACTGAAGTCTCATTTATCTTTTTGTGTATTATTTTTGGTCTAACACATTAACTAGACCTAATTCCTATAGATAGAAGTTAAAATTCAACATTTCTCTACTTGTGGTTATTTTCTCCGCCATAGTGGCACTTTTGCCCCGTACCTATTAATATCGAGCGAAAAAACATCTGAAACGAAAACGTTATTTTTTTCTATATTTATATTATTTTGATATTGAACTCACTGAAACTGTTTAGATTATACTCTCATCTATGTTTTAGGCCTTTTCAGGTTGAATTCAATTGGTTCTTTTTGCTCGTAATTAATTGAAAATAGTTAAGGTGTCGTTAAGGACACTCGGCACAGCCGTTTTTATGTTAGGCGACTTGAAACGAGCCGAACTGTGCCGATGCTGTACCGAAAGTGCCGAACTGCAAGACTTAGACTAATCTCAAGTTTTTAGTCTTGACCTTGAAATGCGGTCATACATATATTAATATTGCTCATGCACCTTCCAGCATTGGACAAAAGGTAGGAGTCAAAATGACTACTTGTCAAGCATGGCTACCAATACCCCCCCCCCTTCCTTTCCGCTCTTCCCTTCCTTCACCAAAAAATTTTCATTTCTTTCCCATACCATCCCTTCATCAATTGTAGAACCATCGCCTGCAAGACTTGTTAAATTCGTTATAATCTGATAGATCTGGCAACCGTACGAGATGATTCTGACAACTGGCAGTGCTTCCATTTCATATGTAAAATTGAACCGGAGGTGTGCCGCTTGATATCTCTGGAGTGCCGCGGCACACCTTCGGTTTAATTTTACATTTGAAATGGGAGCACTGCCAGGTGCCAGAATCATCTCGCACGGTTGCCAGATCTATCAGATTATAACAAATTTAACAAGTCTTGCAGCTCGGTACTTTCGGTACAGCATCGGCACAGTTCGGCTCGTTTCAAGTCGTCTAACATAAAAACGGCTGTGCCGAGTGTCCGACCCCTTGAGTGAAAGCGCATAAAGGCACTCTATTCTACTGAATGCGTCGCACACATAGGGCGAGCGCTACCGTTGAATCTGTTGTCGTATCTCACTTCGACTTCGACGTAGTGAAAGGACAGTCAACAGTGCTAAACAAATGCATAGATTGCCACCGCCATTTCAAGGTTTCTAGTAAGTCTAGGTGTTAGCTACTTTTGCTGAAAATCGTTTTTCTCGTTTCGATACCCGCTCGCCGGATCATACCTTCAATAGCTGATATCCATAGCGCAATTCATCCGTCCATAGTTCCATCAATGTTGTCAGTCCATCCCCTTGTAAACCTCTGCGCGATTCGAAGGGACTCGAGAGCACATCATTCGCTCCAGGTATACTTTGATCAGTCGCGTCAGTTTGTCCGAAAATGTATTCTCGTACCAGTTCGCGCACGACTGTATCGTACGCTGCCCAAAAATCCACGAAAATATGATTCGTAGACACGTTATATTCTCAACATTTCTGGAGAATTTGTCGAAGAGTAAAAATTTGATCCGTAATAGCACGGGCCCCCATAATGCCCGCCTGATACTGCCCTACGAATTCTCTTGCTATTGGGATAGTCGACATAACAAAATCTGGGAGAGTGTTTTGTAGGCGGTGTTGATCAGCCTGATGCCGCGGATGCGGTAATTACAGCAATCGAACCGATCGCCCTTTTTATAGATGGGCAAACCATACCTTCCATCCATCCCTCTGGTAGCTTCTCCTCCTAACAAATCCTTGAAGTTATCCAGTGTAGTGTCTTTGCTACTGGTCCATTGCTATTTTTGTAGAGTTTTGGCGCAAGTTGGTCAGTATCTCTTATTCTTCAGCCGATCAATTTCTCACCTGATCTCTTCGCTATCGGTAGTTGTTTAAAGGCATTCCTAGGTAACTTCCATTCCGTCTCCTTCTGATATATCGCCGTTGAGATGCCCATCGAACTGCTCCTGTCAACACGTCGTTTGTGACCAGGTTTCTCTCCTTGCCTCTATACATATCAGGCTTCGGTATGTATCCTTTACGATCTCTGTCCTTCTTCAGGCGTTTTTCCCCCTCAGGATAGCGGTCAACTCATCTTGCGCTGTTCGATACTTGGCCAATTTCTTTCATCGTGGCAAAGCTTAGATAGTTTTTCTAAACTCTTTTTCCTCTCCATCGCTTGTTCATGTTCGCCGTCAAAGTAATCATTTTGTGCACTCGAGGTTTTTGCACCAAGTACCGTGGTTGCGACCTTATTGCCGGTCGAGCGTATCCTGCTATGTCTTCGATGTTCGAAGACCTAGCTCCACAGAGGAAGGTAGAGTTTTATCCAATACGCATAGTTCTTGGCAACTCTAGGGTTACCTAATTGTCGAATGTTTGACAGAGGAGGACGAGTTTGTCGCGAGGTATATACCGTAGATAGTTTTGAGTGCACCCCGTAGGGAGTGTTAGCTCGCCCAGTTAGTTCCGTGGTACGATGCTGGCCTAACAAGCCAATCGTCGTATGCTCGAATCTCGGCTGGGCGGTGCCGCTACTGAGTGCCGCAATAGGATCTTTGCACTAGCCCCGTAGTTTTCCTGTACTCTAATAACCGGCTGCAAAGTCTGTCGATAAAGAAGGGTTAAGTTCTGAATATTCTGGACATTTATACCCATAGCTTTGCTTTGCTTTGCCGTAGGGAACGTATGTAGGTGATGTTCGAGAAATACCGGCTATCGATGAGAATATGGTCGATTTGATTATGTTTGTTTGTTTAAATGATTGTGGATCAGGTGATCTCCATGTGGCTCCACCAGGCCTCACAAAGTTGCAAAGTTGATGTATTGCTGGCTGTTATTGCTCGTGACGGTATGCAAGCTATGGAGCCCGATCATCGGTCTATATATCGCAACTCTCCGATCTGGACGTTCATATCCCCGATGACGATCTTGATGTCCAGTGGCGAACAGTTGTCGTACGTTGCGTACGGTTACTCGTAATCCGGCTGGTATAGGATAGAAGTTGCTGGACAAGAGACTAAGGAACACTAAGGAAGGGTCTATGTTACGCATTATCCAGCCATTCATCGACCAGCTAATGGAGCCAGTTATTTTGTGTGTGCACCGTACCTCTGAATACTGGGCGGTTCTTCATTGATAAGTGGTTTGCAATTGGTACTGGTACTGCCAGCACCTTTCGTAACACCCTGTGCAGCGAAGCCATCCGACAAATTGCGCAAGTAAAAGTGAAACAAAATTCTACTAACACTAATGCTAAAAAATAAAAATACAGTCTGTAATTGTTCAAGCTGTAAATTTCTTTTAATTTGCGCTTCCTTTGCTCGTATCTGAAGTTTACTTGCATCAGCTTTGTTCTTCTCAGTGATCATTGAGGTGGGTTGAAAGTCCGCCATTTTTAGAATTTTCACCAGGAGACAACAAATACGACCCATGTCGGTAAGAACAAAAAGCTGTTATGTATAAACTAATGTGCAATCAGAATAGTCGGAAAAATCTTAGTGATGTCTGTGTATGATAAGTTATCGTAGAATAACGTTCACAATCAATATTTTTACTAATTTTTAGCAATTGTACATCGATCATAACGATTATATTAGAATGTTGCTAAATATTTTCCAACGTCGTTTTGGCACGTTTTGGTTGAATTTCTGCAATAAGCTTAAATTTGGATTACAAAGCGTTCTGTAACTAAATGAGGAAAAGCAACTAGTGAGAACAGACGTTGGTCAGATTGCAGCTTTTGGGTTTCGTTTCGTTGGTTGTTCATCGACTGGAATAGTGGCACGAATTGTCTATGCACACAGAAAAATAAATTTAAGTAATATTGACTTGATTATAATGAATATTACTTTAGTATACTACTTTACTCTGAATATAGGTAGCATATCATTAATATTTTCTTTGTTTTCTTTGAACAGCTTGTCATAGTCGAAATTATTATACTAATCGTGGTGTAAATTTCTTGCTGTGTAGAGATTCTATTGTCAGATGTCAGGTGGATAAATTTTGAAATAACGCACATGACATTTTTCGGAACGTCTGTACGGTAAAATCTACTGGCGGTTGATTGAAAGCATTCCCCAGTCGCTTCCGTTAAAGCAGCGTCTATGGAAACTGGTTTATCTATTCTTCGAAAATAGCTGCACATTGAATTTTGCCAACAGTGAAATTGCTTAATGGGCAATAATTGAAATGAAAATACAGTGATACTCAAACGTTGCGTATTCTAGAAGGGCTCAATGTTTAACTATGTGTTCTCAATGATTTTTGATCTCATCTTTGATGGTTTGCATTGCAATCGACGACATACATTATCAACGAGGAAGCTGATTTCACTTTTAATTAAAGATACTTTAACCGAAAGGGAAAATACAAGCTAAGCAAAACACAAAAGAAATTGTTGGATTTACAGGTATAGCTTTTGTTCGGCGTACAGATAAGCTAACTGCATTATGCTAATAGATAGTAGAATAATCACAGCCTGGATAGTGGGACGCAATGTTAAACCTTTTGGCTCCCTTCCAACAGTGTATTGATGCGGTTGATTCGATTTTCATCTACAGTTCAATTTCATTGGTTTAATTGATTGGTGCATGTAGCATAAGTTCTGAACTGAGCACTATGAGTATGGCATTATAACGGCAATTTGTTGGAATTTGGGTTAATGGCATGGAGCAGTTAAAGCTCACAATAATCCTAATGTGTCAACATCTTTGTATTAAACTACATCTCACATAGAAGCAGCAAATTACATGATAGTTTGATTCTAACAGCATAGTTTGTGACATGGATGAAGAATGAAAGTGAGTACCTAGGGTAGAATGTTTACTTCTGGCTAATAAGGCAATCCAAAGAATAAAGATTAAAGTTATGTACATTCGTGTATTTGTATATCGCACACTTGTACAGAATTTAGTATATTTTGAAAAACATTAAATGCGCGCTTGTTGCTTTGTAAAGTTTAACTTTTATCCAAAACAAAACTCTATTTTCAGTGAATCGAGGAATGAGTGTGTATGAAACTTTCATTCAAATTTGATGTGGTGCAATTATAATCCAATTTTGCTAACTCGAAAATTTGAACAAAAATCAGTGGGGTTGTATACTAGTAACGACTGCATGGTTGGCGTAAGAATAGGTTGGTCTCGGTGACAAAATTATAATAGCAGCATCTAAGGTGGCACAAAAGTATAAAGATAACACCGTCTGTGTTAGCACGCGGAATACACAAGTGTTTGTCTTTGATTCCTTCCATTGCAAAATCATTAAGTTTGCCAAAATCAACTATCAAATGTCAAAAGGTTTTACATAAAAAGTGTAAGCTAAGGCTGAATTAAAATCATTTAAAGCTCAAACTTAAGATAAAAGATGAAAGATAAAAGATAAAAGATAAAAGATAAAAGATAAAAGATAAAAGATAAAAGATAAAAGATAAAAGATAAAAGATAAAAGATAAAAGATAAAAGATAAAAGATAAAAGATAAAAGATAAAAGATAAAAGATAAAAGATAAAAGATAAAAGATAAAAGATAAAAGATAAAAGATAAAAGATAAAAGATAAAAGATAAAAGATAAAAGATAAAAGATAAAAGATAAAAGATAAAAGATAAAAGATAAAAGATAAAAGATAAAAGATAAAAGATAAAAGATAAAAGATAAAAGATAAAAGATAAAAGATAAAAGATAAAAGATAAAAGATAAAAGATAAAAGATAAAAGATAAAAGATAAAAGATAAAAGATAAAAGATAAAAGATAAAAGATAAAAGATAAAAGATAAAAGATAAAAGATAAAAGATAAAAGATAAAAGATAAAAGATAAAAGATAAAAGATAAAAGATAAAAGATAAAAGATAAAAGATAAAAGATAAAAGATAAAAGATAAAAGATAAAAGATAAAAGATAAAAGATAAAAGATAAAAGATAAAAGATAAAAGATAAAAGATAAAAGATAAAAGATAAAAGATAAAAGATAAAAGATAAAAGATAAAAGATAAAAGATAAAAGATAAAAGATAAAAGATAAAAGATAAAAGATAAAAGATAAAAGATAAAAGATAAAAGATAAAAGATAAAAGATAAAAGATAAAAGATAAAAGATAAAAGATAAAAGATAAAAGATAAAAGATAAAAGATAAAAGATAAAAGATGAATCTAGACAGAGAAAGAGAGTGTGTATGTTGCATGTGGACAAATAAGAGAGTGTATGCATGAGCACCATATTCAAATGCTCAAAGATTACTTTTTCGTAAAATGATCATAACTTCTACAATTTTCAACCGATTGTTATCATTAACCCCGCGAGGTAGTCGTTAGGTTCTTCATACTTTAAAACATGAATCAATCGTTATCTAGCTGTTATATTGGCTCAATCAATATGAGCTCTGTTTCCAATCAAAATAAAATTGTATCTTTCCGCTCATTATTCGTCTCATGGATCTCATATTATATTGTGACAGGGGCTAGAATATGTAAAATTATTCATACCTATCTATATCTATCAATTCGTCTCAACATAGAAGCAGGAGCGTTGCCAGAAATGTTTCCTAGGGTGTTTTTATACAAAAAAATCTGACATAGCCTAACCTTAAGGAATTTATACAGGAAATGGAGAATTATTCCCGATTTCGGCAACTTGCCAACTTGCTACCTATTCTCCCCTTTGCCAGCGTTAGCTCTGTCGATCTATTTCGTAGCCTCGCTAAGTTTTCTAAGCTTGTTTATGCTAAAGGCTCCCAAGCCTAAGCCGCTATCTCAGCTCGTAATATGTAGTCGTCTTTATGATGCCAAGGCTATTTTATTTATGCAAGTAGTGAGACCATGCAAGGGTTGTACCGCTATCACTTCATGGGGATAGGGTGCAGAGCCAGATCGGCACTAGACAGGAATTTTACATCTGAGCCTACAATCATCAACTATGACGTAGGTGACGAGTTTCGATCGTATTTAGAGACCCCCCACGTTTTCAATAGGATGGAAGGCAACCGACTCATTTCCATAGTCGCCGTTTTGGGAAGGCATCACCCTTGCTTACCCAAAGTACTAGTACTGATATAAATCAGGATACTATGCATAGTTCAATATTACTAAAAACCTCAAAAACTAGGCCTTTAACAGGCTATGTACATGTTAAAGATAGATTTAAAAGTGCTTCGATTTTGCTCTAATTTTGTAAACTTATTCGTTTTCATTTGCCGTTTGGGCTGTCTTTTTTGAGATAGGGTGGGTCCACAATTGTCGTTTTGCCATACTTTTTTTTAAATCATAACTATTGAACGACTGAACCACGATTTTGTTACCAAATGAACGATGTTAATATTACCTGTATATTCATTATGTGAACTAATAGGACATTGTCTCTAGTTTATGATAATAAAAAACAGAAGTTGGCGCTAGTGTTTTTGTCATGCGCCATGCGTGAGCGTGTGCTTGAATCTATCAATGTTTTCCTGTTGAATAAAACAGTTGTCGCTACTTGATAACGCATATTGTACATATTGGAAACAACCCAATTTTGCACGACAATAAATTTACTCAGCGCGGCAACTTAACTTTCTCGCGCATCTCAGTTTTTTTTGTGTTTATCGATAATTGCAATACAACCAACAAATATTTGGTAAACGTCGTTTTTATTTATCGCGTCCATGTCACGAAATTTAATTTCTTCGAATTGTGATGTTGCAAAAATATTCAGTTTTCGCCTCTCTTTTTATTACTGTATGGACTCATCACTGTGACCAGTATCGTTGATCTATTGTGATATCGCCCGGGTGTTTGCTGTATAATCTGCACTGCATTTATTTTTGCTACCATCCCTGGTCATTCCTTCAATGCTTTCTCTTCTTTACTCACCTCGTTCCACATGACAGCGCTATTCCCAATTATAGCCATCCCTGGCGCAGCTAACCAGTGCATTTTACTATAAGTGTCATTTTTGGATTGTCAATAGGCCTCGTCTGGTGCCGTATTAGAACAGCGTTGAGTAACAGTTGAATTGTACTTCAAAGACATGTTTATTTTATTTCAACTAACAAGTAAGATGATATAACAAAGATTCCGTTTAGCACAATGAGGATTGACTCAGTTTTTTAAGCCGAAAACATTAGACAATAACAGTAATATTTTCTGAGGCAATTGTCACGGCTATTCTCGAGCCCGTCATAAAAAATCACCCCTCTTACATGCAACAAAACCAACCCTGCTACTTCGATTACTTGTCGAAGTCAGTTGTTTTAGACAAAAATTACTCAAAATTAAGAAACCGTATGGAGCAACCGAAAAATTATCGCAAAACTTTTCAAAAGGATTAACATTGAGAAATTCCTTTGTGCCTCTCTTTCGATTATTACGGCTACATAAATGCATTTAATCGAAAATTTTCTTAACGTTTAGCTAACTAGTTCCGATTACAACCGATTTATGCAAAGCTGATGTTTTGAAGTGCATTTGCATCGCTGTGTTAAGTGAAAGAGAAGAGGCACAAAGCGAATCTCTCATTGTTATATAGGTCCTTTTGAAAAGTTACGCGAGAATTGCTTGTTTGTTGCTAACCGTGCAGCCAGTATTTTTTATTATATTTGTCTTTAATATAGCAAAAAGTTCAAATGAGAAATATGTTGTTATTTAAAAAAATATCGCTGAAAGTATCACCTTTTCTATGTCCGAATTTTATCCTTTAATAAAAAAAAATTAAGAGATAAAATCACAAAAAACCAAATATAGAAATGTCGTGTACGACTATAATGAGTTTGAAATGTCGGTAGTCGGCGACGTCGCGAGAATGTCGGACGATAGTGTTACGAGATCTGTTCCCTTTCATGACCCCGATGGCACTACCTGTTTTGCGAGCCAAGATGCTCAAGGAATTGGTGACGAGTAGCTCAGGACCGAGTGGAGTGGAGACGAGTCCTTAATTTGCCACACTGACGAAAGTTACAACCAGTAACCGAAATATGTTCGCAGTATAGTTACTATATAGATAGTTCGGCGGATAAAAAAATCGGGAGCCAATTAAACGTCAAAAGCGGAGCCAAACGTTTTTCAAAATTCGAATTGTGTGAGTAATGTTAATAAACACACTTTAGTTTCATAGAACTAGTCATTTTCAACACCCACTAGCGATTATTTTCCCTAAAAACCTGCACATTTTTCTATGATTTAAAATTTAATTTCAAAAATCAGGGATGCCAATTCGCTTGGTTTTCTATCCGCCGAACTATATATATAGTAACTATAGTTCGCAGCTGTAAAGATCATATGAAGTAATGGAGGTTCTTCAAATTTTTCTCGTTTATTCGTGAATTCTACTAAAACGCTCGAAAATCTATACCTATAAAAATGAATTTCTGTCTGTCTGTCCGTATGTTCCTTATAGACTCGGAAACTACTGAACCGATCGACGTGAAAATTTGCATACAGGGGTTTACGAGGGGGTTCTTATGATAGAGACCCCTCCCTTTTAAGAGGGGGCCCCCATACAAATGAAACACAAATTTTTGCATGCAGAAATTTCTCGAGAACTGATCAAGCAAATGGAATCACATTTGGCATGTGGGTGTTTTCGGTGGCAAGATTTTTTTCTATGGTGAATTGAGACTTCTCACCTTTTTAGGAGGGAGGGGGAGGGGGCTCCCATACAACTGAAATACAACCGTCGCCACCGTCGGAAGTGCCGGCCACTGCGGAGGGCAGCCCCCGTTGAAAATCACCTCTGTCTAAGTTTATTTGTTTTCCTAGGTCTACTGACCTCTATTAGTTTCCTTTAGTTGGGTCCGAACGAGCGTCCCTGCGAAGTGGTACTTTTCACGAATGGGTTTTCCGTGAAATAGTGCATTCCGCGTAAGGTTCTTCGCAAAACGGCATTTCTACTTTACTGTGACGTAAAATGGCAAATTTATATATTAAACTACCTATGGTTTCATAGTTACGTAACTGCCAAAATGAACCATCTAACGTTGAACTCCTCAGAAACTTGCAAAACTCAAGATTATGAAAAAGTTAATCCAAGATTTGCGGTTTAGGTACAACACAGTATAATTTGTGGCACTACGAAGTTGTCATGCAAATATTTATATCGCAAACATTTGATCATTTTTCCCTAAATCACCCTAAATATGAGTTCTTATAAGTTTAAATCATTTCTTTTGTAACAAATATAATCTAGAATCAATTTGAAACTAAAAAATAATTTTGGCCAAAAATCGCAATTTTCCGACTATTGTGCGATCGTTCAGTAGTTTTCGATTCTATCCAGCTTTTTACGCGCTATAATGATGGCCGCTATAAATTGTGTTCGTAATATGCGATCAATCTTTTTGACAACTCTGCATACATCAAATCTGGCACTTTTCTCTTGCAACACTACCGTGCTCTTTCTTTCGTTTACGTCAAAAAAGGAGAGCAAAAATGTGCGAAATGTAAACAAAACTATTGCTCTCCTTTTTTTTTGCGTAAACGAAAGAAAGAGCAACACTGCCGTACATGAGAAGAGTGCCCAGTTTTGATGGACGCAGAGTTGTCAAAAAGATTGTTCGAATATTACGAACACAATTTATAGCGTCCGCCATTATAGCGCGTAAAAAGCTGGATAAGGAACATACCGACAGACAGAAATCCATTTTTATATATAAGATTTTTTTTTTTTTTTCCATGTGGACTCATTACTGCGACCAGTATAGTTGATCTATTGTAATATCGCCCGGGTGTTTGCTGTATGACCTGCACTGCATTTCTTTTTGCTATAATCGCTATTGAGTGAGCGATATGCTTACTAAATTTTATGCGTGCTTGCGTGTATTGGGGTTTACCCTTCCTTCAAAGCTTAATCTGCTTTACCCACTTATTCCTCGCTGCCAGCACTATCCCATATTATAGCCGTCCCTGGCGAGGACTCATTCGTACCTCTGACCAGTACACTTAACTATAGGAGGGACAAACATTTGCACTGTTAAGAGGCTTCAGAGGGTAAATATAGAATTCAGAATAAACCCCACCCCCCAACTGAGAATAAACCCATGCTAAAGTCACTTGACATCGAGAATGGCTTGATTCTACTAAGATTCGAACCCACGACCACTCGCTTGTCAAAGCAGACTCGGTAACCTTGCGGCTACGGAGCCCCCCTATATATAAGATAGCAGTGAGTT
The DNA here is from genome assembly GCF_943734655.1 of Sabethes cyaneus. Taxonomy (NCBI): domain Eukaryota; kingdom Metazoa; phylum Arthropoda; class Insecta; order Diptera; family Culicidae; genus Sabethes; species Sabethes cyaneus. Next base: position 97,891,579 of record NC_071353.1, on the reverse strand, counting down.
GTTTGTGAAATAATAGCGAAGCTAAAAATATGATTTCGATAAAAACATAATTAAAGTTTTTATACACTCAGGACACGTTTGATACAAACAACAGGTTACTTTAGAAGTAACCAATAAAATGTTTTGCATTCAATTCTACTATGATTAGCAATTATGAGCATTTTTCAAAATTATCATACAAAGGTTCTCAGAATTTCATGAAATTTTGCATTTGTCGGGTCTACTGTTTTAATTATTTAAAACAGCATTCATATTTTGTTTGTTTGTTTATTAACGACACTTTTCATCTTTCGGTGAATTCGTGTCTGATTTAGATTTTATATATTTTAAGGTTTTTCACTCTTAAATGACGGTTATGATTATCTTTAAAGGATTTTTCATGAATACTGTAACGAACGCATCTGCAGATACCTATGTACTATAAGCGTGAGTGCTCTATTGAATGGTTTAGATTGAACTGTATCAGATCAGGGGTAACTGAGGTGAAGACATATGAAATCATTTATCACTCTTACGACTACGTATGTCATCCATCCCTATCTATAAAATAACAAGCAAAACTTACATTTCTACCCATAGTGCGAATTCTGGTGTTTCCTACTAAGATGGATTCATCGATAAGGGGTGATAAAAGCATCTTGTGTTGTTTTTGCTCTTTACTGTGTATATATGTATAAGTAAACTAGTGGTCGAATATAAAAGGATTTGTTTATTTCAATCTCGTAACACTAGTGAATCGCTTGCACCGGCTTTAGTCAAACGCTGAAATGGAAAAAATAGAGAAAAATAATGGCACATATCGAGAAGATGGATGGCTTCCTGTTCGCAATACAATTTCATTCTAACTCGACAGTTTGAGTGCGGTACAGCTCAACTTCGTATAGAGGCACAATGCATGCCAATCGAAGCACTTTGCGTCAATCAAAGAGGGTTTGCCAAGGAAAGAAAAGCGGTCGGAAAAGTCGTCCAGCGTACAAAATTGGCGAATCTATTTTCCAGCATATGCAGCAATAACATCGGAAGGAAATGAACAATCTACAGGATGTGTATGATTCGAATCTTGTTAGTTCCTGGCTTGTTTAACCATTTTATTTATTGAGTTTTTCGTTTCAACTTTGGCTAGCACTCTCGAACTTCAAGGATGCGACAATAGATTGTTCAATATGAATTTCAATTTCGGAGATTGAACGATGTTTTTCAACATTTGATTGGTTCAATTTAATGCTTGGTTGGAGAAAAAAAACATCTGTAGAAGCATATTAGATTGAATGAATGGAATGTTGTCGAATAAAATGAGAAATGATGCGCAAAACACAACTCGAACCCAGTAAATTTTCCCAAAGAAAAAAATATGAATTTTATCACCCTTTCAAATTTTATGAACCCGTCTTTCATTAGCGTACATAGCCGTCGAAAGATTAAGAAAAAGATATTACCCTCAAGCACTTTTTTCAAACGGTTTTTGCCTTTCTACTATATAAATATATACCTAATACATGCATACATATATACATACATACATACATATATATATATATATATATATATATATATATATATATATATATATATATATATATATATATATATATATATATACATATATACATACATACATAGAGGCATGCATACATGCATACATTATATACAATCGACCCTTGATAATATATTTTGGTTTTTTTTTTTTTTTTTTTTTTTTTTTTTTTTTTACGAGTTGGGAAATCTGCTGAGCACCTTAGAAGATACGGTACTATCAGACACCTGAAAAGATACCTCAGGGAGTGGGGTTTAGGTATCCCAACCCCCCTAATGGGGCGTGAGGATCCCGACCCACTAAAACCCTACTCGAGTCTCCAGCCTCAATCCCCCCTGGCACCACCTTATCGGTATTACTTCAGGGAGGGGCTATTGTGCTTAATGCACTCGCTTAGATAACTACTGGACCATGGTAGTTAGGCTGTTTATTCGGCGTTGATCGGCTCTCCAGTGGTTTTGTAGCTCGAGTACAATCTGGGTAGCAGCCGCATTGACCGCTCCCCAGATGTCCGAGCTGGAACACATCTTTTGGACTAGGTTATCCGGGGTAGTGTCCTGTCCGCTCACTGCCATCATGCTGCTTCTCGCGCCCGCGAAACGAGGGCATATGAAGAAAGCATGTTCTGCCGTTTCCTCAACATCCACGCATTCGGGACACGCGGGGGACTCCGCATGCCCAAACTTATGCAGATACTGTCTGAAGCAACCATGCCCTGACAGAATCTGTGTCAGGTGGAAGTTGACTTCGCCGTGGCGCCTGTTGACCCACCCAGATAGTTCCGGGATAAGTCGATGTGTCCACCGACCTTTTGTGGAATTAGACCATGCCCGCTGCCATGTGGTCATCGAGGCCGATCTTGTGGTACTCCGTATGCCTCTAGTTCCACGTTGGTTGAAGCACTCTACGTCTTCGCTAATGATAATGCCAATAGGCATCATACCTGCTAAGACGCAGATTGCGTCATGTGAAACTGTGCGATACGCACTCGCCACTCTCAAGCACAAGAGACGATAGGTGCTTTCCAGCTTGGCTAGATAGCTTTTGGTACCTAACGCCGATGACCACACCGGTCCGCCATACCTAAGTATAGACTGGACCACGTTGGCTAATAGCCTTCGCTTGCTGCCATATACCGCAGAGCTATTAGACATCATACGAGACAATGCCGAAATAGCTGTGGAAGCCTTCTTGCAGGCATAGTCGACGTGGCTCCCGAACTTGAGCTTGTCGTCGACCATGACTCCCAGAAGTTTTAAGGACCGCGTTGACGAAATAGTGCAGTCCCCGACGCTGATCTTTGCTTGCTGTACCGACTTGCGGTTGTTCACCACGATAACCTCCGTTTTATGATGCGCTAGCTCCAGTTTCCTGGATCGCATCCAATCTTCAACAATGCTTATAGAGTGGGCAGCCGTCAACTCAACCTCTCTGATAGATTCACCATAGACTTCCAGGGTGATATCATCCGCAAAGCCGACAATCACCACCCCTACCGGGAACTTTAGCTTCAACACCTCGTCATACATGACGTTCCACAACACCGGGCCCAGTATGGAACCTTGCGGAACCCCTGCGGTGATTGGAACGCACTTCTGACCCTCCTCCGTGTTGTAGCATAGCACACGATTCTGGAAATAATTTTCCAGGATCCTGTACAGCGACACCGGCACTTGGACGTTCCGAAGCGAGTTGGCTATGGAGTCCCAGCTAGCGCTATTAAACGCATTTCTCACGTCAAGCGTGACAACTGCGCAATAGCGGATACCTGTCCTCTTGCGCTGGATTGCCACCTCGGCTGTCTTAGTGACAGACAAGATTGCATCCACCGTAGATTTGCCTTTTCGGAAGCCGAATTGATTCCTTGACAGACCGTTTGTACCCTCCGTGTACTGTACGAGTCTGTTAAGGATAACCTTCTCCAGCACCTTACCGGCAGTATCGAGCAGACAGATCGGCCTATATGACGAGGGAACACCCGGAGGTTTTCCCGGCTTCGGCAACAGCACGAGGTTCTGTCGCTTCCATCTGTCCGGGAAGTGGCCAGCTTCCAGGCATCTCCTCATTACTGCTCCAAATAACTCGGGAGCCTCTAACATAGCCGCTTTAATGGCCATATTCGGGATTCCGTCTGGCCCCGGTGCCTTGCTCACCTTTAGGGATTTAGCGATCTCAATGAGCTCCTCATTCGTAACCGTCACTTCGTCCCCGACCGCCAAACCGCCGTCGCCCACGTTACTTTGGATGTTCGGCTGGGAGGCCGACCATCCTACGCTATGGTCTGAGATACTGGAACGTCGGCCGTGGGACGACTCAGCGGCTTGGGGCCAGGGCCTTGGCTCGTGGCGCGGAAAGAGGCCCTCGATGATCCGCTCCAGCATCTCTGGCGATTGCTCTGAGGGCGCCATCACTCCCTTGGTCTTTGCCATTACGACCCTGTAGGCATCACCCCACGGGTTCGCATTGGCACTAGCACATAACCTTTCAAAGCAGGCTCGTTTACTAGCTTTTATCCCACTCTTAAGCGCTGCGCGTGCAGCAGCAAGTGCTACTCGACATTCAGCCCTGCCTTCGTCCGAACGAGCTCTTTGCATAATTCTCCTCGCACGAAAGCAGGCTCCGCGGAGTTCCGCAATTTCATCTGTCCACCAGTAAGCCGGTGACCTGCCATACCTATGTCGACCTTTCCTAGGCATGGTAGCGTCACATGCTCGCGACAGTACCTCAACCAAATGATCAGCGTTCGGATCGGGCATACCACGATCACCGCACTCTCTTCGGATTGCTTCCACAAATACTTCGGGATCGAAGTATGAAGTCTTCCATCCACGGGTGGTTGGAGTGTCGGCTCTACTCGCCGCCTGCCGTCTCGTTATCTGACCGACACCATAGCGGACCGCCTGATGGTCGCTGTGAGTGTAGCCATTGTCTACCCTCCAGTCTCCTATCAGACCAGGACTGCCGAATGTCACGTCGATGATAGACTCCGCACCGCTCCTACTGAAGGTACTTGTGGTGCCGACGTTGACCAGATCTACGTTGAGCTTTGCCAGAGCTTCAAGCAGAATCCGGCCCCTGTGGTTCGTGCGACGACTTCCCCACTCTACCGCCCAAGCGTTAAAGTCGCCCGCCACAACCAACGGCCTTAGACCAGTCAGCACAACTGATACTCGGTCTACCATCCGCGTGAACTGCTCGATAGACCAACTCGGCGGAGCATAGCAGCTGCAGTAGAACACTCCACCCACTTTGGCAACCACGAATCCCTCGTCTGCAGTTGACACAACATCTTGAACCGGGAACCTGCTTGTCGTCCATATAGCCGCCGTCCCGGACCTATCCGACACCCAGTTACCGTTTCCGGCAGGGATGCGGTATGGGTCCGAGATGATTGCAATGTCCGTCAACGACTCAGTAACTGCTTGGTACAACAGCTGCTGAGCCGCGTGGCAGTGGTTCAAGTTCAGTTGCGTTACCTGCACTACGCCCGGGTTTTAGTCGCCAGCGCGCCTGCCGGGCACTTCGGGCCTCCTGTTGTGTGCTTAGCGTCCCGTTGGCCGGTACATATCAGGCACTTGGGTGGCGCAGTACAGTCCCTCGCTATATGACCCGTACCGCCACATCTCCTACACAAGTGGCTTCGGTCTGGCCCCTTACAGCTCCAGGACCTGTGCCCTCTCTCAAAGCACCGGAAGCAGGCCTCCGGCTGCTGGAACACGCTCAGTGGGCACACGGACCATCCCACCTTCAGCTTAGCCACTTTCAGGGCTGCATTTCCGTCTTCCAGTGGAAGTCTTATAGTTGCTACCTGGGTTCCCGCCGGTCCCTTACGCAGACGAACTGCCTCGGTAGTCACCACCACTTTGCATTGCTCGTTGAGAGCTCGTGCTAGTTCGCCCGCTTGGGTGATCTCGTCCAGGTTTTTAAGCTGGAGAGTCAATATATTTTGGTTTTGCACGTTTTGAAAGTTTCAATATACAGTGCTTTAGTGTTAAAGTACGAATAACTTTTGAAGGAATCATGTGATTTTCAATAACTCGATTTCGTTTGCTAGATCCCAACGGTAATTTTCAAACAACAATAAATTGTAAAGAAATTCCCATTGAATTAATGCTTATGCTTATGTAACAAAAAAATATGTTTTAAATACTTTTGTATCATATTTTTTCAAACCACAACCCCATGAAATTTGGAAGTTAAGGTTTAGAAAGGCTCCGCTTTCATATGCAATCAATTTTGTTCAAATTAGTTAAGGGAACTACGAGATTATGAAGTCCCATATTTTTCGAACACATAACTTTTGAACTAAAAGTCCGATCAATATGAAATTCAAGAGCGACCTACACGTAGAACTTTCATTTGACACTTCGAACATTAAAATCGGCCCGGCCATCTCCGAGAAAAGTGAGTGAGATTGAGAGTGTAACACACACACACGCACACACACACACACACACACACACACACACACACACACGCACACACACACACACACACACACACACGCACACACACACACACACACACACACACACACACACACACGCACACGCACACACACACACACGCACACACACACACACACACACACACACACACACACACATACACACACACACACGGGAAGACGGGTAAGATCAAAGTGGGGTGGTCAGTGTGCTTACTGAGAACTACCCAACTACCCGAAAGATGCTGTAAGTGTCTAAACTTTGGTCACCAGGCGAGGAACTGCAAAGGGCCGGACAGATCTAAGCTGTGTCGGAAATGCGAAGAGACTGGTCATTTTGTGAAAGATTGCACTAAGCCGCCAAAATGTATGCTGTGTACCAAGGAGGAGGGAAATGGCCACTTTACAGGTGGTCTAAGATGCCCGGTCTATAAAAACACGTTGACTGGCAGAAGATAATGGAGGTGACCCAAATCAATCTGAACCACTGTGACACGGCACAACAACTGCTGTGGTAGTCAACTACAGAAATGGAGTGCGACGTTGCAATTATTGCAGAACCGTATCATGTTCCTCCTGACAACGGTAACTGGATTGCAGACAGAGCAAGGATGGCTGCAATTTATATTACGGGTAGATATCCTATCCACGAAGTGGTCACGAGCATAAACAACGGGTTCGTTATCGCCAAGATCGATGGTATATTCGTATGTAGTTGCTATGCACCCCCAAGGTGGACAATGGAGCAGTTTCACCAGATGTTGGACGAACTTACCAAACAGCTCACCAATCGGAGACCAGTTGTGATTGGAGGTGATTTTAATGCTTGGGCAGTGAATGAGGCACTAAGCGAACTAAGAGCTAGATGTCTCAGCGCCAGAAGACGCGCACATTGATCAAGATCTGAGACGGAAAGAGAGGAACGTAGAGAAATCTACAGAGTGTCTAGGGCTACGCTGAAACAGGAGATCAAGCGGTGCAAATCTAACTGTTTCAAGGAGCTGTGCCAAGACGCCAATGCCAACCCATGGGGTGACGCATGCCGCATCACCATGAGAAAGTTGAAAGGCCCCTTGAAGGTGATTATCGAGGGACTCTTTCCGCAGCATGCCCCAACGACCTGGCCCCCGACACCCTATCGTGAGCAAGAGGATAGCAACGCCGCAGAAAGAATAATCACCAATGAGGAACTGGTGATAGTTGCAAAGGGATTGAAGACGACAAAAGCACCCGGAATGGATGGAATCCCCAACATGACACACCCAACACTTTGAAAATGGCGATCTTGGCGTTTCCGGACATGTTTAAGTCGGTCTAGCAGAAATGCCTGGACGAAAGCCACTTCCCAGACAAATGGAAGGTGCAGAATCTGGTGCTGCTACCTAAACCAGGTAAACCACCGGGCGATCCTGCTTCGTATAGGCCTATATGTCTGCTGGATACTCTAGGAAAACTCCTGGAAAGGGTAATTCTCAACAGATTGACGAGATACACGGAGAGCGAGCACGGATTGTTCAACAAGAAATTTGGTTTCCGGAAAGGAAAGTCCACGGTGGATGCTATCAGGACAGTAATCGAGAGGGCCGAGAAGTCGTTAATACAGAAACGGTGGGGTGATCGATACTGCGCCGTGATAACCATAGACGTTAAGAACGCTTTCAACAGTGCCAGCTGGGAAGCAATCGCCGTAGCGCTGCACAGAATGAGGGTCCCCGACTACTTGTGCAGAATTCTGAGGAGCTACTTTCAGAATCGAGTGCTAGTGTACGACACATCAGTTGGCCGAAAGTCCATCAGAATCACGGCGGGCGTCCCTCAAGGTTCCATCCTCGGTTCAACGCTTTGGAATGGAATGTACAACGACGTGTTGATATTAAAGCTACCTAAAGGTGTCGAGATTGTCGGCTTTGCAGACGACGTAGTACCAACGGTCACAGGTGAATCGTTGAAGAGGTGGAAATGCTGACCACTGAAACCATAGACATGATAGCACATTGGATGCAGAGAGTAAAACTCCAGCTGGTTCACCACAAGACGGAAGTACTAGTGGTTAGTAACCGTAAAGCAGTACAGTAGGCACAAATTACCGTCGAAGATCATGTCATAGTCTCGCAAAGGAGGCTAAAATACCTGGGAGTAATGTGTGACGACCGACTAAACTTCAATAACCACGTTGATGACGCTTGCGAGAAGACGGCGAAGGCCACTAATGCACTTGCTAGGATAATGCTGAACAACTCAGGACTAAGGAATAGTAGAAGACGCTTGCTGGCCAGTGTATCCATGTCGATACTTAGGTACGGTGGTCTAGCTTGGATTGCGGCATTAAAGACTAAACGGAATCGAGTGAAGTTAAACGGTACGTTCAGACTCATGGCAATGCGGGTCGCATACAGGACTATCTCGTTGGAGGCAGTATGCGTTATCGCCGGTATGATTCCCATCGACGTCATCCTGGAGGAGGACAGCGAGTGCTACAGGCGGAAGGAAACCAGAGGCATAAGGAAACTGGTGCGAGTGGAGTCAATGGTCAAGTGGCAGTCACAGTGGGACACGGTCGTGAACGGTAGATGGACCCACAGACTAATACCGAATCTCTCGACGTGGGTAAAAAGAAAGCATAGAGAAATCAACTTTTAGCTGACGCAGTTCCTGTCTGGTCACGGCTGCTTTAGACAGTACCTATATCGATTCGGACATGCAAGGTCACCCCTCTGTCCGGAGTATAGAAACGTGGATGAAACGCCAGAACATGCAGTGTTCGACTGTCCAAGATTCGAGGCAGCGCGAAGGGAGATGCCCACTCTTTACGCGGAGAATATCGTCACCGTAATGTGTTGAGAAGAGGCCACTTGGAATGCCGTTAGCGTAGCAGTGACGCAAATTTTGTCTGAGCTGCAACGTGAATGGAGAAACGAGCAGCGATCCGGCATCGGTGAGATGGACACAGTACAAGCAGCTGAGGAAGTCGATTCGCGTATCGGTGTCGAGGGATATTCCATCGTCGGGGAAATCTCTGACGGAGTAGAATAAATCCATCACCGGGGACTATTCCTGCAACTACAAATGCGCGCCATAGGAAGAAATCCGGCGAGGGTGGCCGTGAAGGGACGGAAGTCGGTCGCCGTTCCTACATCGGTGCACGTCTCGGTAGAGCAGTAGGAGAAGCACAAGCTATATTAGGATACAGGTGATTCAAATCAATCTGAACCACTGTGACACGGTACAACATTGGAAGGAAGGATAATAATATTCATATGAAGAAATCTTGCGAGGGTGGCCGTGAAGGGACGGAAGTTAAGATGGTCGCCATCCCTACATCGGTACACGTCACGACAGGTGGAAGGAAAAAGGAAAGTGGAGCATGAGGTGAAGGAGCATGAGTAGCATCACGGATGGCAGAACCCTGAGAGGGTGGCTGAGAAGGAGTGAACATATGACATTATGCCATCTCGTGATCGATTCACGTGACAGGTGCACGGAGCAGTGTACAGACACAGCCTTCCGCCTTCCGGGGGGGGGGGGGGGGGGGGGGTAAGGTCAGATGCCCGTGAGGTTTTTAGTGGGTTAGAGTCCCACACTGTGCCACATCATCATTAGTGTGCCTGGCATAGAGCGTTTCTTCAGGTAAAAAACCTGATTTAATCCACCTAGTGGTGAAAGGAACCTTTGTTATACGGTCTTACTTGCTAGTTGAGAAATCGACACGTCTTCGGAACATAATTCATCTATTGGTTAACGTTGCGTAGTGCGTTGGTTTACATAACATTTTTGGAAATTGAATAAGTTTACAAAATTTGCACAAAATAGGAGCGCTTATAAATTTTGATAGATCCTCTTTTCATGAAATTGCTGAGTAAGTATAAGTAAGTTGTTACTAATTTGAGTAAGTACAAGTAAAAGTAAGTTGTAAGAGTAAATATTATTCTTTAATAAAGCCCTAATAAAGGTTTAATAAAGGTAAAGGTCTAGTTTAAAGGTTTTTGAACTATGCATAATTTCCTGTAATGTCATTCTATTTGATACACATCAATAAAGTTTTCTTAAATAAATTTCATCAATTTTTGTTTACCTTCGGTTACTCACGCTGTTGTATTTGGTACAACACGTGTAGGGTTTTGAATGCCATATTGTTACAAAGTTACAAATCATTGTTTAACTAACATGCAAAATGTCATAATTATTCAATGCATTCATACTTTAAATTGTTGGGAAAATAGATCAGCATAAACCGACGTTACAGAAACGAAGCAATCAGCATGTGAGGTGTACCGCAGTTGGCCCCAACTGGAATTTTCTCTCGTTTCTACATATGGAAAACTCGATTTAATCCACCTAGTGGTGAAAGGAACCTTTGTTATACGGTCTTACTTGCTATTTGAGATAGAAACCGACACGTCTTCGGAGTATAATCCATCTATTGGTTAACGTTGCGTAGTGCGTTGGTTTACATAAAAATTTAGAAAATTGAATACGTTTACAAAATTTGAACAAAATATGACCACTTATAAATTTTGATAGATCCTTTTTTCATGAAATTGCGTAATAAGGATAAGTAAGTTGTTAATAATTTGACTAAGTGCAAGTAAAAGTAGGTTGTAAGAGCAAATATTATTCTTTAACATATACATTGCGTAGTAAAGGTCTAGTTTATAGATTTTTGAACTATGCATAATTTCCTGTAATGCCTATTTGATTCACACCAATAAAGTTTTCTAGAATAAATTTCATCAATTTTTATTAACCTTCGGTTACTTACGCTGTTGTAATTTGTATAACACGTGTAGATTTTTGAACGCCATATTGTTATAAAGTTACAAATCGTTGTGTAACTAGCGTATATTCTTCAATAAACTTGTTATGAGCAAAATGTCATAATTATTCAATGCATTAATACTTTAAATTGTTGGGAAAATTGATCAGCATAAACTGACATCACAGAAATGAAGCAATCAGCATATGAGGTGTACCGGAATTGGCCTGGAATTTTCTCTCGTTTCTTCATATGGAAAAATGGTGTCTGCATGCATCAAAACAATCAGCAATAATGTAAAATGTTGAAAATGTATCCGTCTGTTGCTAGTCGAGTAATTCGGGGTCAAAATTAGGGTATATTTTATAATCAAAGTTCTACAGTTCCTAAATAAGCAAACATAGAGGTATACTATATTCAGCAAAGTTGTGTATTTTTACTATTTGTGCAACTTTGTAATACATGAAAAAGTCATACAACAATTACGAAAAGAGCTAAAATAAAAAACTGATTTCACTAATTCATACACAATAAATAAGATTTTTCTAGCTTCGCTGAAGAGATAGGGGGTTACTGTCTTCAGCAAAATTTCTTGTAATAATATACTCTAAAACTTTGCAGAATACATCAATGTGTTATATTGAAACTGAAGAAAAATAATTTTTTTATTGCACTGCATTGCATTGGGGATTAATCAAAATTTAAATTGCACCAGACGATAGAACTATCAATTTGAAGAAATTCTTCCAAAGGTTCCATAAACCTAAAACCAAATTTTCCCAGTCAAAACTCTAGTGCGCATGTCTTTTTGGCTTTGGGCCATTGTGCGCGCGAATAACCGTATTACAAAAGTTGGCGCGAGTGTTGGAGGGTTAATATCTTTTGATCGGCAAAACCAATTCTACTGAAATTTTGCAAATATATTTGCAGCATTAAAATCTCTAATTTGATGTCAAAATAATTCAAACTAGATAAATCATCTTAGATGAAATGGTTATAAATTATTATAAATTTTAATGTGTTGTATTCAATTGCTCATAGCTTTCAAATTAAACATCCAATCAAAAAACAAATCAATAGTGATCTATTAGGCTATGTTACCTTTCAAATGAGATTAATAGCGCCTAAGTCGGTTTAGCCATCTCTAAGAAACAGGCGATAATTATTACCTTGTCAAAACAGGTTTTTTAAGCATAACTTTTAAACTACTTGTTTGTTTTGAATAAAATTTACCCGAAAAATTTAGCGTTAACAAGAGATTTCATACGATACCAAGATCGTTGAAATCGGTCATTTTGTTCCGGAGAAAATCGTGTCACGTAATTTTCACTTTTTTACTTATAACTTTTAAACGAAATGTCGGACCTCGAAGCAATTCAATAGTGATATACTAAGCAATAATACCTTTCAAACAAAAGTAATAGCGAACAAATCGGTTCAGCCATCTCCGAGAAACAGGCGATAGAAAAGTTGCGCCCCGCACATACATACACACATACACACACACACACACACACACAGACATTGCTCAGTTCGTCGAACCCTGTCGATTGGTATATGTGGTTCGGCCCTCCGGGCCTCGGATCAATTTCGTGTTTTTCGACCAATTCCTAAACCTTTGTTATAGTATAACAAAGGTAAAAATGGTGTCTGTATGCAGCAAAACTATCAGCAAATGTAAAATATTTAAAATGTATCCGTAGTCGAGTAATTCGAAGTCAAAATTAGGGTATTTTTTATAATCAAAGTTCTACAGTTCCTAAAAAAGCAAACATAGAGGTATACTATGTTCAGCAAAGTTGTGTATTTTTACTATTTGTACAACTTTGTAATACGTGAAAAAGTTATACAACAATTACAAAAAGATCTAGAATAGAAAAACTACTATTATATATTCTTGTACAAAAAATAAGATTTTTCTATTTTCGCTGAAGAGATATAAGGTTACTGCCTTCAGCGAAATTTTTTGTAACATTTGTCATATTGAAACTGAAGAAAAATATTTTTTTTCTTTCACTTTTAGGGGGATTAATCAAAATCTAAATTCTACCAAACGATAGAGCTTTCAATTTCAAGAAACTTTTCCAAAGGTTCAATAAGCCTAAAATCAAGTTTTCCCAGTCATAATTCTAGTGCTAACGTTTTTTGATTTTGGGATATTGTGCTTGCGAGTAACCGTGTTACAAAAATTGGCGTGAGAGTTCGAGGGTTGATATCATTTGAACGGCAAAACCAAATGTTCTTAAATTTTGCAGGTATATTTGCAACATGAAAACCTCTAATTTGATGCCTAAATAATTTAAATTAGATAAATTATCTTAGATGAAATCGTTATAAATTATTGTAAATTTTAATGTGTTTTATACGATTGCTCATAACTTTCAAATTAAACGACCAATCAAAAAACAAATCAATAGTGATCTATCCATATATATTATCTTTCAAATGAGATTAATAGCGCATAAATCGGTTTGGCCATCTCTGAGAAACAGGCGATAATTATTACCTTGTCAAAACAGATTTTTACCTTTGTTATACTATAACAAAGGTTTAGGAATTGGTTGAAAAACACGAAATTGATCCGAGGCCCGGAGGGCCGAGCCACATATACCAATCGACAGGGTTCGACGAACTGAGCAATGTCTGTGTGTGTGTGTGTATGTGTGTATGTATGTGCGGGGCGCAACTTTTCTATCGCCTATTTCTCGGAGATGGCTGAACCGATTTGTTCGCTATTACTTTTGTTTGAAAGATATTATTGCCTAGTATATCACTATTGAATTGTTTCGAGGTCCGACATTTCGTTTAAAAGTTATAAGTAAAAAAGTAAAAATTACGCGACACGATTTTCTCCGGACCCAAATGACCGATTTCAACGATCTTGGTATCGAATGAAAGCTCTTGTTAACACTAAATTTTCCGGATAAATTTTATTGAAAACAAACAATCAGTTTGAAAGTTATGCTTAAAAAACCTGTTTTGACAAGGTAATAATTATCGCCTGTTTCTTAGAAATGACTAAACCGATTTAGACGCTATTAGTCTCATTTGACAGCTAACATAACCTAATAGATCACTATTGATTTGTTTTTTGATTGGACGTTTAATTTGAAAGTTATGATCAATTGAATACAACACATTAAAATTTACAATAATTTATAACGATTTCATCTAAGATGATTTATCTAGTTTGAATTATTTTGGCATCAAATTAGAGATTTTAATGCTACAAATATATCTGCAAAATTTTAGAAGAATCGGTTTTGCCGATCAAAAGATATTAACCCTCCAACACTCGCGCCGACTTTTGTAATTCGGTTACTCGCGCGCACAATGGCCCAAAGCCAAAAAGACATGCGCATTAGAATTTTGACTGGGAAAACTTGGTTTTAAGTTTATGGAACCTTCGGGAGAATTTCTGAAAATTGAAAGTTCTATCGTCTGGTGCAATTTAAATTTTGATTAATCCCCCTAAAAGTGAAATAAAAAAATTATTTTTCTTCAGTTTCAATATAACACATTGATGTGTTCTGTGTTCTGCAAAGATTTAGAACATATTATTACAAGAAATTTTGTTGAATACAGTAACCTTCTATCTATTAAGCGAAGAGAGAAAAATCTTATTCATTGTATATGAATTTGTAAGATCAGTTTTTTCTATTTTAGCTCTTTTTGTAATTGTTGTATTCCTTTTTCATGTATTACAAAATTGTATAAATAGTAAAAATACACAACTTTGATGAATATAGTATACCTCTATGTTTGTTTGTTTAGGTACTGTAGAACTTTGATTAAAAAAATGCCTTAATTTTGACCCCGAATGACTCGACTACCAACAGATACATTTTAAACATTTTATATTTGCTAATTGTGTTGCTGCATACAGACACCATTTTTACATATGAAGAAACGAGAGAAACTTCCAGGGCCAATCGTGGTACAACTCACATGCTGATTGCTTTGTTTCTGTGATGTCAGTTTATGCTGATCTATTTGCCCAACAATTTAAAGTATTAATGCATTGAATAATTATGACATTTTGCTCATAACAAGGTAATTGAAGAATATACGTTAGTTAAACAGAGATTTGTAACTTTGTAACAACATGGCATTCAAAAACCTACACGTGCTGTACAAAATGCGTGTTGTACAGCGTGAGTAATCGAAGCTTAATAAAAATTGATGAAATTTATTCAAGAAAACTTTATTGATGTCAATCAAAAATAATGGCGTTACAGAAATTTATGCGTAGTTCAAAAACCTATAAACTAGACTTTTACTACGCAATGTATATGTTAAAGAATAATATTTCCTCTTATAACTTGCTTTTACTTGCACTTACTCAAATTAGTAACAACCAGCTTACCCTTACTCAGTAATTTCATGAAAAAGGATCTATCAAAATTTATAGGTGCTGCTATTTTGTTTAAATTTTGTAAACTTATTCAATTTCCAAAAATTTTATGAAAACCAACGCACCACGCAACGTTAAC
Source organism: Sabethes cyaneus (assembly GCF_943734655.1). NCBI lineage: Eukaryota > Metazoa > Arthropoda > Insecta > Diptera > Culicidae > Sabethes > Sabethes cyaneus. The sequence goes on along the minus strand of NC_071353.1, from coordinate 97,876,352 downwards.
CAATAGATGAATTATGTTCCGAAGACGTGTCGATTTCTATCTCAAATAGCAAGTAAGACCGTATAACAAAGGTTCCTTTCACCACTAGGTGGATTAAATCGGGTTTTCAACTTTCAAACTACTTGTTTGTTTTCAATAAAATTTTCTTGAAAAAATTAGTGTTAACAAGAGCTTTCATTTGATACTAAGACTGTTGAAATCAGTCATGCGGTTCCGGAGAAAATCGTGTCAGGCAGTTTTCACATTTTTGCTTATAAATAAAAAACGAAACGTCGGACCACGAATCAATTCAATAGTGATATACTAGGTAATAGTACCTTTCAGACAAAAGTTAAACCAAACAAATTGGTTCAGCCATCTCCGAGAAACAGGCATAGAAAATTATGCACACACACACACACACACACACACACACACACACACACACACACACACACACACACACACACACACACACACACACACACACACACACACACACACACACACACACACACACACACACACACACACACACACACACACACACACACACACACACACACACACACACACACACACACACACACACACACACGCACACACACGCACACACACGCACACACACGCACACACGCACACACACGCACACACACGCACACACACACACACACATTGCTCAGTTCGTCGAGCTCTATCGATTGGTATATGTGACACGGCCCTCCGGGTCTCGGATCAACTTCGTGTTTTTCGACCAATTTCTAAACCTTTGTTATATACTATAACAAAGGTAAAAACACACACATAAAGAGAGAGAGAGAGAGAGAGAGAGAGAGAGAGAGAGAGAGAGAGAGAGAGAGAGAGAGAGAGAGAGAGAGAGAGAGAGAGATTCGAAACTGGGTCGAATGGTATATGACATTCGGCCCGCAGGACCTTCTTTCCATTTCCGGTTTTCCGAGTGATTTCTATACCTTTATACTATATATTTTTCTAAAAGAAAGGCAAAAAGGTTCTTTGTTGGAGATAATGCCAATTCTGGACGATAATGTAACGTTACATGTAGTTCACGACGTCGCCAAACATAACTTATTTTGGTGCATTTTCGAAAATCAATGCCCATTGAATATTGCCTTGTCCAATGAAATTTTGCTGTTGCGTACGCTGTTGGCCGCCTAACAGTTGCCAGGAGTTACAAATAATTTAAATGAAAGTGTGTTACAAAAACCATCAGTCCTAACGAGCGCATCGACCCAAACTTTGCCCAAACCGATCTTTTTCTGGGTGAGACGGTGTCATGAGCTAAACGAAAAAGTGTGGGGAAGTTCATTTGTTTTTGTTTTCTGGGAGTTCTTTTTCATCGCTTTTTGTTTTTCGATTTGGTAGATTAGTCAGCCTTCCCGTTTCCAGCAAAGGGGCAGGCAACCTATTCTATAAATTACCCTCTCTAGTATATGTCTCAAGCCTATGATAGGAGTGAATGCAGAGGGAGGTGATCTTTTTCGTTTTGAAATCGTATGCCATCAGTTTCGGAAGAAGCTGGATCCAGCGAATGGCAATAATCGTAAATCCTTCTCGGGTACAGCACACAATAGGTTGGGGTCAAATTGTTTTTGCTGTTCAATATTTAATAGCTTGATGGGGTTCAAGCTCTTATTGTTCTGTAGCCTTATGAATCACGGAAAAGTTGCAGCACGTTCTATTTACGGAAGAATGAACATTCGCTGTCAATTTTTTATACACAAAGTTAATCATTTATGTTATTGTATATTCATCTACAGTGACTAAATTTTATTCATTGACACAAAGGAGACTTGTACAGTGTACACATAGGCATATATTTAAAAACTTCAATGATTTGAACTACAGTTCGTCTCAATAATTTTTGAATCATCTAATGGCGGATTTAACCTTTATTATACTCTCAAATGCAAATTACACCAGTTTGAATTAGGGTCTGTTTCTGCTTCGTCGTTATTGCCTCTTTCCCTTCTATTCAATAGAAATTATTACAGATATCCACGTTTTACCTTTGTTATACTATAACAAAGGTTTAAAAATTGGTCGAAAAACACGAAATTGATCCGAGGCCCGGAGGGCCAAGTCACATATACCAATCGATAGGGTTCGATGATTTGAGCAATGTCTGTGTGTGTGTGTGTGTGTGTGTGTGTGTGTGTGTGTGTGTGTGTGTGTGTGTGTGTGTGTGTGTGTGTGTGTGTGTGTGTGTGTGTGTGTGTGTGTGTGTGTGTGTGTGTGTGTGTGTGTGTGTGTGTGTGTGTGTGTGTGTGTGTGTGTGTGTGTGTGTGTGTGTGTGTGTGTGTGTGTGTGTGTGTGTGTGTGTGTGTGTGTGTGTGTGTGTGTGTGTGTGTGTGTGTGTGTGTGTGTGTGTGTGTGTGTGTGTGTGTGTGTGTGTGTGTGTGTGTGTGTGTGTGTGTGTGTATGTATGTATGTATGTATGTGTGTGTGTGTGTGTGTGTGTGTGTGTGTGTGTGTGTGTGTGTGTGTGTGTGTGTGTGTGTGTGTGTGTGTGTGTGTGTGTGTGTGTGTGTGTGTGTGTGTGTGTGTGTGTGTGTGTGAGTGTGTGTGTGTGTGTGTGTGTTTGTGTATGTATGTAATGATTTCTTCTATCGCCTGTTTCTCAGAGATGGTTGAACCGAATGGTTCGCTATTACTTTTATTTGAAAGGTGTTACTGTCTAGTAGATCACTATTGAGTTGTTTCGTGATACGACGTTTCGTTTAAAAGTTATAAGCAAAAATGAGAAAAATACGTGACACGGGTTTCTTCGGAACTACATGACCGATTTCAACGATCTTAGTATCAAATGAAAGCCCTTATTAAAGCTAAATTGTTCAGGAATTTTTAATTGAAAACAAACAAGTAGTTTAAAAGTTATGCTTAAAAAACCTGTTTTGACAAGGCAATGATTATCGTCTGTTTCTTAGAGATGGCCAAACCGATTTATGCGCTATTAGTCTCATTTGAAAGATAATATATCCTAATAGATCACTTTTGAATGGTTTTTTGATTGGATGTTTAATTTGAAAATTATGAGCAATTGAATATACCACACCAAAATTAACAATAATTTATAATGATTTTAACCAAGATAATTTACCTAATTTGAATTATTTTAATATCAAACGAGAGGTTTTGACACTACGAATATATATGCAAAATTTCATAAGAATTGGTTTTACCGGTCAAAAGATATTAACCCTCGAACACTCGGGCCAACTTTTGTAACACGGTTACTCGCGCGCACAATGGCCCAAACCAAAGAAAACATGCGCACTAGAGTTTTGATTGACAAAACTTGGTTTTAGGTTTATAGAACCTGTGGAAAAGTTTCTAGAAATTGAAAGTTACATCGTCTGGGGGACCTTAAATTTTGATTAATCCCCCTAAAAGTGAAATAAAAAAATTATTTTCCTACAGTGTCAATATAACACATTGATGTGCTCTGCAAAGTTATACACGCTCAACCTCGGTTACTTAAAATTGAGTAAAGAACTACTCAGTTTCGGAAAAACCGTGGGTACGCAAAAATGAGTAAAGGTGCTGTCACTCAAAAATGAGTAGCCATACATTTTCTTAAAAATGAGTAGTTTTTGCTCAGTTTTATTTACTTGGATAAATGGGTGGAAACTACTCATTTTTGAGTAACCGGGCATTTTGTCAAAACAGAGTAGTTTCTACTCAGTTTAATCAACTAGATTAATGGGTGGAAACTACTCATTTTATTGGGGGAATGTTTAGAAAAGACTCATTTCGAATATGTTATTTTAATTAAAATATCTAATTTTATACGGTATGTTATTAATGTTATTATATATTCAAAGTTAATTTTAAATTTATATGTTTAATTAGGAAAAAAATATACCACTCAGCATGGGTTTGCTTCAGCCTCTGTGGACTCCTTCAACGCCTGACACATTTCATTGACAGTTTTCCTGGTGCTCTGCGATTTAAGCCTATAAATCAGGATCGCGGCTATGTCCTGCAACCACTGAATTTTACAAGGTATGGCGCAGAGACCAAATACCGCGAGGCTTTTCAGTAATAAATCCAGAGCTGTCGCAATGGAACTATCGCTACTAATAACAATGCCATCTATTACTATATAGTAGATGCCTTTTTTGAAAGGCAACGCCTCACAAGCTATATGTGGCGGATTTGATTTTAGCAGGTGACTGTCCAAATCCTAGAATTTAAAATTTTGTTAATAATGTAGTAATGTTAATAATGAAATATGGTGGTTCGAGACCCCTTTCCTCTGGAAGGGGGTACTCTCATAGAAATGAAACACATATTTCAACCACACATGAGAATTAATTCAATTATCCACGCAACACAATATGTATATCTCGGGTAAGAAGCGTGTTCTGATAGAAGTTTGACTTGCGTTTTCTGACGTAGGACTACGTCTTTGTTTACTATGCTGGGACTGGGTAGCACTTTGTGAAAACGAAAATAGAAATGCAAGGTTTGCATCAGAGATTTCAAATGGTAATAACTACTAAACTACTGAACAATTTATATATTGTTGGATAGATAAAATGACCAGCAATTTTATGGAGGGCGTAAGAGGGGGGGGGGGGGGCTGCTATACAAATGAAACACAAATTTCCTCAAAACTCAGGAACTAATCAAGCAAATGGAACCAAATTTGGCATGTGTGGGTTTTAGAAGGCCGGAATTTTTTCTATGGTGAATTGAGACCCCTCCCCTCTCTAGGAGAAGTTCGAAGCGAGAAGTAGCCCTCTACAAAGAATCGTCGTAAAATCCACGTCACGTTGAGCGCCGACATTCAATCTGTAAAAAGCATCTTGAATCTGCAAATAAAAATAAGTTCACTTTATTGTTTGTGTTTCTATTTATTTTTATAATGTTATATTGTGAGTACTGGCTATGTTTTTAAAATAGCGGAGAAAAGCGAGGTCACTTCGGAAGTAGAGACGAAAGAAAAACCGAGTGATACGCCAAAAAAATGAAAAGAGAACAACTAGTGACAGCAGAAAGAATCTCAAACAGCCATGTTAGAGGAAACAGGTAGTTAGAGTTAGAGGTAAAGTAAAGGAATAAAATAGTCGATTTTTCACCGAGGCATGTGAAACTGTATCATAAGAAGACAAAATGAAGAAAAAAAGGGCAAAAAAGATAAAACGAAAAACACTCAGTAGTAGTAAAAGAAATCGAAGGATCATCCCCAAACAAACGACAGCAAAACCGCTGAGGATACTGGAAAGATAAACAAAAAGGAAAAAATTAAGTTTCGAATAAGGCATTTCTAGTTTTGATTCCGGAAGGGTTGAAGAATCCAACAGAAAGAGTTGACAAGATGGGAATGAGGATCCCTCTGAAGAATAAAGATGGTTTCGGCAAAGACGATGATTTGAAATAGCAGAGTCCAACAGTTACAGGACAATAGAGAATTGACGCAGAAAAAGTCGATACTGAAAAAGCCAAGGTCAATAAGTTTAACCCGCGGTTACTCGCGCTGTTTTATCTTGTACAACGCCTGTGGAACGTTAAGTTTATCTCGGTATATCACGGGATTCTGACAATAAAGATAGTGTTTTCAGCAAGGTTAATCAGCAGAGCAATGTCTCTCAATTAGAGATGGTCGGGTAGCGGAAAATTTGCCCGAAACCCGCACCCGTACCCGTACCCGCCTGGTTCGGGTCGGGTTCGGGTATTGAAAAAAAATGATTTGCGGGTTCGGGTCGGGTACGGGTTCTTAATTTTTGTTTTTGAAACCGGGTACGGGTCGGGTCGGGTATCTCTATTGACCACATTTACATTAAAGATGGTCGGGTACCCGGGCCCGTCCCGTACCCGTCGGGTTGCGGTCGGGTTCGGGTATCAAAAATAATAAACTCGCGGGTTCGGGTCGGGTACGGGTTTTTAATTTTTTTCTTGATCGGGTACGGGTCGGGTTCGGGTATTCAAATTTTCATACCCGACCATCTCTACTCTCAATCAGTGGACACAGTTTCATATGGTTTGACCAAGTGGCGTAAATATTTGAGTAAATTCTGTTCCGTTTTAGCAAGCCTTTTGTGAAAAAGATATGTATGAATATTAGATCGATATTTTCATACAAAGTAAAATTTTTTTGGAAGGTACCCCCTAGACTTCCCAGGGATAATTCCTAACTACGCCAACGACTGTATCTTATATATAAAAATGGATTTCTGTCTGTCTGTCCGGATGTTCCTTATAGAATCGAAAACTACTAAACCAATCGGCGTGAAAATTTGCATGTAGAGATTTTTGGGGACAGGGAAGATTCTTATGATGGTTAGAGACCCCTCCCCCAACTAAGAAGGGGGGTCCCTTACAAATGAAACACAAATTTCTGCATTACTCGAGAACTAATCAAGCAAATGGAACAAAATTTGGCATGTAGGGGTTTTTGGAGACCAGAATTTTTTCTTTGGTAAATTGAGACCGCTCCCCTGTTTTTAAGGGGAATTATGACTCCTCTCCCCTTTAAGAGGGGGGTTCAAAATAGTTCAAAAAAGAAACATACAACACAGAGCAAAATTGGCAACCGCGAATGCAAATTTCTTTGAAAAAATTATGTTTCGATATAAGACAACATTTTGAAATTATAAATTGTCTTATATCGAGGTATCCCTGTACGAAGTTTGTCGGGTCAGCTTGTATATATAATAGATTGTACTTACCATTTGACCTTTGAAGGATCTCAGATGTGGGAATGTATCAATGATTATTTTTGTACCCTTGTGTTCTTTCAATAGCAGCTGGTGCAAAGGAAAATACTCTTCCATCTCCTGCTTTATCTTGTGAAATGTCTCGAAGGTGGCTGTTTCTAAAGCTAGATTATTTGCTTTAGTGATCATATCAGTCGGCACAGCGTCTGCCGAGTTTTTACAACCGATACGTTGGAATTTTTTCAACGATTTTGGTAATTGCTTTATCAGGTTCCGAACCCGGTGATAAATGTATCCAGAGTGTGGTCCTTTTTCATTGCCACTGTTTGTCCAAAAGAACGCCGACTGAAAAAAATAAAAAATGAAGAGTAAATTTTTAATCAAAGCGCCGTCAGATCCTATCGAAGCGTTAACGTTGACTCGCACCACTACCTAGTGATGGTTAAGATGCGTTCAAAACTCTCCGTCCGAAAGACACAAACAGAAGAAGATGCAGCTAAACCAAGATTCGGAGGCGTATTAGCCTCCGTAGGACTTCACAAGCGTGAACAATATTTGATGCAGTTCTGTTGTATAAATTTGATCAAATTCATCTCGGTGATAAATTTGCCCCCGATTACGGTACTAATGTTTGCAACTTACTTCATCCGGTGCTAAACTATTGACGCGGGTATCTTTCAACTTGGGAAATGTCTGGACGATCATTTTTGTAGGGTATCTATAAAAATAAAAAATAGATGAACAAATGAATGATGTAATCTTTAAAACTAACTCCAAATTACCCTTTTCCATCATATATAGATTTTTCGAATGGGGCGCAGAGAATTCGAACCATACATTTTAGTTCATTTGCTGTTGGAATAATCATTTTATTCAGTTTATTATATACAGTTTGCCGAAAATGAGTATCGTCAATCAGCAAACTCCGCAAATTCTGTAAAATTACATAATCAAAAAAATTTACCTCAAATGAAACCGTTTATAATAGATCCAAACTTTAATGAATCAGTTCATATGAAATCTTACTTGATTTGTTTGAATTGACTCAAAACATGACACATGATGGCCAATATGGATAGTTTTGCCAATTGTTGCATATCTAAAGAATTATCATATACTCATATACCTACCATCATTTTTTCTAACGGTTCAAAAACTGCTGCCAGTAGATAGTGCTGATGGTATACTTTTTACTCATGCATGAGGAAATCAATGTTCAACATCTCTAATTTCTGTAATAATCTATTCTAAGGTATTGTGCAACAGTTGGCAATCTACCCTGTACCATTATACAGAAAGTTTACCTTCTCTGGAGTTGGTGGAGCAGCCTTTTCTGTATTGGGGCTCCGAAGGTTTTCTAACTTCACCTCATTTATGACAGATAATATAAGTAAACGAGGTCCTTTGCTAACCACTCCAATTTCTTGTAGATCTGTTTCGTTCAGTAGAAGAAGAGATGCATCCGTAATCTTTTGTGCTGAAAGAAAAAGAATTTTCTTTATCTGTATGACAAATCGTTTACATTTTTTTCAACATCATGTAATATTTCCATGCCATGCGGTGTTAAAAATACTTAGATCGTATGTTATATACATTATAAGAATAATTTTGCATACTTACAACAGAAAAAAAACCAGAGGGGTTGTGTACGAGACACGACCGCATATATAGGTGACGCAGGACTACGTAAGTCTCTTTGTAGTGATAGTAGCATGTATTCATGCTTGTAATCATTCGATTCTTCATGTATACATGCTATATGCAACATATATACATGCTACATGCGTAGTATGTAACATTTATCAAAGTAGTAACATTGCATACGTTCAATTCTCAAAAGATTGTGCATTTGAAAACAATTTAACAAAATCAAGAACACAAACTATTGCTTTCCTGCTACCTTACTGAAATTAAAGATTGTTTTTATTACCCATGGTTCCCCACGTTGAAGGGATTTACCAATTCAATCCTATTTTATCAACAACACATCTTTTCACTACACTTCTAATGAAACGGCAAGCATGCGTATTTATATAGAGTCGTATTATAACCGAACACTACAGCTGTAGCACATTTTTCCAACACAGATATCAAATTCGCCGATGTTTAATCGTCTCGCAGTGAAGAATTTGCAATCTGTTGGGACAACGAACTTGTCTCATTTTTTCTGGCACACTTCCCTAACACAGACATCAAATTGGACTAGGTTTAATCGCGTTCATAAGAAATCTGTTGGCACAAAGGGGCTTTGTCACTCTTTCTGGCGTACTTCCCAAGCAAGGACATCAAAATGATCTAGGTTTAACCGCGGTGTTAAGAAATCTTGTTGAAATGAGGAAACTTGGTCACTTGTTTTGGCTAACTTCCCAAGCACAGATATCAAATTGGTATAGGTTTAGATCATCGCAAAGAATCTTCCAACCAATAACTCAAAACCTTTCATTTTTCGTGACGCTCGCATTTTTCGATTTTTTGGAATGACACCCTATCTCAAAACTTGCCGTAAGACATAGTCCTACGTCAAAATCGAGCATTTCAATTTCAGTCTGAAGGGCGAAGGTGATCGGTTAAAATTATTGCAAAGAAGCGAATAATCAGATCAATCTAAGTTAACACTAGATATACCAGACCAGTCATTTTGACTGGTCGTGCAATTTCAATTTGAAATTTCTACAACATCTAACATTTGACTTTAGAAACGATGTTATGACTTTTGTAGCTATAAGTAGAGAATACATTTTATGAACTTAATGTTACTTTGTATATATTAGTAACAAATATAATTTTTGTTTTTGCCGTTTATACCAGCACCAGTCAAAATGACTGGTGCAAGATTCTATGAAGAAATGTAGCATTTCGGGAGAACGGTGAGTTCGAAGCATGAAATTATTCAGTGAAATGCCGTTCCTAATTGTTCTTGGCCATTTTTGTAGAGTTTTGTCGAGAGTCGGTCCTTTTCGGCGGTTCTAATCTTCGGATCGGATCGGAAGTCGAAGCGCCCTTAGGCTCTCATACGTTGACTTTTGCTCCATTTCCTTTTGCTATATCATCAATTGAGATCCCATCAAATAACTGCTTCCACTCACCAACCACTATGCGCTCGTTTGTGGCCAGGTTTCCCTGCTCGTTCCTACACATATCAGGCCTCGGAGTGCATCCTTTACGAGATCGGTTCACCTTCTCATAGAACTTGCGCATCTCACTAGCCTGAAATAGTGGTTCTAGCTCTCCTTCTGGCGTTTTGCGGTCTCACTGATGGCCGAACGTATCCTGCTACATTTATCTTCGAGGGTCGAAGCACCTGGCCACAGAGGAAGGCGCATAGTATGCGCGTAGTTCTCATCACATTCCGGGTTGTCTAATTATCGATTGTTTAACCGAGGTGGCTTTGTCGTGAGGTATATAATTTTGAGCACACGTGTACTGATACTAGGTAAGGATCTGAGTCGATATCCGTACCCCGTAGGGGTACGTTGGTGATGTTCGAGAAAACCCGACCTTCGATGAGAATATGGTCGATTAGGTTCAATGTTAGTTGGTCAGGTGATCTCCTGGTGGTTTTGTAGATCTATGTGAGGAAAGAATGTGTTTCTGATCCCCAGGCCTCGGGAAGCTGCAAAGTTGATGCATCGCTGGCCGTTATCACTATACATTGCTTCCCTGTCGATCTGATCGTTCATGTCCCCAATGACGATGATATCCCGTGGCGAGCACTCGAGCAGCTATCGTATGTTGCCTCCAGCTGGACATAGAACGCTTTTTTCTCGTCGTCGGGTCTACCTTCGTGTGGCCAGTGCACATTTATGATGGTGTAGTTGAAGAAGCGGCTTGTTTTCCTCAACACACATATCCTCTCTCGATCCTGTATTCTGCCCATCACTCCGAAGCCCGTTCCCAGCTCGTTGGTCGCTCCACCGTTCTGGCAAAATTGGGCCTTGCCGCCACGGATCCCCCAACCCTTCCCGGCTTTGCGACAGATCTCCTGTAGTGCCACAATGTCGAACTTTTGCGGTTCTAACTGAACGAGCAACATTCTGTCGCCATCCACGAAATTCGGTAGGAAGCATCCATTCCAAATCCTTGTTTCATCGCCTGTCCATGCTAAATATTTCGAGTTGAATTTTCTTGATTTTTCGTAATATTCTAGATATAAAAATCTTGCCTTACTAGGGCTATGCTGCCGAGTCTCATGATGGGGCTGCCATCGTATAGTGCCGAGACAAGACAGTGCCTCCTTGCCTGTCGGTATACGACCTTAGTTACCACCAGGGTTGGTTACCACATCTCCGCTAAGATTGCTCGTATTTCGGCTGGTAGGATAATCAACCTATTTTGGACCCCATCTGTAGCTGTACATAATTTGGACACTTACAGCAAAGTCAAATGGAAGTGTCCAAATTATGTACATCTGCAGATGAGGTCCAAAACAGGTTGGTTACCCTACAATGAGGAGGTGGAGATAGAAGTTGCTGGATAAGAGGCTAAGGACCACTATAGGGTCTGTGTTGCACATTATTCAGTCGTTCATCAACCGTTTCTTATCCACCAGTCATTTTGACTGGTTTTGGTATAAATAGGTATATTTAAAATGCTGGTATATCTAGTGTTAAATAAAATTTAAATCTGTGAGAGAAAATTCCTCAAATCTTCATGAACAAATATTTCGTTCTTAAAAGAACGGTTTTTCAACGTGATATGCCGGAAATTTAAGCCTTCTTTTCCCGTCTTCTTGGGCAGCAACAAAACAGTTTGAATGTTTGAAAAGACACTTCTCATAGCAGCGGTGACACGGGACAGCAATTTGTTCAACTCTTCGTTGTTGCGGATGGCCAGCTGCAAGTGACGATAATTCTGATCGTTTCGTTGTCGCGAACAGCATATGTCCTCCCAATTCCAGAACTCCTGTCGCCAGATAGTCCATCACAGCAGCGAAATGAGTGCTTCAGCTCCAACACACGGTCAGCCGCCAATGAACACGTGCACGAGTCGTACGTGACTTCCGTTTGCCTGGCAAACGATGTTAGCACTAGCTTAGCTAGCGTTTGAATAATGCTGTTCGCCGGCTTACCACGTATTATGTACCAGAGCAAGCGACAAGCAACGCCCATTTTTCTTGGTTCTTTATTCTATCATCTACGTGTAATAAAAAATCGAGCATTTCAATTTCAGTCTGAACAAAAGAGCAAAGCTACCAGTGAGCCGTTCGCCTTTTGCTGCCAAAGAAAAATTACGCTACGTATTATTACTGTATGGATAAATTTGTGTTGCTAAGATGCAAAAGATGTTACTAAAACTCTTTCATTTGATTAAATCCAATTTCATTTATTTTGACGCTTGACCGAACACATTTACTTGGAGCTAGTATATTGTGCATTTACTTGACCGATAGATTCCGAGGGGAGTTCAGGTACTGTTTCAAACGTTCCAAAAGTAAAAAAATGACTAAATTGGCAACACAGTTCGTAATGTTTTATCGCCATAACTGGCAACACAGGCTCATTGCGTTTCTGTCGCAACCTTAATCGTGACTTCGCGTTAATCATACAAAAGCATTAAACAAATTGTTTTCGGATACGAACGTTATTGCTTTGTTATTGCTTGTTTGGATAATGAAGGATAAACTACGCTTTATTCACTATGAAATTTCGGCAAACCGGCGTTGAAAATACAAATTCATTTCATGCTGAATTTCATTCCATTTCTTCTGATAGAACGGTAATTCCTAGGTTTATTTACTTTGCTCGATTGGTTCCAATAATGAAACAGCGATGATGACACAATTTGACATTTTATCTGTCAAAAGCTAAAAACGACCCTTTTTACGACCGTTCAGAAACACGACTGTTTCAACCGTCGTGTCCAGTAAGGGAATGCGCGCACAATATTTGTTGGCTGCAACCAGCGTCCAGCAGCAACAAGCGAACAGCAGCGCGAGGCGATCGGTTAAAATTATGGCAAAGAAGCGAATAATCAGATCAATCTAAGTTAAATAGAATTTAAATCTGTGAGAGAAAATTCCTCAAATCTTCATGAACAAATATTTCGTTCTTAAAAGAACGGTTTTTTAACGTGATATGCTGGAAATTTAAACCTTCTTTTCCCGTCTTCTTGGGCAGCAACAAAACAGTTTGAATGTTCGAAAAGACACTTCTCATAGCAGCGGTGACACGGGACAGCAATTTGTTCAACTCTTCGTTGTTGCGGATGGCCAGCTGCAAGTGACGATAATTCTGATCGTTTCGTTGTCGCGAGCAGCATTTGTCCTCCCAATTCCAGAACTCCTGTTGCCAGATATTCCATCACGGCAGCGATCATTGAGTGCTCCAGCTCCAACACCTCGCTTGGTGAATTTGCATGCCTTGGTTGCCTTATCCGTGGAAAGCAGAAACAGCTGAAGCTCAACAATTTTCGATCGGATTCTATAGGGCGTAAATTAAATACAATCATAAGGAAGCTTAACCCATAGCTTATATCGTATATATTTCTGTCATCCGTGCTAGGGAAGCACTGACGAGGGAAGGCAAAAATATGAAAATAATTCAAATTTTCAAAATCAATTCAAAAACAACAATTTTTCAAATTCATTTTCAAAAACAAAATCAATAGTTTTCTATATTTTCAATATTTTCAATCGATTTCCCGATCAATTGGTGTAAATATCTTGGAAATCTATTGAAAATTGACTGAATTATAAGCCGAAGCGTGAAAACGCGTTTGTACTTTGATGACGTCATTTCCAACAACCAATCACGAAGCGAGAATTCTGGTAAAACATAGGTTCATTATTTTCAACTTTTCAATAGTTCAACATCAAGAATCCACACTTTTCTTTATTTGGGTCAATTCTTAGAAGATTTTCCAATCAATTGGTGTAAGAATATTGGAAATCGATTGGAAAACCGCTGAGCTATTAGCGCTCAAAACCTTTCATTTTTCGTGACGCTCGCATTTTTCGATTTTTTGGAATGACACCCTATCTCAAAACTTGCCGTAAGACGTAGTCCTACGTCAAAAGAAGTACTGCCCATAATTTCCTGACTGAAAGTATTAATAAAACGAATTTAATTAATTTTTTCAATCTCGGTGAAATTTTGAACAATTGACCCTACATGTTGCAGAATACTGAACAACTATCATGCAACAATGGCGTTCTCCGGAAATCCTGTTGACACAAGACGACGAGGAACGCTGCATGACGAGCAAGTTACTTAGACTATGTGAAGCAGGAGTGTCCGCGTGACTAGCTTATAAAAACAGCAAACAGTCATAAACCGAATAAAACGAAAGCCTACTCGAGCAGTTAAATCGAGCTATTCAGTCGAGCAGTTCAGTTAAGCAGTCCAGTCTAGCAATCAAATCGACCAGTCCAGTTGAGTAGTCTAGTCAACCAGTTGAGCAATCGAGCAGTCTAGCAGTCAACCAGTGAGGTGACTGAGAATACAACCCATTGCTAGTTACCGATAAGCCTCTTATGACGTTATGTCAGAGACCTGGTTTTCGATACAGACAAGCCTCTTATATAAATAGATAGAAGATTGCGTATTTATTCTACCGCTACTCGCATAACCCAAATCATTTTCCGTTGACTATCACCAATTGCGAACAGATTTGTGGGAACTTACCAAGCCGCCAAGCCGGCTTCGTTGAAGGTCGGTCTACAACTGCGGTTTGTATTGCGGCAGTTTCTCTAAAAGGGCCGTGAATAGTTCCCACGCACCATTTGTTCGTTGACTTCAAAGCCGCATACGATACCATCGACCGGAAAGAGCTATGGAAAATCATGGACGAGAACAGCTTCATCTACAATCTACAATAGATAAAACTGTTAATATTTGGCAATATTTTCAAGGGCTCCCTTGCAAAAGACACCAACAAAGTGTCAAAACGTCGGGAAAACATCATACCTCAGTCTGAAAACTGCCCTGCCAAATATTAACAGTTAGAATCAAATCCAGTCGATAAAAAACACAACCTACGATGGATGGTTCACAGTGCTGTGTTTGGATTTTGGATGGATGGTCAAGCTCATTCGAATCACACAGAGGGCATCGTCAAGGCGGTGGTCTGTCATGTCATGAACAGCCTGCTGTTCAACGTAGCGCTACAAGGTGTTATGAACTAAGCGTATATCAACAGGCGGGGCACGATCATCAACAAATCTAGTCAATTCGACTGCTTTGCCGATAACATGGATAGTATTGGCAGAACATCTGTGGCGGTGGCTGAACAGTGCACCAGAATAAAGCACGACGTAGAAAAGATTGGGTTAAAGATAAATACGTCTAGAACAAAGTACATATTCACCATCGGAACCGGGGCCGACCGACGCCGCTTGGGCAGTAGTATATTGATCGACAGCGATGAGTTTGAGATAGTCGGTGAATTTGTCGGCCTTGGCTCACTGATAACGGCGGACAATGATACCAGCCGCGAGATTCGGAGGCGTATTATCAGCTGGAGTGGTCGTTGGACTTCACAAGCAATAGCGGTCGAGCAGACTAAGTCCCCGTGCAAAATACACCCTGTACAAAACGCTTATTCGATCGGTTGTACTCTACCAGCATAAAGCATGGACAATGCTCGAGGAGGACCTGCGAGTGCTCGGAGTTTTCGAACGACCAGTGCTAACCAGGTCGAGCGAGATCTGGCGGAGAGTACTCGGCGTCCGAGGAAGTACACAACCAAGTTTTACGTTCGATAATAAAATGTACACGCGTGCTAAGTGAGAATAAAATACGTTTATCTACGTCGCAAGTTGAGCTATAGTTTCCCGGGTATTTCCACCGAAATTCCCACTCTTGGCCACCGATACAACACAAGGTTTTGTCATAGGACGGCAAGCCACATAGTCAATCAATCAATCACTCGCATAACAGTTCCATCTCCGTAGAAACCGGAACTGTAATGCCGAATAGCGGCAATATATACTCGGAATACACTGTTTACATAACATAGCAAGCGCTACGTGAATACCCCTATTGTATCTAATTATAATATTGTATCTACGTTACTAATAATATGAATATATAATAGGAATAAAAAATGCATTTTATGAACTAAATAAAAAATAATCTAGTTTTCGACAGTTAGATGGCGGACGTTATAACGGAGGCTGCATGCCTAATGTTGTTATTTGTCACCAAGATATCCAAAGTCGTTTGAAAAAACTTACCCCTTAACAGTTCTAATGTCTCCGGATCAACAATCTGTCTGATTTTTTCCATTTTTCACGTAAGAAAACAGCAATCAACTACTTTTAAAAAAGTTTGCAAACCGCAGCGTCGAATACAAACGTCTAAATTTTCACGAAAAAAAGCTGATGCAACTGTCGACGCAATTTTGAGTAGTTTTTGCACAGTGACAGTATTCAATTCTACTCATTTTTTGACAGCCTCATACAACGGTTAAAAAATGAGTAGTTTCAACTCAGTCACTGAGTAGCCCTGGCTAAGCGTGTAGAGCATATTTAGCAAGAAATTTTGCTGAAGACAATAATGTTCTATCTCTGCAGCATTGAAAAATCTTATTTATTGTATATGAATTTGTAAAATCAGTTTTTCTATGTTTGCTCTTTTTGTAATTGTTGTATGACTTTTTTATGTACTACGAAATTGTACAAATAGTAAAAATACACAACTTTACTGAAAGTAGTATACCTCTATGTTTGCTTGTTTAGGAACTGTGGAACTTTGATTATAAAAAATTATCTAATTACTCGACTACCAGCAGACGAATACATTTTACATTTGCTGATAGTTTTGCTGCATACAGACACCATTTTTCCATATGAAGAAACAAGAGAAAATTCCAGTTGGGGCCAAATTCTGGTGCACCTGACATGCTGATTGCTTCTTTTCTGTGATGGCGGTTTATGCTGATCTATTTTCCCGATAATTTTAATTATTAATGCATTGAACAATTATGATATTTTGCTCATAATAACCTACACGTGTTGTACAAAATATAACAGCGTGAGTAACCGAAGGTTGATAAAAATTGATGAAAATTATTCAAGAAAACTCTATTGATGTGAATCACATGGAATGGCATTACAGGAAATTATGAATAGTTCAAAAACCTATAAACTAGACCTTTACTAGGCAATGTAGATGTTAAAGAATAAGATTTCCTCTCACAACTTACTTTTATTTGCACCTACTCAGAATAAATACTTATCCTTACTCAGCAATTTCATGAAAAAGGGATCTATTAAAATTTAAAAGTGTTCCTTTTTTTTTCAAATTTTGTAAACTTATTCAATTTTCAAAAATTTTATGTAAACCAACGCATTACGCAACGTTAACCAATAGACGAAGACGTATCGATTTCTATCTCAAATAGCAAGTACGACCGTATAACAAAGGTTCCTTTCACTACTAGGTGGATTAAATCGGGTTTTTAATAACCCTCCACTATCCCCCACACCAAAGAGCTCAAGTGAGCTCCCTGGTAATGGACGCAACTATCTCAACTCAAACTGCGCAGCAAACAAAATTAAAAAAAAAACGATTTAATCCACCTAGTGGTGAAAGGAACCTTTGTTATACGGTTTTACTTGCTATTTGAGGTAGAAATCGACACGTCTTCGGAACATAATTCATCTACTGGTTATCGTTGCGTAGTGCGTTGATTTACATAAAATTGTTGAAAATTAAATAAGTTTACAAAATTTGAACAAAATAGGAACACTTTTAAATTTTGATAGATCCTTTGTTCATGAAATTGCCGAGTAAGGATAAGTAAGTTGTTATTAACCTGAGTAAGTGCAAATAAAAGTAAGTTGTAAGTGGAAATCTTATCCTTTAGCATATACGTTGTCTAGTAAAGGTCTAGTTTATAGGTTTTTGAACTATGCATAATTTCCTGTAACGCCATTCTATTTGACTCACATCAACAGAGTTTTCTTGAATAATTTTCATCAACTTTTATTAACTCACGCTGTTGTATTTTATACAACACGTGTAGGTTTTTCAACGCCATATTGTTATAAAGTTACAAATCGTTGTTTCGTATAACGTATATTCTTCAACAAACTTATTGTGAGCAAAATATCATAAATATTCAATGCATTAATAATTTAAATTGTTGGGAAAATGTATGCAGCAAATCTATCAGCAAATGTAAAATGTTTAAAATGTATCCGTCTGCTGGTAGTCGAGTAATGCGGAGTCAAAATTAGGGTATTTTTTATAATCAAAGTTCCACAGATCCTAAACAGGCAAACATAGAGTTATAGTATTTTCAGCAAAGTTGTGTATTTTTACTATTTGTACAATTTTGTAGTACATGAAAAAGTCATACAACAATTACAAAAAGAGCAAAAATAGAAAAACTGATTTTACAAATTCATATACAATAAAAAGATATTTCTATCTTCGCTTTAGAGATAGATGGTTACTGTCTTTAACAAAATTTCTTGTAATAATATGTTCTATAACTTTGCAGAACACATCAATGTGTTATATTGACACTGAGGAAGAATATTTTTTTTATTTCACTTTTAGGGGGATTAATCAAAATTTAAAATCCACCAGACGATCGAGCTTTTAATTTCAAGAAACTCTTCCAAAGGTTCGATAAACCTAAAACCAAGTTTTCCCAGTCAAAACTCTAGTGCACACGTTTTCTTTGGTTTGGGGCTATTGTGCGCGCGAGTAACCGTGTTACAAAATTTGGCGCGAGTGTTCGAGGGGTAATATCTTTTAACCGGTAAAACCAATTCTTATGAAATTTTGCATAAATATTCGTAGTGTCAAAACCTCTCGTTTGATATTAAAATAATTCAAATTAGGTAAATTATCTTGGTTAAAATCATTATAAATTATTGTTAATTTTGGTGTGGTATATTCAATTGCTCATAATTTTCAAATTAAACATCCAATCAAAAAACCATTCAAAAGTGATCTATTAGGATATATTATCTTTCAAATGAGACTAATAGCGCATAAATCGGTTTGGCCATCTCTAAGAAACAGACGATAATCATTGCCTTGTCAAAACAGGTTTTTTAAGCATAACTTTTAAACTACTTGTTTGTTTTCAATTAAAAATTCCTGAACAATTTAGCTTTAATAAGGGCTTTCATTTGATACTAAGATCGTTGAAATCGGTCATGTAGTTCCGAAGAAACCCGTGTCACGTATTTTTCTCGTTTTTGCTTATAACTTTTAAACGAAACGTCGTATCAAGAAACAACTCAATAGTGATCTACTAGACAATAACACCTTTCAAACAAAAGTAATAGCGAACCATTCGGTTCAGCCATCTCTGAGAAACAGGCGATAGAAAAAATCATTACATACATACACACACGCACACACACACAGACATTGCTCAAATCGTCGAACCCTATCGATTGGTATATGTGACTTGGCCCTCCGGGCCTCGGACCAATTTCGTGTTTTTCGACCAATTTTTAAACCTTTGTTATAGTATAACAAAGGTAAAAACAAATTTAATAAACTAACATTAATGAGTCGAGAAACAAAAGCAAAGAAAGGGTGCGATGTCCCAGTGGAAACAAATTTCCTTTTAAGGGACTCACTGAATTGCAAAACATACAAATATTTAAAAACAATAATAATAATTATAATAATAGATTATTTGATAAGGGAGAAATTGAGTTGTTTCTGATAGATTGTAGTTCACTCAACCAAGATGTCGGCTAGATTACCTTTTAAAAATATTTTAAGCTTATATTTGAATATACCGCGATTACTAATTTCTTTCAGTTCAATGGGTAATGCTTTATACTTTTTTGGACCAACAATTGAAATTCTCTTTTGACCAAGCGTTGTGTAAGCTCTCTGTTGCGACGTAAATTTCAAGTAACCCCTATTAGGATAAATTCATATAGCCCTGTGATTTATCCGTCATCGATTTGATCGTCATCGACTTTTATCGTCATCGAGTTTATATAAGTAGCAAACGGAAGAAGCTTAACCCTTTTGCCAAATCATGGCTACGGCCATTTTTACGATTATAAAACGCATCGGCAATTCTATTATTGCTGTAAGTGCTATTATTTAAAGTACCGTCATCCGGGGCGAGATTGTGCCAAAAAAGTATATATTTTTGTTCTTTAGCTCAGTATACACACAATTTAGGAACTAAGTTGATTTCGAAGCTGTCAATATATACTAAATTGTTCAATTAACAACTACCGTAGAGATGGTCTAGTTACAATGAAACCTAATTTTACTGGAAGTGCATCAACTTTGGCACAATCTCACCCCTTCTAGGGGGTGACATTGTGCCAAAAACATAAAGTTAGGCTAAAAACCTAAACAGTGAACATTAGCATGTTTATAAACAATACACATAAAGATCAGTATAAAGTAGTTCATATGTGGCCGTCCATGAACTAAGTGGACTATTAGGGGCAGGGGGCCGGCCAAAAACAACGCATCATACAAAAAATATGAACGAAAATAACCCGGAGTGGTCTGAAATAACTAAAAATGAGTTCGTAGTCAATGGAGAGCCTTTATATAGCCAGTAGCATTTCTAGGGTTAACAAGGGGGAGATATATGAAAGGGTGTATCCTAAGGAAGCATACCTATTTGATTATTTAACAAAAGTAACCATTACTTCGTTCAAGAACCCGCGGCCGCAGAACAAGTGGCCTATCCTACCCCCCTCCCCCTCCTTAAAACTGGCAGTTTATACACGGTATAATATATTCGTCTTATATTAGAGTGTTTATTCAAAGTATCTGAAATTTCCAGAGAAAAAGTAACTATTCTTTAAATTATTTAGCAGACCTATGATGCAGTTTGCTCCAAAATGGATGATGCAATCTAATCTGTCAAAATATTGTGCTCAATAGTGAAGAATGTGAGTGTGCTGGTGTATACTGACGTATTTTTGTTGTGTATGTGAAATCCACAAATTGGATCGATCATTATGGCTTGGCACAATCTCACCCCCGTGAAGCTCGAAAAGTACAAAGTTTCGAAAAATATTATATTCGTTATCAAAACTTATCCAACACATAATAACCTTTCGAAACATTGTAAATGATTAGTTTATATACCTTCAAGATAGCAAGTTGATGCGATTTCTTGTTTGGGTTGGTTTATGCGGGACATTTTTTACAAGCGTTATTTCCGCGTATTTTTGATCGCGAACTTTGAAACCCTGCTTAGGCTAAATAGTTTGCTAATATTATCTGTGTTCCATTCTAAGTTATGAATAAATATGTTATGTTCATCATCATTTTGAATTTAGGTCACCAGTTTCTACAGATATAATAAATTTTCACAAATAAACATTTTTGGTTTTTGGCCCAATCTCACCCCCGTGGCCCAATGTCACCCCGGATGGCGGTAGTTCAGAAATCGAATATGTATTAATTGCCTTTTAATTATTAATCTATTAGCTACATAAAGGTAGTAATCATTATATTATATGGTGCAGTATATCAGTGAATAATTACAATTTCTGCTTAGGTTAGGATTAGCTATTAGAACGGTTATCGTGATAAGACAACCGCTCGAACCTTATCACTAGAGTAACTTTAGTTGAATCATTCTTTTGTATACAGACTAATTAGTAATTTGTTATATAGTTATAACCGCAACAATTTCCTATCGTCGGAAACATGTCATCAAAGTTCATCTTAGTCACAGACTAATTGTGAGTAACACGCATAAACTTCTGTTAACTTCATATTCGCTAATAACATTTATTTTAGTTCGAGTCTCGTCGAACCAACGGACTTCGAAAAGTCTAACACTCGAAAATTACTAATACCAACGATGCAAGTTTCCGGATCGGATAGTGTGATGCTGAAAGATGGTGTCGCACCAGCAGAGGCTTCTAACTGCAAAGGCTGCGACTGTCCCGACGATGCCGAAAATATGGTCGCTTGTGATAAGTGTAGCGCATGGTGGCATTTGGGATGCGTCGGGGTGCAGGAGTCGATCTGTGATCGATCTTGGAAGTGCAATGAATGCACCACTTTTTGTGCTTCAGTGGTGTCTGCGAAATCTACTGCTTCGCTTGCCCGTCTAAAGCATAAGCAATTGGAGGAAGAAAAAGCTTTATTCGATTTGCTTGCGCAAAGAGATCGTGATCTCCTAACCAGAAAACACTTGTTAGAATTGGAAGTTGTAGCTGGGGAAGGTGGTGGTAGCGTTAGAACTGCTAACAGCCGTCGAAGCGGGGGGCAAATACAATCCTGGGTTGATGGACAAAACCGAGAGAAAATGAACCCAACGGCAACGCATACATCTACTCCTATTGTGTCATCAGCAGAGCCAGCAGTAAGTGCACCCGCAGTTGTAGCAGCGATATCAAGAGAGAGCAATGACCTACGGTGCACTCTCCCGCCATTGTCTTATTTTGGAGCAGCTGTCCAACCAACCAACTTGGTATATACCCAGGGCTCGGTGCCTGCCAACGAGCAGCAGAATAAAGTAACTATAAAGCAAAACTGTACGATAATCCCGGTCCAGCAATCTGAAATATTTCCACAATCATATACTGTAGAGTATTACCCCCATCCACCGCCATTGCAACATCCTAATCAGCGAACACAGTATCCACAGCACCCGCAATATAGTTTGCCGAAGCCAACACTTCCCCCGATACCATCATCGAGCAAAATGGAGCCAATACTTCCGGCATACTCACGAGTGCAAGCGAACTGTCAACTGCAAGGAATTATACTGAGCGAAGCCGTAGGAGGGCATCTGCCAGCAAGCATGTCGCAAACAATTGTCTCAAGTGCACATCAACTAGGACCAATCACGTCGCAGTCTTATATTTCTGCGCACTATATTCGACCACCAACAACCGTATCTGCTAGTATCCCACCACAAAACTATGTGGGGCAATATTCTTCTAACCCGGCTATGATATCAGGAAATGCTACACGCAACCTGACCATCCCGGGTCAGCTACCAGCTAATTCGTTTCCATCACAATATTCCGCTTGGCCCTCAGAGGCAATTATAAGTCCACAACAGCTCGCCGCTCGACACGTCGTGTCCAAGGAACTACCAAAATTCTCAGGTGACCCCCTAGAGTGGCCAATGTTTCTGAACGCGTTTCAATCTACTACGGCAATGTGCGGTATACAACCCGACGAAAACCTGGCTAGGCTGCAAAAAGTACAAGGGTCTATGCCTAGTGGCACGGGCGCAGGCTTGAAGTAGGACTACGAATGTAGTGCAATTCGTCTCCCAATGCTAAAGCCGGTGATATTTGTATGAATTTCATATATAGATACTCAAGTTGCGCATTAAAGAATTGTGTTCTTACATGTGATACATGTTGGTGCAGATTTGGGGAATTATTTCGAACAGTTTCGGGTAGATGCAGATTATTTTTTGCAAAAATCTGGCATCCCAGGTTCCGCTAGGCAGCTTTAAACACATGTGTATGTGATACGATTTGTTTCGACCAGGGAAACCAGACTTGCAGATTTGTCTGCAAATTCCAGATTTTTGGAACAGTCATTATAAATTTGCAGATATTTGCAATTTTTATGACTTTTATTGTTTTGGTGCAGATTTTTGTTCGAAGCTCTTTAAACTTTCACAGACTTCCTAAAAAAGTGTGCAGATTTTCGCAGATTATTTTCAAACCAGAAAATTCGAGTAGCCGGAAAACTGCTCGATTTTTTCGGTTTTCAAACAGTTCCAGATACTTTTTTAGAAAATATGGCATCTCTGGTTTCGACTACATCATGGACACGCTGCTATTTTGTTAAGGAAGGTTGGGAACACGATTACGATTCTGCCTGGACTAGCACTGGACCGCTGGCATCTGTATTTTGTTTCGTGATGCCGTAATTTACAGCAATTCGCCATTACGCTATGAAAGTCGTCTGTGGTGTGCTGGAAATGGCAAGGTCGCAAAAGTTTTACTATTTTCGCAGCTAAATAACAAACAAGCAAAGTAAAGAATGAAAGTTTCAATTTAATCATTCGTAAGCAAAATACTGCACCAGTCTGGCAGCTTTGTTTTAAATACATTGATGTTTTGAATCCAACACGGTCGGCGTAATTTCCACTCCACACCAAACAATAATCGGCTGCCGAGTTTTACCACCTTTGCCACGTCCGGACAGGGAGATAAAATCGTAACTCATTATTATTTGTAACCCAAACAACTCGAAAATGATGCCGTTAGCAAAATCAATTCAACTGCTTCATATACTTATTCAGTAGTTCTTAAAAGAACTGATTGTTTTCTACCAGCTGTAAATAATACAAATCGAAGAAATTTACTGCTTGGCAGCAGCTTTTTTCGGACAGCATTCCCCGTTAGAACTTCTTTTGGCTTTGGAGTTTTCGATGCCTTTGCTATGGTCTTCATTGACTTAGTAATCTTGCTTCTCGCTAGCAAGTTTGGTAGGCGAACGAACCGGAAGTGCCAGTTCTTTGTTTGGACCAGCTTTCTCTTGTTGAAAACTAACTTCAAAGCCTTTTTCACGAATGTGTCCAACTTTGAAACGTTACAATTGTAGCTGGCGGTGATATACTTTTAGACGGCTTGCAACGAGGATCCGTTGACTCTTCGGTTTATTGGCGTCTCGCTTAGTGAATTAGGATGTCTTCGTTGCCTTACTCCGGGGAAGAACAGCTGAAGCTCAACGATTTTCGAGCGGTTCGATTATAGAGCGTAAATTAAATACAATCAAACTTTGATCCCTTTGATTCAAAGGGAATTTAATCCATAGCTGTTCTCCTATATATTTCTGTCATCCGTGTTAGGGAAGTATTGGCGTGGGAAGGCAAAAATAAAATTAAAGCAACGTCATGAGTTAGAAGACCGCATGGTGAGTCACCACATATTTAACGTTTTATAGATCAAATCAGAAGAAATTCTTCATGATTTAAAGAATCAGCGACATTTGGAAATTTAATTAAAGAAATTTAGCATACAGAAAATTTTCATCTCTTCATTAACAAATTCGTTCGTCCTAAAAAGGACGGGTTGAGGTAATTTATGAGGTTGAAAATCCGGCCAGCAGAATGGCTTGAATGTTTGAAACAACACCTCCCAGGGCAATGCACTATGGTCCAGAAAGCCAAATTAGGTGGAAAAAATTGTTTACTCAGTAGTCGTTGATTTTAGACTATTTACGTCTTAGCAACAAAATCTTGATTTAGGATGCCGCTTTTTTGGCATGAGATATTTTAGGGTGACCCTTAAATTAACCAAGATCCAAAAATTATCTTCAAAACGAAACAAGATAGAGCGATATTTACTTCAACAATTTTATAGCTTGAAGTATTTTAAGTAATATTGCAGAAGACGAAATCCTTCTATCTTGAACCGTTTCCATATTAGAGCGATTTTCCTGAGTCAAGTTAGGGTGACCCTGCTATTTTGCGATTTTTCTCCATAACTTCGAAACCGTGCATTGTTTGAACAAAACCGGAGTCCGGTGCTTCCTTAATGAAGAGCTACCAGTTTCTGCAGAGCAACCTAATATGAAGCATCGACATCGTCTTCATGCCACCGAAAATCAGTGGAAAGGCCGCAAAGCGCGATAGGAAAAAGAAGACAGAAATATTCTTCGGAAGGTTTGTCTTAATACAGTTTAAACATGTAATTTCTGACGGGCTCGTACTTCGAACGCTCATACTAAACTGCCAACATCACTTTAAAATGTGAGAAAAATCAATTTTACTGCTTCGTATACTTTTATTCAGTAGTTCTTAAAAGAACTGATTGTTGTTAGTAATGCAAATCAACGAAATTTACATCTAGGCAGCAATTTTTTTCGGGCACCTTCTCCGCTGGAACGACTTCCTTTGACTCTGGGGCTTTCGGTGCCTTTGCTACGGTTTTCATTGGCTTAGTAGATTTTTGTTCGGGGGCACCATCGCATATTTACTAGTACAGCTTTAATCGGAGCCGCCTTTGCAGCAGTTAGCAAAGATAAATTGTTTTCGTCCGTTTTATCAACCTTGAACGAATCGGAATCGCCTGTTCTTTTTGTTTGGACCAGCTTTTCGACAGCTAATTTCAAAACCTTTTTCACGAATGTGTCCAACCTTGGAACGTCACAATTATGGCTAGCGGCGATTTACTTCTAACGGCTTGCAGCGAGGATCCATTGATTTTACTGGGTATTGATAGCAGCAAAAACCATATCGTTCGCTGGCGGACGAGTCGGTGGCTTCTTCGGTTTGTTGGCGTCTTGCTTGGTGAATTCGAATGTCTTCGATGCCTTATTCCGAGCAAGCAGCAACCGCTGAAGCTAAACAATTTTCGAGCGGATTCTATAGAGCGTAAATTAAATACAATCAAAGGTCAGCTTAACCCATAGCTCATTTCGTATATATTTCTGTCATCTGTGCTAGGGAAGCATTGGCGTGGGAAGGCAAAAACATGAAAATACTGAAATAATGAATATCCGTCTAAAATTTTCTCAATTATTAAACGTTTGTTTGGAAAACATGGAATCTATTGTATTGTTATGGATTTTTTGAAAAATTTCCAATCGATTGATACCAATATCTCTAGAATCTGTTGACGGATGACTGAGTTATAAGCGTGCAAACCATAACCACTTTTCGTTACATGTTCCCTTTTCGTTTTTCTAAAGTGCACCCCAATATAGAAATCAAAGAAGTAGTCCCACTTCAAAAAGCCTGATAGGATGTTCTTGTGAAAAAGTGCACAGTCTGCTTACACTTCCATCAGCTATACCAGAAATTCTTTCTACACTACAGGAGGAATGCGGACGACCCGAATAGCTAGTGCATCGCTTGCTAACGAAGCTTCGTGATGATCCGCTTCCGAACGTAAATAAAATGGACACTCTAATTACCTTTGGCAGAGAGGTCAGAAATCTTGTGACGTACATGGAAGCCGCTAAGCTACATGCTCATTTATCGAATCCCATGTTATTAACGGAGTTAGTGGCAAAGTTACCACCAAATCTTCGTCTAGACTGGGAACGATATGTTCAATGCATTCCGGAGGTGTCTTTGAAAGCCTTCAGTGATTATATTTCAACTATAAAGGCAGCCGCTTGCCATGTTAACTCACCTTCACATTTCTATCCTAACGACGCACATAGGAGTATTTGACCCAAATAGTTGGCCATAAGTTCGAAATATGAAATGCATGATTTTTATTTATATGTAGTATCTGTAATCTCAGCATATCCTACTAGTCACGTTAGTATGATTTTGAAGTGAATTCATGCTTTTCTTCCCTCAGCAAGCTACCTATTTAGAACGCCATTCGGCAGTAAATTTTTTCGCTTTTAAAATGCGTTCTTCCGCTCGTTGGTGCAAAAAGCTAAAAATCTGAGTGAAATAGTGTCCATTCACCATGGACAAGTATTTATCAGCAAAGAAGAATGTTTTTCAATAGTTTTCATGTATAATTGCATAAAATAAATGAATGTATTCGATACGAATAGTGATTACGAAAATTACCCCAAAAATAGTGGTAAGATCTTGATACTTTAATCAATGTTTTAGTAACCTTCCGAGCATGTCCCGGCAAAATTTCAATCACCATCAGATAGGTCAAACATCACTGAATATAGTGGAATCGAACAATCTTCCGCATGGTTCCGCTTTGTCGTTTTTTAGACATTTAATTATTTTAAGGTAGGAGTCGTGCGGGTAAGACCGGCACAGGGGGTAAGACCAGCACCCATAGAGTTTTACTAGAATGCATTAATCAATTGTGTTATTAAACATTCAACATGTTTGTATTCATTATTTCAGATGTTTTAAAACAGATCGAGCTTTCTTTAAATCGTCAAATATCAAAATAATAAACAAAACAAACGCGATTGTCGCTGATGCGCAGCCCGTTGTAACTTTTCGCGAGTAGGTTTTAAGCTTTATTTCTCAGAAGAAGTTTCAAACTAAATTTTAAGATTTTATATATTCTAGCTATTATTGTTTTTCATCAGTGTGATTTAAGTAGAAATATGATAGATTAATAAATGTATAAAAATCGCCTTCTTGAAAAACGTTCCATGGGAATAAGACCGACACCTTTCGAACGGGGTAACGGGTAAAAAAGGCATACTTGCAGGTCGCCGGCAACAGTCACAGTCTGCGTTTGTCTCGCCCTGAATTATTTCACACACTCGTTCAAAGTCATTTATAGAGAAAAAGATGTTATTCAATGTTACGGAGAACCCTCATTATGGTTACCGTACATGTACCGTATTAATGACTATCGTCCGATCAACAAATCAGTAAACTGACCACTTTTGCGGAGGTTAACGAAAGTTATTCGGCTCTGATCATTGAGGTATATGATTTGACTTCTATTGGGTTTGCCATCGAGTTCTAGAGTGATTAGAGGAAGTACACAATGGGCTTAGTTAATTTTAGATTTCTTTTATTCTCATATTATGTATTCACGGTTTCAAACACTTTCGAAATTACAGACTAAACTTCGGAAGGTATGTTTAAATTATTCTTAATAAAAAACAATATACTGAACTGAATAAAACTTTGGTAGGCAAGAACACCATGCAACAGAGATGTTTTGAATAGACTTTTGCTTAGTTCGGATCCAATCCTTAGTAGCTCAAGGCCGATACCAAGAAAAAAAAGCAAACCTTTTTCAACCGAAACGTTGAAGATGTTGGAGGCAAATCAATTTCAAACTGAAGAACTTGAGGAATGCAGCGACTATGAAACAAAAGACTAGAAGGTGATGCTTCTATACGTATACGTACACACCTACACATTTACATACATACATACACTTTTATATCACACATACACCTCTACATGCTCACACACATACAGACACACATACATAAACACATCCCAACACCTAATAAATGGTTATGTTCTTAATCGGTTTTTTATAAATATAAGAGAAAGACACGAATTGCACTTTACAGGGGATTAGTTGGCAATTTCTTTAACTTTATATGCAGAATTGGGAAATATTTAATTTCTGATCATGTTTCATCAATATCGACTGGAAAGAAGCAATTTAGAATTTTGGCCAGCTTTTTGGGGCAAATACTCCTATGTGCGACGGTCAGCGACGTGGTGTAAACCCGATTTAATCCACCCAGTGGTGAAAGGAACCTTTGTTATACGGTCTTACTTGCTATTTGAGATAGAAATCGACACGTCTTCGGAACATAATTCATCTATTGGTTATCGTTGCGTAGTGCGTTGGTTTACATAAAATTTTTGAAAATTGATTAAGTTAACAATATTTGAACAAAATAGGAACACTTTTAAATTTTGATACATCCTTTTTTCATGAAATTGCTGAGTAAGGATAAGTAAGTTGTTATTAATCTGAGTTATTAGTTTATAGGTTTTTGAACTATGCATAGTTTCCTGTAATGCCATTCTATTTAAATCACATGAATAGAGTTTTCTTGAATAATTTTCATCAATTTTTATTAACTCAAGCTGTTGTATTTTATACAACACGTGTAGGTTTTTCAACGCCATATTGTTATAAAGTTACAAATCGTTGTTTAACTAACGTATATTCTTCAACAAACTTATTGTGAGCAAAATATCATAATTATTCAATACATTAATAATTTAAATTGTTGGGAAAATGTATGCAGCAAATCTATCAGCAAATGTAAAATGTTTAAAATGTATCCGTCTGCTGGTAGTCGAGTGATTCGGAGTCAAAATTAGGGTATTCTTTATAATCAAAGTTCTACGGTTCCTAAACAAGCAAACATACAGGTATACTATTTTCAGCAAAGTTGTGTATTTTTACTATTTGTACAAATTTGTAGTACATGAAAAAGTCATACAACAATTACAAAAAGAGGAAAAATAGAAAAACTGGTTTTACAAATTCATATACAATAAATAAGATATTTCTAACTTCTCTGCAGAGATAGAAGGGTACTATCTTTACTAAAATTTCTTGTAATAATATGCTCTATAACTTTGCAGAACACATCAATGTGTTATATTGACACTGAAGAAAAATATTTTTTATATTTCATTTTTAGTGGGTGTCCGCGCCAGCAGCGGATAAAATTTAGCACGCAATAAGTTTGATGCCAAACATCCTACTCGAAAGCAAGCGGAATATTCCACCAGCACCTATTCATGGAATATTCCACCAGCATCAACTACTGGAAACATTCCACCCGCCGACACACCACCACAAAGACAACGAAAGCACCCCAATTGGATGCCGCAGAAGGAAAATTCCACCCGACGACAGGATCACGCGATGGCACGCGATCACCCCACCGATCGCACACGAACGACGAAAGGAAGCAGCACAGACACACGCGCGCAAGCAACCGTTGGAAGGGGAAAATCGTTCACCTATAAAAGGCGCACATCAATTAGGTTTAAGATTCATTCAGTTTTTTATCGTTCACTTGTTAACTTATACTTAAGTAAAATAAATATGTATAGTAGTTAAAGTGCCGTTTCAACACTCTTCGAGCAGTAACAATTCCCGGGTTGTTT
The DNA here is from genome assembly GCF_943734655.1 of Sabethes cyaneus. NCBI lineage: Eukaryota > Metazoa > Arthropoda > Insecta > Diptera > Culicidae > Sabethes > Sabethes cyaneus. Next base: position 97,846,278 of record NC_071353.1, on the reverse strand, counting down.
GCTACCGAAAGGCAATCCACCGAATTCAGTCCATTTGTTTAGTGTGCAGTTGACCAGCGACAGGGATCCATTCCGTCCTTCGGAGGACATCTTAAGTTGAGTTTTCTCCCGTGTCCGGTGACGGTCATTGCGCAAGTTGCCACCCTATTCCCACTAGGAGCCGGGACAAGGCGCTCCTACAGTGGGATTAATCAAAATTTAAATTCCACCAGACGATAGAGCTTTCAATTTCAAGAAACTCTTCCAAAGGTTCGATGAACCTAAAACCAAGTTTTCCCAGTCAAAACTCTAGTGCACACGTTTTCTTTGGTTTGGGGCTATTGTGCGCGCGAGTAACTGTGTTACAAAAGTTGGCGCGAGTGTTCGAGGGTTAATATCTTTTAACCGGTAAAACCAATTCTTATGAAATTTTGCATATATATTCGTGGTGTCAAAACCTCTCGTTTGCTATTAAAATAATTGAAATTAGGTAAATTATGTAGGTTAAAATCATTATAAATTATTGTTAATTTTGGTGTGGTGTATACGGTTGCTCATAACTTTCGAATTAAACGTCCAATCAAAAAACCATTCAATAGTGATCTATAAGGATATATTATCTTTGAAATGAGACTAATAGCTTATAAATCGGTTTGGCCATCTCTTAGAAACAGGCGATAATTATTACCTTGTCAAAACCGGTTTTTTAAGCATAACTTTTAAACTACTTGTTTGTATTCAATTGAAAATTCCTGAACAATTTAGCTTTAATAAGGGCTTTCATTTGATACTAAGATCGTTGAAATCGGTCATGTATTTCCGAAGAAACCAGTGTCACGTATTTTTCACATTTTTGCTTATAACTTTTAAACGAAATGTCGTATCACGAAACTCAATAGTGATCAACTAGACAATAACACCTTTCAAACAAAAGTAATAGCGAACCGTTCGGTTCAGCCATCTCTGAGAAACAGGCGATATAAAAAATCATTACATACATACACACACACACACACACACACACACACACACACACACACACACACACACACACACACACACACACACACACACACACACACACACACACACACACACACACACACACACACACACACACACACACACACACACACACACACACACACACACACACACACACACACACACACACACACACACACACACACACACACACACACACACACACACACACACACACACACACACACACACACACACACACACACACACACACACACACACACACACACACACACACACACACACACACACACACACACACACACACACACACACACACACACACACACACACACACACACACACACACACACACACACACACACACACACACACACACACACACACACACACACACACACACACACACACACACACACACACACACACACACACACACACACACACACACACACACACACACACACACACACACACACACACACACACACACACACACACACACACACACACACACACACACACACACACACACACACACACACACACACACACACACACACACACACACACACACACACACACACACACACACACACACACACACACACACACACACACACACACACACACACACACACACACACACACACACACACACACAGACATTGCTCAAATCGTCGAACCCTATCGATTGGTATATGTGACTTGGCCCTCCGGGCCTCGGATCAATTTCGTGTTTTTCGACCAATTTTTAAACCTTTGTTATAGTATAACAAAGGTAAAAACCGATTTAATCCACCTAGTGGTGAAAGGAACCTTTGTTATACGGTCTTACTTGCTCTTTGAGATAGAAATCGACACGTCTTTGGAACATAATTCATCTATTGGTTAACGTTGCGTAGTGCGTTGGTTTTCATAAAATTTTTGGAAATTGAATAAGTTTACAAAATTTGAACAAAATAGCAGCACTTATAAATTTTGATAGTTCCTTTTTTCATGAAATTACTGAGAAAGGGTAAGTTGGTTGTTACTAATTTGAGTAAGTGCAAATAAAAGCAAGTTGTAAGAGGAAATATTATTCTTTAACATATACATTCCGTAGTAAAGGTCTAGTTTATAGGTTTTTGAACTATGCATAAATTCCTGTAATGCCATTCTTTTTGATTGACATCAATAAATTTCATCAATTTTTATTAACCTTCAATTATTCACACATTTTGTACAACACGTGTAGGTTTTTGAATGCCATATTGTTATAAAGTTACAAATCGCTGTTTAACTAACGTATATTCTTCAATTACCTTGTTATGAGCAAAATGTCATAATTATTCAATGCATTAATATTTTAAATTGTTGGGAAAATAGATCAGCATAAACTGACATCACAGAAACGAAGCAGTCAGCATGTGAGGTGTACCGCAATTGACCCCAACTGGAATTTTATCTCATTTCTTCATATGGAAAAATGGTGTCTGTATGCAGCAAAACTATCAGCAAATGTAAAATGTTTAAAATGTATCCGTCTGCTGGTAGTCTAGTAATTCGGGGTCAAAATTTGGGTATTTTTTATAATCAAAGTTCTACGGTTCCTAAACAAGCAAACATAGAGGTATGCTATTTTCAGCAAAGTTGTGTATTTTTACTATTTGTACAATTTTGTAGTACATGAACAAGTCATACAATAATTACAAAAAGAGCTAAAATAGAAAAACTGATTTAACAAATTCATATACACAATAAATAAGATTTTGCTATCTTCGCTGAATAGATAGAAGGTTACTGTATTCAACAAAATTTCTTGTAATAATATGTTCTAAAACTTTGCAGAACACATCAATATGTTATATTGAAGCTGAAGAAAAATAATTTTTTTATTTCACTTTTAGGGGGATTAATCAATTTAAATTCCACCAGACCATAGAGCTTTCAATTTCAAGAAATTCTTACGAAGGTTCCATAAATTTAAAACCAAGTTTTCGCAGTCAAAACTCTAGAGCGCATGTCTTTTTGGTTTTGGACCATTGTGTGCGCGAGTAACCGTATTACAAAAGTTGGCACAAGTGTTGGAGGGTTAATATCTTTTGATCGGCAAAACCAAGTCTTCTGAAATTTTGCAGATATATTTGCAGCATTAAAATCTCTACTTTGATGCCAAAATAAATCAAAGCTTAGCTTAGCTTAGACTGATTGCACATATCAATGGTTGCACTCAGCGATTGATCCGAATCAGTGAAATTGCACAATGAATCAAACGAATGTGGTTGGGAGTGACCGGTCATTCTCACTGTGCAAAATTCAGTGACTCGATATATGAAGGATCAATAACTGCGCCGGCCACGTCCTTGCAATCAGGTGGGATTGGGGAAGGAGTGTTAGTGTAATCTTTGTTGTTTTAGGGACCGTGTTAACCTCTGCATCCCAGCAAAGATTACAGGAAGGAGTTGAATTTTGTTAGTAAGGTAGGTTTCGTTGGATCAGGATTCACCTTGATACGTGATGTGATCGGTTGTTTGTTTATAAAGATATTATTATGTATTTTTTATATTTATTATTTTGCGTTATTCTTATATTAGACCTTTATTGAGCCGGCAGTTTCGAAAAGCTTGTTTAAGATAATTTAGTTATGTGAACAGATTTATGTTTGGAGATAGTTTAAACCAACAGTTGTAATATTGTTGGGCTCTTACCGATACATATTGTCATTATTAGTAGCAAATTGAACTCCAAACAACCGGTCGTAGGGAGTTTTGCTATATTTTCATATCCACGATATAAAAACCCTGCAGTAAGCTTTCGAAAGTACAATAAATGGGCGAAAGGAGGGACCAAGCTTCCAACAGCCCCGACTACTACGCACCTTCAAAGAAGCCACCCTTGATTACTTTTGAATACCATTAATTTCCGGCAACCATACTCCTGCGATCATCAAAAATTAACAATAACTACCAATGATTACTCAAGACTATCATTGATTATCACACTGGTTACCATTTATTACTAGCCTAAGGCGTAAAAGGTTACAAAAGTAGTCCCCGATTATACGCACGCACTTATACGCCTTGCTAGAAACCCCTCGCAGGCAAGGCCTTGAATCCAGGAGCTTTGCTATTTTTCCCGATGCATAGAATGTACCCACGTAAAGCACGCGACGACCTGAAGGCCTTTAAAAAAAATAACAATTTCAGATCATCTTCGGCTTGTGGCAGTCGGCAACCGTATTACTGTCTTTGGTAGGGAACTAAATGAATAATGAATGGTAATTATTTAATCGACCCGGTTTGTTGTTAAGACCGATTTGGCAATGTTCCATTGTCGATTATATTCCATTGTGTATTATATTTAATTTTAAAACAAATTTAGAACATTTTGATTTAAAACAAAAATCGCACCGAGAAGGAAAGAGTTGAATTTCATGAAAATGCATTCAAAACAGATAGGTAAACATAAAAAAGCCTCAATTTCTGATTTGAATTTCTAACACTATTGCGCTTTGTTTCTCATGCTCATGCTGTTTATGTGTCACGGTGATGATCTAGACTATAGATAGAAAAAACTGTATAATTATATTTTAATAATGCTTTTCTGCAACATATTTTGGTAGTCACGAGTTGATTCAGATTGGTCAATCCTAGAACATGTTTCAGTAAGAATTTGATTCAAAAATTTTTAGCTGATAGGTAAACATACCAGCATCACAGCGCGAATGAAATAATAACAGAATACGCTAATGAAATGAGATTCACTGCTTCGAATAAGCCTACCGTACTGGCTCTTCCAACATGCGGGGAATTTTCAAATTGAATAACAAAAAAAATCTTACTTCTTATGCTGAATAACACAGCACACATTCATCATAAATCTAGTGCTGAAAAATATATTTACAGGATGTCTTCCCAATTCGCGACTACTGATATGCTGATATTTGTTTGGTTTTTATGTGAGAAAAAAGAAGAGGGAAGTATTTTTGCTTTTGTCATCATTCATACAATGACAGTTCGGCATGGGACCTCGTATAAGTGCGAACAGGCCTAAAAATCTTTTTCAGCTTCGTAGTCGCGAATTACAGGCAATATGTTTCCTCTCACATACACCTTCTCATAACTGAAATGTGTTGAAATGTTGAAATGGCATCGATGAGCAAACGCTATTCCAACGCCAAACGTGAAACTGCCGTCTCACTATGTTTACTCTATTCAAGGGATCGCGTTAGAAAGAGAAGACGTGAAAATCATCTCTCAAGCATAATCAACCGCTCGCAGCTTGAGCAAATGGCGTCACAATTCCAATATCATGTGTTCCTAATTTTCCTTTGACCGTAATGCCAAAATAGTGGCTGGATGTTTAAATGATGTAAAGGTGGTAAATTAATACATCAGAAAGATGTAAATAAGATGATAGAATATGGCTCAACCTCGTGATACCATTTATTTGGTACATTGAAGTTTCTAAATAAATGAATTGAATATAATCTTATATATAAAAATGGAAGTGATAAAGTTCGACCGCGCATCACTTGAGAACGGAGCGTCCGATTTGAGCCGTCTTTTCTTTATTGTGTTCGTTTCCACCACTGCTATGTTTTTACGGCGAGAAAAGTTGAAAAATTTACTCGGAAGATAGGAAAACTCGAAAAATTAGTTTTCCATATAAAACCCGCAACGCATTGTATGCGCCATGTCGTTGGCTGCTATGATCATCGTACGATTTTTTGCAGCACCGTTGTCGTATTCAAACAAACACGTGGTTACCTTCATTGGAATCGCCACATCTAACAATGCTATTAAACATTTTGGGGGTTTACAATTTCAGAAAATAACCAATCAATAGATCCAACTTATTAATCAACCTAAACTCAAGCCTAAAGTGTCAGCAATAAAATTCGTTGATTTAATTCATTCGTTCATTCATTTATCAAATTTATGAAACAAACACGAATCATTTTTATTCCTTTTTACATCGGATGCGTAGCCAGAAGATGCAGGTTAACAAAAGGTTTAAGCACTAAATTCACTGAATTGCGACTTCCCAATCGTCAAATGAAGAATACATTTTGCATATGTTAACGGATTATGAGCATATTCGGTTTAACTGAATATCAAGCTAATAAATCAACAGTAAGAGCATATGATTTAGAATTTAAAAAAATAGTGAACGAAGCAACTATTATACATCGTATTTAAGGGATCAGTCCCGGCGTAGTGGTTGTCATTCACGCCTTTCACGCCGAGGACCCGGGTTCAAATCCCAACCCCGCAGAAGTCACGAATGACCCAAGCTGGTTAAAGTGACTATAATCAAAACAAAAAACAATCGTATACAACTTTCAGTCGATTTCATTTCGTATTAGACTCTTTAGAAGTGTAAAAAGGTTTATAAAATGACACTTTTATGTTAAATTGTTTTAGTGCGTGAATTACCAAAGGAACAATACAGCGATCAATTGATTTTGTGGAATAATAAAATTTAGTTTGTTTTGAGAATTGAGAATAACAGTTATCGAGATTCAGCGATGCAATTCCTTTGGGTAATTCTTATCAATAGATTTATGAATAGAAAAAAAAATAAAAATCTGATGACTATTGATATTGAATACATATCAGAATACAAAATTGGCCCTTAAATTATCGAGAAATTCCAAAGTTCCAGCCGACGATATTAGCCGTCGTTCCAAATTTTACAACAAATATATTAACATCCAGTATTACTATTTTTAACCAGCAGAGTTTATAAAACAAGACTCAATGCAACTACCACAAACACGACTGTTTATATTGCTGGGATTGGCAAACCAACTTTTACACCGATATGCATTTCTTACTAATGACTTAATACAGTTGTTAAATTTAGACATTCTCTGAAATCCCACCGTTTAATAAACCAAACGCAGAACTCCTTAGACAACGGCAAAACTTGACTTATACCTAGAAAATATCCCTTTTTCTAAAACGCAGCAGGAGTTCATCTGAAGTTTACATATCGTATATTTAGCCCAATTTGTGGCAGTACGAAGTTTGCCGGGTCTTCTAGTGGTTTCATATTTACAAATCAATAAAATATAAGATCTAAAATCACTCATCATATTGACTCCTAACTGCAATGTGGCATTGTCGTCCATCCTAAAAAAACTTATGGACTGATCGATTTATCATCTGAAAGCATTTTTTTCTTGCACTTCCCTGAATCATATATGGACATTTTCACTTGGGAACGTATTTAGCTCTTCGGTTACGTACTGCATACTCCGATTCTTTTCCATGTGTTCCACACCACACTTTTAATCACAGAAAACACAATATTTTCTTCGACATATTTCACGGTAATCTTAGCTTTCACCTAACAAAATCCACTTTTCCCGCATGCGTTGAAGCCAACCGAATGATTCCGACAACTTTTTTCGCAAATATCCTGCACAATTTCTCACAAAATAATTAAAACTTAGGAGCGCGTAGTTTCTGCGTATCCGTTGCTAGCAGTGTAGCCAGATCCTCCACTTTGATGCCAAAATAAATCAAACTAGATAAACTATCTTGGATGAAATCGTTATAAATTATTGTAAATTTTAATGTGTTATATTCAATTGCTCATAACTTCCAAATTAAACGTCCGATCAAAAACCAAATCAATAGTGATCTATTAGGCTATGTTACCTTTCAAATGAGACTAATAGCGCCTAAATCGGTTTAGCCATCTCTAAGAAACAGGCGATAATTATTACCTTGTCAAAACAGGTTTTTTAAACATAACTTTTAAACTACTCATTTGTTTTCAATAAAATTTATTCGAAAAATTTAGTCTTACTAAGAGCTTTCATTCGATACTAAGATCGATGAAATCGGTCATTTGGTTCCGGAGAAAATCGTGTCACGTAATTTTCACGTTTTTACTTATAACTTTCAAACGAAAAGTCGGACCACGAAACAATTCAATAGTGATATACTAGGCAATAATACCTTTCAAATGAGACTAATAGCGAACAAATCGGTTCAGCCATCTCCGAGAAACAGGCGATAGAAAAGTTGCGCCCCGCACATACATACACACATACACACACACACACACACACAGACATTGCTCAGTTCGTCGAACCCTGTCGATTGGTATATGTGGCTCGGCCCTCCGGGCCTCGGATCGATTTCGTGTTTTTCGACCAATTCCTAAACCTTTGTTATAGTATAACAAAGGTAAAAAGGAGAAGGAAGGGTTCTTGAACACACATTCTTCAGATGAGGAACAACTTGTAGCGGCCAACGATGAACGTAAACTGAACAGCGAAGGAAATATACCGACGTTTGGAGGAACCACCGAAACCAAACCTTGCTGCGTATGCCAAAGAGTCGACCACAAAATCCGTAATTGTGAAAAGTTCTCCGAATTCACTCTCCCAGAGCGAATGAAGTTCATTACGCAAAATAACTTGTGTAAGCACTGTCTCACGTACCACAGTAATTGGCCTTGTAGGACAAAGCAGCCATGTGGTGTAATGGGATGCCAAGAACTGCATCATAAATTGCTGCATCTGAGCAACCAAACTTCTAAAGAGGAACCTACGATGGATTCGCGGACAGATGATTAGAACATATCCATCTGCAGGCGGGCAGCTTAGGAGAATGGATATTCAAACAAAATGTAGATGTGCTGCAACAACCAGCGACAAAGGTGGCTCTGCTAGATGTAGTAGATATGGGTAAGGCCAACTAACTATAGGCATTACGGGCGGGGGTGTTGCGACGTAAATTTCAATTAGGATAAATTCATACATTCTTAAATTAAATTCTTTTGACCAAGCGTTGTGTAAGCTCTTTGTTGCGACGTAAATTTCAAGTAACCCCTATTAGGATAAATTCATACAGCCCTGTGATTTATCCGTCATCGATTTGATCGTCATCGACTTTTATCGTCATCGAGTTTATATAAGTAGCAAACAGAAGAAGCTTAAACCTTTTGCCAAATCATGGCTACGGCCATCGTTACGATTATAAAACGCATCGGCAATTCTATTATTGCTGTAAGTGCTATTATTTAAAGTAGTTCAGAAATCGAATATGTATTAATTACCTTTTAATTATTAATCTATTAGCTACATAAAGGTAGTAATCATTATATTATATGGTGCAGTATATCAGTGAATAATTACAATTTCTGCTTAGGTTAGGATTAGCTATTAGAACGGTTATCGTGATAAGACAACCGCTCAAACCTTATCACTAGAGTAACTTTAGTTGAATCATTCTTTTGTATACAGACTAATTAGTAATTTGTTATATAGTTATAACCGCAACAATTTCCTATCGTCGGAAACATGTCATCAAAGTTCATCTTAGTCACAGACTAATTGTGAGTAACACGCATAAACTTCTGTTAACTTCATATTCATAACTTCATATTCGCTAATAAAATTTATTTTAGTTCGAGTCTCGTCGAACCAACGGACTTCGAAAAGTCTAACACTCTCGATAACCGTAAATTGTTTGTATTTCTAGTTGGATACCTATGATCAATAGAAGGCAGTTGAACGGAATGATGGAAGCAACTATTATGCAGCGTGTCGTGAACAAAAATTATTGATTGAAAGTCACAGAGGCCATTAGTTGGAAGAATGTTATGAGAGTTATTGGAATATAGTTGCAAGGTAGGAAACAATACTGGTTTATTGAAAATAACTTTCAAGCATCTGTTTTGAAGAGTTTGGAGTTTTCTTAGGAAAGATTTACAAGCCCGACCCCGGGCTATAATAAGATAATTTAGGCACGAATGAATGTGTGCAAAATAATTTTTATGTAAAATTTAAACAATGTAAAATTTTGTTATTTAGTAGGCAATCATGCGCGATCAATAAAACTGAGCTGAGACCTATTTATATCTTTTTTTTTTTCATTAAAGGATTTCTAATAGTAAAATTTCCTTTTTTTCGAGTGCCGAAGAAGACATGTCGATTGTCCTTACAGCAGCGACAAAATTTTCACTTGAACAATATTAAAAAAAAAAAATCTGATGTCACCATTTGGTTTCAAAAATTTCCTCTAACCTTATAAAACAAATGTTTTTCCACAATCTCTCATCACTTTTTAAACCATAATTCTAATGAAGTTTTATTATGCCTTACGAAACTATTGTGGAAACGCTGGCATTCCAACCGTTTTTTTTTGATAATCTGGAAAACAAGAATAAAAATGTCTGGAAAAAATTTGGCTGCCATTTGATCTAATGGAACACAATGTTTGAAAACATCTTTTTTTGTCCAACGTCTTTTGTTGTCCAACGTCTTTTTTTGGTCCAGGTAACCAATAGGCGTTTTCAATGCAATTTAAATGCAAGCCAATAAGCATTCAAGTTGCCTTAAATGCTACTTAAATGCTATTTTGGCAAAATATGCGTTTACTTTACTGCTAGCCCTCTTATAGTGCTGACAATGCTTATTTCCAGCTAGTACCGACAAAAAGAATTTAAATAGAATTGTGGATGCCAATTTACAACAGTTATGCAGTCTGGACGAGGCTTTGATGGTGGCACCGCTCGTACAGGCTGAATAAACAGCAACCTGCAGTATAAAACGCCAGGGATGCTAATTAACGATTGATTTACTGCTTATACTAATGCTTATTGGTTACCTGGGTAGGCGTCAAAAAGTCTGGAAATCCGAATCCGACGAATCTGGAAGGTTTTTTTTTGTCGGAAGGTTTGACCACTGCGACCATTATTTTGATCTATTGTGGTAATCTGGAAGGTTGACAACGCTGTGCTTTGCAGCAATTTTGCGAGTCTTACGCAAAATCATATTTTACTAATAATTATCCTGTACTTACCAAATACATTGAAAATATGCTACTGTTTTACCTGACTCACTGCGAATATGCGTATTATTGAAATAAAACGTAACCATACGTTTTATTCGTTTATAACGCATATGCAGCTAATATCGATAACAAACGATTTTTTATAAGTTGTGCTTTTGTTATTGCATTTAATTTGTAAAAAGTTGCATAAATAACAATTAAGTTTCACAATACAATTATTGCGTACTACTGGCACATGAAATATAACGTTTAAGTACGTTATTTTTAGTGATCAAAATTAACGATATTTTCGATACAAGGGCGATATTTTTCGAAACCGTTCGAACCAACACGATCCCGCGAATACAACGCATTTCGCAGTGAGTCAGGTAACACAGTAGTCAAGCAAGGAGTGATGCAGTGGGGAGGAAATAACAAAAAACTGATGGTTTAAATTGCTAAATTGCAAGCATGTGTGGGTCGCATAGAAAATAACCACGCTATTAATTTTCCCGTGGGAGGTTAAAACGGCGGAAGTCCACAATAACTTTTTTTAAAGTTTTTAATTCATCCTGATTCCTCGCTATTCGCGATGACGGCAATGGAAAAGATTTCACAGGCTGCTCGCACTTTTACAGAAAATCTCATACCGAACTGTCAACGTGTGCGTAATAACAAAAGCAAAAATACTTCCTTTTCTTCTTTTCTCATGCAAAACCCTGAATAATATCAGCAACGCCGTCATAGCGAATAGAACAAACCATCAATTGACAGATACTGGCGCCCTTGTTTACGTTTTGGACTTTTTTCTTTTTCTTTTATATCGAATGTTGCGTTAGCGCAGAGCCGGCGTTACAGCACGCGAGGACCTGTGCAGATTAAGAAGCGAGGCCCTTTTTGTATGCCAAAAGGGCATTGGATTACAGATCACCGTGATAGATCATTTTGCGATGACGTCATTTTGCCGTCAAATGACACCACTTGGTGGTTTGTTTACATGTTTTTGTCACATCCAGCAGTTTCGATTTGAAATTTTGTGAAGGATTACTGCATCAATTTCTGTAAAATGCATGTAAGGCACTTTCTCTTCAATAAAAACTATAAATTTCTATCATTATCTGCCGGACAAAGATAGAAAACTCAATTCAAAATTTAACACCACGTAAACAAACCACCAAGTGCTGTCAAAAAAGTGTGGTTAGGAGCTCCCGTGTAATGATCTATAATCTAAATGATCGTGTTTTAGGGCAGACTTCATTTTCTGTACTGAGTTTACGGACTGTTCATACCCATTGATGAAATTGAGATAGATAGTTGTAATACTGTACCTAAATTCTACATGGTTAATAAAATCAATGACCTTTTAGGTTTTTGGTTCTATACTCGATATGGAATAAGAACGAAATTGTCGAAGAAGTTATGCGTGGTTATGCCTCCTAATAAAGTAAGAGCCTCGCAATTACCGAGCAGATGCGCAGAAATTTCAAGTTCAGAATTACAAAAGCGGCAAGTGTTTCTATCATCCGATAGTCTTCAAATGATGAAGAGCGGGACTGTGTCCAGTTAGGAATCCCCCATTTGTGCGCAGTTCACTGTTTAACTGTTTAGTCTACAACCCTGTATTTTCAACAAGATGCTTTCTTAACAGCATAATCTAGATGGGCTGCCGAATTATACTGAGGAGTTAAATTTCATTATTGAAGATTAGTCTAACACCAATAAGTATAGGGGGAGTAGCAGTATGTGTTCTTCGCCTATTGAATGGCCCACTGTTTTTGTTGGGTTTATTATTATTATTATTATTATTATTTGTTTATTGTATTCATCTAACATACTGTCTTAATGAATAAAAATATCACAATTTTCAAACAGCAAAAACGTCAGATTTAGTTATTCTACGCGAGAAAGTGCTGGAACTTTCACCAAACTCGAACAACTCGTCAACAGAGGCGAAAGCACGTATCATCGATGATATAGGCTCATTGTATCCAAACGCTGTGCGATGAAATATTGGTTGAAGTAACGTAGCATTCCTAAGGGACCGCGATGGAATTCTGAGATCAAGTAGCGATAGCAATCGTGGACAGTCGACCTCGTTGTTTAGAAGCTTGGCAACAAAAGTTACCTGTTGAATTTTCCGGCGTCTGGTCAAAGTGTCAAGGTTGATTAGTTTGCAGCGATCGCGATAAGGAAGAAGGTTTAGAGGGTCACGCCATGGCAAATTACGCAGAGCAACGCGAAGAAACCGTTTTTGTACTCTCTCTATTCGTATGTCCCATGTTATTTGATGAGGTAGCCATATAAGCGCTGCATTCTCCAGAATGGGACGAACCAATGAGCAATATAAGGCTTTAAGGCTGTAAGGATCGTTGAAATCTTTCGCTATTTTCGGTCTGTCGGTTATCTTTAGCGATGATAGCTCCTCGATGATTGGCAAAGGTAAGTTTCTTATCCATCAGAACTCCAAGGTCACTAATCTCTTCGACTCTGTTGAGCTTAATGTCTTCTATGTGGTAGTCGATTGGTTGTGCAATGCGATGAAATGTCATGACGGAGCATTTAGGGACGCTGACAATCAGTTTGTTGCGTTGACACTAATCAATAAAAGTATTTAGCAATCCTTGTAAACGGTAACAGTCGTCGATACATCTCACTACAGAGTATAGTTTAAAATCGTCAGCATAAACCAGTTTACAGTCACCATCGAGCAAAGATGCAACATCGTTGAAAAATATCGTAAACAGCAAAGGCCCCAGGTTGCTCCCCTGAGGTACTCCACTCAAGTTACCAAACGGTGTCGAAATACATGTTCCCAATTTCACGCGTAGTGTTCTATGGCAAAGGTAAGAGCGAAGCCATTCGGTCAAATTATCTGAGGCTCCCAGATGACGCAGCTTATGCAAAAGTATGCGATGGTCAATTCTATCAAAGGCTGCTTTGAGGTCAGTATAAACCACGTCAACCTGACCTTTGGATTCGATTTGTGTGAAACAAGTGAACGTGAAATTCAGTAAATTCGTGGTAACCGATCGGTCAGGCATAAAACCATGTTGATCTGGAGAGATATAGCATTTTACGCCAGAAACAATACTTTGCGAGACGATTATCTCGAATAATTTCGATGCTGCCGATAGACTGGTAATTCCACGATAATTACGAACATTTCTTCTGTCACCTTTCTTGAATACGGGGAACATGAGCGATTGCTTCCAGATTTTTGGAAATTTACGCTGTTCGAAAGAGCTGTTAAATATCAGGCTGAGTGGATAAGCAAGTGACGTAGCGCAACGGCGATAAACGACAGCAGGAATTCCATCAGGACCAGGAGAAAAAGAACTCTTCATTTTGTTAATTGCAGCCAAGATCGAGGGTTGAGTAACCTCGAATGTGTCCAAATCAACGATGTTAGCAGGAACATCAACAATTGCTTGTTCAATTTTTTGGTCTAAAGTAACGTCCGATACAAAAACAGAAGCAAAGAATTTTACGAACTGTTCGCAGGTTTCCCATTCCGAAGACGACTGCTCATTATCCAAAAACGTAAGTGACGGTATAGCTGAATTTTTCCTCTTTGAGTTGACAAAGTTCCAGAAGCATTTTGGATTATGCCTTAAATTAGATTGTACGCGCAGTAATCCGATTTGTATAGCCATGAGTTTAGTTTTCGATAGGCGTTGCTAGAAGATCGAAATGCGTTCTTTGATTCAGCAGAACGATAACGCCGAAGTCGACGCAGATGGGCATTACGCACTCGCTTTAATCTTCTCAATTCAGCGGTGCTCCACGCTGGAGAGTTGGGGCGTCTGCTAACCGGTACGTTCAATGACAACCATTCACAAATGCATGAACAAAAACTTTCAGCCTTATCATCTACGTCACTATAGTTGAGTATTGCGTTCCAATTTAATCCTGACAAGTAGTCGAGTAAAACATCGAAGTCGATTTTCCGGAAGTTGAGACTATGTTCAGCACTGGTGTCAACATTCCTGGCAGCTGCATCAGCAGAAAAAGAAATTGACAAAACTAGAGGAGGATGAAGGGGATCAACTCGAAGCAGCGGCGCTGCACATTCGTTGATATCGACTGAATCAGAACTAGTGAAGACCAGGTCAAGAGTTCGGTTGAGATGATTCTGTATAGAATTTTGTTGATGAAGGTTCAAAAATCCATTCCATCAATAAGCGTGCTGCTACACGGTGTAAACATGCTAGTATTGCTGCAACTGACACAGCCGTCGTTAATGGACCAATGCAAGTGTGGTTGATTGTAATCACCACATACTAGTATGATTTCATTTGGTGCTGCATTATCGCATATATCCCGGATCGATGCAACGTGTTGTTCGAAAGCTGCAACCTCACGGCTTTTGTCCGGCGGCAGATAAACAGCACATAACGAAAATTTCCTTCCATGAATTGTGGTCGTAACACATACCTGCTCAATTGTAGCGCCGTTGCGCGTCTCGATGGCCGAGCTGACGTATTTAGCAGCGACTGCAATTAGAACTCCTCCAAAACTAGTCTTATGGCTGTCGCGGGATGAACGGTCGCAGCGGAAAACATTGAAAGCGGAACCAAACAGTTGCACAGAGTTGATGCAGTCATTCAAGCCAGATTCAGTTAAAATGATGACGTCATAACCGCAGTCGATTGAAGCTAGGAATAACTCGTCGATTTTTGTCCTTAATCCCCTCGCATTTTGATAGTAGATCCATACTTCATCAGTACAAGATTCGTGCTGCAACGTACAACAACTAAATGCCGGATTGTTTACAATAACGGAAGAATACTCGCTTTTGGCCTTTGGCGCCTTTATATTAAGGACGCACCAAAAGTGGCAAACGTTATTGTGTTAGAGCGATACACACTGTATCACTCATGTGTTCGTCAAAAACCTAAACGTTTATTTGAATGTTGCATTAGTATTGGTAATATATGTCAAATGGCAGAGCTTGCAAATATGAACACAGCTGATCCGCGTCCAACCGCACCGACTACGGACATCGCGAAATATGGTTTATTGTATTTATCAAGCATTCATCTAAGGTCTGCAGCAGCAATCCTATTGATCCTATGCATTCAATAGGATGGCTAATTAATCCGCTTGCATTAAAGCGAGTTTTTTATTGCTGGTCAGCTGTTAGTTTGTTTACATTCTGTAAGCTTATCGATGCGGCAAAAGCAGAAAGCTCTTTAAAAGCTCATTCATGTGGCAAAACTTGGAGACCGTGGTGCTGTTTTTTCGGAAAGCACTAGTGCAACGAAATATGTTCGCAACCAAATATCTCTTAACTAATTCCAGATTATACGTTTTATGAACGCGTAATGATCTATATGATCCGTTGAATTTATTTTCCATTAGCAATTATGTTTTATTGAGCGTTTGTTGATATATACCGGGTCGATAAATGGAATGACAAGATTTAGGAAATTCTACACTGCACTGCACTGCACTGATTACGTGCTCTGCCAATACATATGCATTTTTAAGGCACAAAACAATACATGCATCGAACGGTAGCCATTTATCCAGCCATCTTTGAACCATTTTCGGTTTCCCCTTAAGCCCGTCGCCCTCTAGTAAACGTTACAACATGTTGTAAGTAATAGTCTCGTAACCAAGCTGCGATAGCTTGTGCAGGAATGCGTCGCCCAACAGCCCAACGTCGGCTAAGACAGCTGTCCGTCAACGAAACGCCGAACTGGAGAGCCTGCTAAACGAGCTTGTTGGCGGGACTAGAGAGCTTGGACTAACTCCCTAGCCGAACAAGGAGAAACCGCCACCGCCAATGGTGATATCCGTTTGTTGTACGATATTTCTCGCCGCCTTAGTGGTGCCAGGATGAATACAAAGATGCCGCTAAAGGACAGAGCTGGTCAGCTATTGACTGACCGTACAGAACAGCTTAAGCGATGGACTGAACATTTTGAACAACTCTTCCGAGTGTCAAATGTCAGAGACCAACAAAACCAGCAGCGTATGACGCCTACAGTTCGTAGAATCAATCGCGTGAACTCGGAGGCGCCATCGCTGGATGAAATTGTAGCAGTCATCAAGAGTATGAAATCCAATAGAGCGCCAGGGATAGATCGTATTTTAGCCGAAATGCTCAAAGCTGACCCATCTTTGTGAGCCCAGATGATGCATCAGCTTTTCAGCAATATATAGGAAACCGCAACTTTTCCGGTGGACTGGATATGCCCTGCATCCAAAGGTCAAAGTCCCTAAGAAAGGAGACCTAACTGAATGGCGGGGTATCACGTTGCTCTGTATTACTCTCAAAGTACTCTGTAAGGTAATCCTCAACCGGATCCAGGAGAAAATCGACGCTACTCTCCGGCGGCAGCAAGCTGGATTCCATGCTGGCCGATCATGTATAGACCATATCACAACGCTCCGCATTATATTGGAGCAGATCAACGAATTCCAGGACTCTCTGCTGCTGGTGTTCGTTGACTTCGAAAAGGCGTTCTATCGACTCAATCACGAAAACATCTGGGCACACTTAGGCGTAGAGGAGTTCCAGATAAGCTGGTCCATCTCATCGAGGCTCAGTACGGGGCGTTCTCGTGCAAGCTTTTGCA
Organism: Sabethes cyaneus; assembly: GCF_943734655.1. Taxonomy (NCBI): domain Eukaryota; kingdom Metazoa; phylum Arthropoda; class Insecta; order Diptera; family Culicidae; genus Sabethes; species Sabethes cyaneus. Next base: position 97,828,934 of record NC_071353.1, on the reverse strand, counting down.
CGACGGCGTCTTGTCCGACCCCATAAGGGTTACTGCTGGCGTGAGACAGGGCTGCATTTTATCACCGTATCTGTTTCTCATCGTTATGGATGAGATATTAGTTGGAGCAATTGACAGTAGACCAAATCGAGGATTGCCTTGGAATCATCTAACGATGGAGCAGCTAAATGACCTCGACCTAGCCGACGACATTGTATTGCTCGCACAACGCCAACGCAAAAACTGCAGGTATTCATTAACCGTTGCCTGCGATACATCATTCGTGCCTGGTGGCCTGATAACTGGATATCCAATGAGGAACTCCATCGTAGGTGTCATCAACGGCCGATAGCCACAGAAATTCGTGAACGTAGGTAGAAGTGGATCGGACACACCTTGAGGAAAGGAGCGAACGAGATTTGCAGAGAAGCACTCGACTGGGATCCACAAGAAGAGGCAGACCCAGAGGCTCATGGCGACGGAGCTTAGCCAACGACATCCGGGCTGTAGACGAGAACCTGTCCTGGCGATAGGTAAAAGCCATGGCGGGTAACCGTCAGTAGTGGAGATCTCTGATTTCATCCCTTTGTTCTGCCGGACCGGCGGACATGGACACATAAGTAAGTAAAGTCTCCGGCGGCAGCAAGCCGGATTCCGTGCTGGCCGATCATGTGGAGCCCATATCACAACGCTTTGCATTATATTGGAGCAGATCAACGAATTCCAGGACTCTTTTCTGCTGGTGTTCGTTGACTTCGAAAAGGCGTTCGACCGTCGCAAGCACGAAAACATCTGGGACGCACTTAGACGTAGAGGAGTTCCAGATAAGCTATTTCATCTCATCGAGGCTCAGAGTCATCAGAGCAAGCAAGCAAACCTCTTCGAGAGCTACCAAGCAGCAGGTCTTACAGTCAATGTAACAAAAACTAAATCTATGGTATTAAACACTGACAAAGCCTACCAATTTCACAGTAGCGGGACAACAAGTTGAGCAGATAGACGCCTTTCAATATCTTGGTAGCCAGACAACGCCCGATCGTGGTACCAAGACTGATATAGCCACACGGATCAGGACCTGACCTTCCTGGCGCCTTTGCAGGTCTGCGAAACATTTGGCGCTCAAACCAGAATCGCTCTATATACGAAAACCCGAATTTTCAACTCAAACGTTTAATCCGTACTGCTGTATGCTTGCGAAACGTGGTGCGTCTCAGCGGAGATAACGCAAAAGCTACAGGTATTTATGAACCGGTGCCTGCGATATATCTTTCGTGCCTGGTGGCCTGACAACTGGATATCCAATGAAGAACTCCATTGTCGATGTCATCAACGGTCGATAGCCACAGAAATTCGTGAACGTAGGTGGAAGTGGGTCGGTCATACCTTGAGGAACGGAGCGAACGAGATATGGAGAGAAGCACTCGACTGGAATCCGCGTAGAAGAGGCAGACGCGCAACTTAGCCAACGACATCCAGATTGTAGACGAGAACTTATCCTGGCGACAAGTAAAAGCTATGGCGGGTAATCGTCAACAATGGAGATCTCTGATTTCATTCCTTTGGTCGGACCGGCGCACATGGACCCATAAGTAAGTAAAAATAAGTAATATGGCATGCGAAATACTAGGTACTACAGTATCTATTTATCAAAAATGAGTGATCTCTCCTTTTAAAACATGGAGATATATTAACTCAACTTGGTTATAGACTAATCTCAAGTTTTTTTTTAGGCTTGACCTTGAAATGCGGTCATATATATATATTAATATTTTTTGAAACGATGGTTCTACAATTGATGAAGGGACGGTAGGGGAAAGAAATGAAAATTTTTTTTGGTGAAGGTGGGGAAGAGCGGAAAGGTAGGGGGGTGTATTGGTTGCTATGCTTGACAAGTAGTCATTTTGACTCCTACCTTTTGTCCAATGCTGGAAGTTGCATGAGTCGAACCAAGCAGTAATCTGAGATTAATTCAGTATTCATTAATTCAATATTGATCGGATAAAATAGTGTGATGAGGTGTATTGCGTCATTTGCCCCTATTTAGACTACCCCGATTTACACGATTATCACAGCCGAATTTCGCACACGATTTTGCTCAAGCAAAATGAAGTGAAAAAGAAGGGCAAGAAGAAAAAGAAGTCTAACTCATAAGTTGATCAAATTAAAAGCCACTCTAGTGTCAGATTAACAGTGCAAAATGCGATGTTTCATTAAATGATTATCACAGTAATCTAAATAGTCATAAAAAGGGCAATAATAAAGATAAATGAACACCGGATTTCATGAGCATTCGGCATTCATCAGCATCTTCAAATCATCCGTGAAAGCTGTAGTTAAAGTTCTAATATTTAGCTATTGGTTCAGGGCTCCCTCAAGGCTTTTAGCAATGTGCAGACGGATTGACGGATTGTCATCATATAGAACTGACAAGGCAAATTTAGCTCAAAGATACATTCGAGAGCTACCAAGCAGCAGGTCTTACAGTCAATGTAACAAAAACTAAATCTATGGTATTAAACACTGACAAAGCCTACCAATTTCACAGTAGCGGGACAACAAGTTGAGCAGATAGACGCCTTTCAATATCTTGGTAGCCAGACAACGCCCGATCGTGGTACCAAGACTGATATAGCCACACGGATCAGGACCTGACCTTCCTGGCGCCTTTGCAGGTCTGCGAAACATTTGGCGCTCAAACCAGATTGTTGACGGTTGATTGAGACGGATTGTCATCATATAGAACTGACAAGGCAAATTTAGCTCAAAGATACATTTTATTCGGAATGTTTTGATTCAAAACATGACAGATGTACAGTTGAATTTAATAAACAGATATATAAATTTAACACGTACTTACTAAAGTAAATTGAAAGGAATTGTAATATAAAAACAATAATTCGACATCAGTATCGTTTTCCATCACTAAAAATGGCTGCTGTTTTTACTAAAACTGTTCAATTATTGTGATTGAGGACAAATTATTCCAATTGTTTTTCTTTGCAATATACAAGTTTGTTTATTTGAATCTAGTCTGGAATAAGCTGTTATAGTACTAGATATATGTCATATATTTGTTTAATTTATTTCTTGTGTATTGTGATTATTTCAATGTATTTTCTCCTATTGAAGAAACATTTCATTAATATCGAAGTTGAAAAAAGTGTTAAAGTCTTTGCTCATCGCAGATTTTCGCTACGTAGCGCTGCCCTAATGTCTACTGATTCTCGATGAATATATAAAACATGTAAATACTTCCTAAAAGAGAATTAAGATTTCTCTCATTTTCATGCTTTTAACACAGATATCGATAGTTTTCTAGTTTTATGTGTTTGTGTTTTCCTGACTCTACGCTGTAATTAATATGATACATTTTTTACATTTTTCCTCAATCACGACTATCCGGGGAACAGCGAAATGAGTCGGTATTGCAAAGCAGTATAGAATGGTCGCCTATCTGTATCTTTTTTTGAAACTGCGCTGTAAACGTTGGCAGGCACAGAATTTCCTATTCGTATGATTGCAAGGTGGCCCGGGCTCGGAATGAAATGTTTAACGTGAACCGAGGGTAAAGTATCCACTCAGAATAAATGAAAAGTCATTGGTTGGCGTTTAATGTTTCAGAATATATGGCTCTTTTTCGGTTGTTCTGCTTGCCATGACCCGAAAAGCTTACTAACTGTGCTTAGAGGTTGCGGCCACTGGTGTTTTTTTTGACAAATTCATTTGCATCGTTGTCGTTAAGGGAGGGGAAATGACCCGCGGTTTACGATCCAATTACAAATTCACTGCTCGAAGTGACGAGACTGATTTTTAAGGGACAATGTGATACAGTTCTAAATCGCATTTTTCGCCTATGAGAGACTATGGTGCGTTTTAAAAATTAAATCTTTTTGTGATTTTTAGTAAAAACACAGGTCGAACATACCTACTATCATGATTCTTGATTGTAATGGAATCACTTTACTGTTGAAATTTCAATTCGAACCCATGTGGAGGAAAAGTAATAAAACCGCAGAAACAAATCGTATTGGAGTGGTCTCAGTATATTTACTCCGAGATGTCTCTACTGAGCATATCCTAAGCAAAAAAAACCATCGACATTCTTTACTGGCACTACACATTGTAGGATGAAAATACTAAATGCTCCTAAAACCACAAATGTACGACATACAAGGGATAGACATAGCAGCAAAGAATTCAACGTGGTCTTCCTGTAACATACGTACAAATGAAACGAAAGAGTCTACTGGAGGCTCTCTACTGGCCTCTATAGTGGTACCGATGTCCTACCGCACAGCAGGACTGTACGATTGTCAGCTAGAATAAAAAAATTTAACGTGTACTGTAAAGCAAAATACGTACGCTCACTGGAAGCAAACGCCGAAGGAAAATGCTAACAATGTAACAAATATTTTATTGTTCGTTATTTTCGTGCACGGGCATATCTGCGTTAGCGAGTTTCGCCATACCAGCATAGATTGATCATCGTTATGTTGCCTGAGCAGTCGGAAAAATGCAGCAAAACATTGTACTGAATTCTGCTTTTTTGAAAATCTAAGTTTCGAAGCATTTTGATAAAATCATCAGATAGTGATTGATGTAAAGTGACAAAAAGACTTCCCTTGTTTCTTTTTTCAGAAGTTGATTGGTTGGTTCATAATACTTGTGATTAATAATTATCTTGTCGGATAATGACGGAAAGTTTTAAATTAATTGAAAATAAAAGAACTGCACTTACAGACTGTTTGTAAAAACACGCTTGGTCTGGAAATTGCAAATATCGTCAACGGTATAGTTATATGATTGAAAACGAGTGTCAAAAAATAACGAAAGAAAACATTTTTCTTGTACATAGAACAAGATCGAAGTTGATAGGGATGCAACAACAAAATTAAAGCAGCATGTAGAATAGCGAATCTGGTGAAACATGTAGTTTTTACTTGATTATAGTTAGTTTAACAACTTGGGTCATTCGTGACTTCTGCGGGGTTAGGATCTAAATCTTAGAATCTAAATGCTACACCGAGGGATAGCCACTACACCGGGATTAGGATACCTGGAAACAAATAATTCAGGGTTATATTGATTTGTCTCGGTGATGGAATAACTCGGTTGTAGTTTTGTGCGTTACGCCCCCTATGTTTATTTCAGCCATCTTCGGATGCCTATCGGAAGTAGAAGTACAAATTTTATAAAAATTGTCTTGAACGTCTTAACACCATGAGCGTCACGTACTAAATACGTAGTTTTGTTAGTATTTCGCCGGGTTGAGTCCCCGTGGGTTGTATTTTATTTGGTATTAGTCCGTCATGGAAACATGTTACCATGTTAAAATAGTCTTGTATAGAGATGTTTTATATTCAAATTGTTTTATGTTAAGGTTGTCTTGTATCGAGACATCCCTGTATAGCAAACATCCAAGTAATCACGGATCGGAATGTTCGGCATCGATCTAACTGACGAAACATGGGGAATCGTGATACTTTGGACCAGATTTTTACCGTTCGACAGGTCGTACAGAAATGTCGGGGTTACAACGTACCCACGCATCACATCCTGATTGACTTCAAAGCTGCATACGATACAGTCGATCGAGGCCAGCTATGTCAAATAATGCATCAGCACGATTTTCTGGACAAACTGGTCGGAGCCACATTGAATCGAGTGATTTGTTTCGTACGCATCTCTGGGACATTCTCGAGTTCCTTCAAGACGCGGCAACGGTTGAGATAAGGTGATCTGGCTTATCTTGCATGCTGTTCAACATCGCTATTGAGGAATTGATCCGACGAGCGGGCATCTCAACAAACAACAGGTGAAACAATCTTTAGCAAAAGCAGGCAACTCCTTGGCTTCGCAGCTTTGATATTATAGTTAGCAATTTTGTAACGGCCGAGGCAATCTACGCCAGATTGAAAGCAGAGTCTAGAGAGATTGGGCTAAATATAAATGTTCTTTGATTTTAAGTCACCGCAAAATCACTATCTTCAGGTTTAGTTGAAAAATTTTCGGTGAAATAATGAAACTGATGAATATATCGCGTAACGTTTCAGCCTACTACTCTTCAGCTATCGTCTGACGCATTCTTCTAGTATTTACGCCACATTCATATCAGTTATTCAGCCTTCATCAGTGGGCTGGTTTTCCTTCCGTCCAACTGGCTTGTTGTTGTTACTCCAACAACAAGCCAGTTGGACGGAAGGAAAACCAGCCCACTGATGAAGGCTGAATAACTGATATGAATGTGGCGTAAATACTAGAAGAATGCGTTAGACGATAGCTGAAGAGTAGTAGGCTGAAACGTTACGCGATATATTCATCAGTTTCATTATTTCACCGAAAATTTTTCAACTAAACCTGAAGATATGGATAAATATAAATGTGTTGAAGACCAAATGCATGAACGCTCAATGGAGACGACCCCGATAACCGTTAACGATGACGAACTAGAAGTGGTAGATAGGTTCGTGTATTTGGTATCATTGGTAACCGTGGACAACAACAGTAGAAAGGAGATCCAGTAGCGTATTCAAGCGGGAAATCGGGTAAAACGCTGCAACCAAGAAGCAGACGCCGCCGTACGAACCTTTATTAAACCTCTAGTTCTGGATGAACTTGAAGCTGTGATACCGCTCAAGGAGGACATACGCATCCTTACCGCGTTTGAGCGTAAAGTGCTGCGGATGACATGTGGAGGAGTACAAACTGAAAGCGGAGAGTGGCGGAAGCGTACAAACCGCGTACTACATGCACTGCATGGAGAGATTCCCATCGTACATCTGGCGAAAGTTGGTAGGCTACAATGGGTCGACTCATTCTAGGCTACAGTGGGCAGGACAAGAAAATCCTCACTAATGACATCAGAAATAGGTTTCTTCTGGTGGGCTCATTGGCGTAGCTAGAGGGGGTGCCTGGGGTACCAGGCCCCCTCCAGAATTCTGCAGGCCCCCTCCAGTAATTTTCCTCATTGGAATTGGAAACCGGGAAAAGCACAGTCTATATGTTCCCGCTGTGTAGATATTTTCTTTTTCACTAGGCATAGCAAAAGCGTAGTTGTCGTCGTCGTCAGTAGCTTAGTAGCCACCCCGGCTCATGCTGTTTCAAGCATTCGTCTCCATTCAATTACATCTTGGGTTACTCGTCACAAATTTCCCAGTCACAGAAGTCGCAAATCACTTTCGTCCTGGTCGAGCCATTTTTCTCCACTTACAGTTTGTACTCCGCCAAATATTACCCGCAGTACCTTCCGCTCGAACATAGCGTATGCCTAGCGTTTTGCGAAGGGCAAAGGAAGCCTATTTTCCCGCTTAATTACCCAACTAGATCCCCTTACTAGTGTTGTTGTCCGTGTGCACCAGCAATCCCAAATACACGTACCCATCTGCCACTTCTAGATCGTCGCCATCAACAGTTACCGTCCGCGAGAGACACGCGTTTGTTTCCTGTGAGTATTTGGTCTTGGCCGCATTTATGTTTAGAACACTCGTCCTAGATTCCGATTTCTTCGAATCACCCCTTCAAGTGCGTATTCAACATCGCAAAAAATCGCATGCAAAATAAGCCGTCACCTTGTCCCAACTTTCGCCGCGTCTCAAAGTAACTCGAAAGTATCTCCGAGATGCACACGAAACACAACACTCTAACCAATGTAGGTCTGCTCAGTTGCGTCAGTTTATTCGGAAAACCGTGTTCGTGCATTATCTTCTATAGCTGGTTGTACTCCCGACATTTTTGGTAATTGCGCGGACCCTCATCAAGCCCGCCTGGTATTTCCCTACAAAACCTTGTGCTATCGGTGACAGTCAGAGTAACAAGATCATAATCAAAAATTTTTTGGAAGGCACCCCCTAGGCCCCCTCCAGGGAAATTTCCTAGCTACGCCAATGGGTGGGCTACTGATTTTTCTCGAAGAAATAGAAAGATAGTAGACTGAAACATAACGAGTTAAAAACGGATTTTAACGTTATGTTAGCAGTTAATTAAAAATAACTAACAAATCCTATAAATGTGCAAGTTACGATGACTAAACCATAAAAGAAGCTTTTCCAGATAATATTTTTTCTGAATAGGCAAGAAAATGTAGTTTGAGTGAAAGATTATCTATTCTTCGATGCTTGATTCCTGTCGTATGAATATTTAAAATAGCTAAATAAATCACTATAACTCGGGACATAACTCGTATCGTTCTTACAAAAATGTTTGTAAGACCGATACGTGTTGTGTCCCGTGTTAATAGAGTCGTCAGTTCTCACGTTTGCACAAAAAAGTGAAAGGTAAATCGATATTCAGAAAAATCCGGGTATTCGATTATGAATCTAAAACACTAATCCGGCGTGCGCACACGTCCGTCAAAACAAGAGAAACGATCTTCAGTAAAAGTAACCAACTCCGAGTCTTCGCAAACGACCTTGATATCATCACTAGAAACTTTGGGTATTGTGCGAAAAAGTCTCTAGTTTCGGGCTTTGATGAAAAACTTCAAACGTATTCATTTCGTAAAAAGTGACCATACACTGGAGTACTTTTTCATCATAGTAAAGGACTAAATATAGGAAGAAAACCATAAAATAGATCTGTAGCCTAACAAACAAACGATTAAACATAAAATTTTGTTCGTTTTAACGAACTTCTCTCCAGGCAGTGTCACTATTTGACTCGTTTGTTTGAGAAACCCCACATGTGCTTTTGACACAATTGTAGAAAAACAACAAAAAACTGACTTTGTGGAACCAACCTTTTTCCAGAATTTGAGAGAAGATGTAAGAATCCGCGAGAAAACTGGAAACTATCAAAAACTCATGAAATTTAATTTATGTCAAATGGCGCTTGTGGGGTTTAAACAAACGATTCAATTATTCTAGAATCCACTTTATAAAGAAGCTTTGGTGAAAGAAGTTATAACCGAAAAAGAGAGTTTCCAAATAATTTGGGCATATTGTGTTAGGCTACCTTTAGACCCTTGAATGTGGTGAATGTACTGATGAATTAATAATCACGCGTTGATGATTTGCTCGCACCACACCGCACAGCGTCGTAAATTAAAAATTTCTCGGGTTATTAAACAATCGCTTACATAGATCGTACCTTATAATGGCATCCTTTTTTCGCCTCTAGTTGTCTATATACCTTTCATAACATTGCGTATTATACTGTTATCATTGATGCAACCAGTGCCTATGTCCATCTACCGTTGCGAAAGCTATTTGTCTAAATACACCCCTACTCTTGATCGACATTCCAAATTATGATAATTGCTCGATAGAGAAATAGATGGTCGACCAGAAACGCAATTTGCTAGTGCAAACTAACTAACTGCTTGCCAGTAGTATTGCAGTCCCGAAATGTCCTCCAGATCATAATTTATCAAACAATAGAAAGCATTTGTATGTATCATTGGTACTATCGTACATCACCGCTCTCAGTGAATAAGGACAAACGATACTACAAGATTTTATACTCGATTCTACAGTCAGTAGGATGCCTATTATGTATGAATTTATGATAGATACTATGACATTTTTAATACACAAATGAATAAAATTACAGTACCAAATATTCTATGGTTTTGATAGTTTTCAATTACATGGCATTTCAACTGTTCTTGTAAACGTAAAAATATTTCTAGTAACATTCGGAATGCAATTTATAGAAAACATATCTCTGTTAATTATACAAAATGGACTTCACCATGATAACAAATGTCATATATTGGTGAATGACCTTCTGGGTTAAAAAAAACTTTAAAATAAAAAAAAATGTCTTACAATTAATATTTTTTCTGGAAATAAATATCACCATGGTTTGTATTGTTGTTATATTGTTATAAAATAGTCGAACGTAATGGTGTCCGAATATTGTTTTGACGAATTGTAGTTTTATTATGAAACGCCAAAAAAATGGTGAAATAGCATAGTATAGATTGTACAAATTCGATGTACCGGATTCGGTTAACGGGAAACTAGCAGTCATTAAATTTTCGTCGGAGATCTCAATTTCGGAAGCAGTTTTTGCCCAAAAGCAAGGTTCTGTTTGTAAAAATATAAATACACTGCATTCTTCTTGCCAATCTGAACACAGCGAATATATTTTCATGAACAGAATTTTTGTTTCAAACAAAAAAGCTGCTTTTGAAATTGGCAGAATCGATGAGTGCTAGTTTCACCTTAATACAAAATTGCGAATGAAATTGTACCGGAAGCAACAACATTGGCCCGCAATCAATATCATCTATCGTTTCTAGGTCCGCCGTCGTCTAATTGCATGCATGCATGAAAAAACAAATGTCCTCGCCAAAAATCGATTTTTAGCTTTTGGCTTTTAGCTTAGCTTATATATCGTCATTGACGGAACTAGCGCTCATTCCTAGGGGGGGCTATAGCCCTCGGAATTTTTTTCAACCGTTTTATTTCGTCGGCATATTAAATTTAATGCACATTAATGCCTGGAATCTTATAACAGTCATGTAAATAAACTTTACTCTGAAGTTTTTCGTACCTATAGTTATCAAACTATTGGTTTTTCAAAAATTAAAAAACTTAGTCAATTTTTCTACGGGGGGGGGCTAAATCTTTTCTAGGGAGGGCTTAGCCCCCCCCCCCTAGTTCCGCCAATGCATATCGTTTCATTTGCTTTGATTTGGATGATTGTTTAGTTTTGAAAAACAGAATAGTTTTGACGTAGGACTGCGTCTTACTGGAATGTCGGTCATTCCAAAAAATCTAAAAAACAAACATCATTAAAATTGGTCAGGTTTAAGCGCTGATAACTCGGCTATTTTTTAACCAATTCGAAAGATATTTATATCAGTCGATCATAAATCTTTCTACAAAATGGACAATAGAGTAGAGTGGGGTAGAAGTGCAACGTTTGAAGTGTCATAAATTTTCATGATATAAAGAATATGACGCAATAACTCAATATCTTCGTATTCAACTGTAAATCATCCGAAGCAATAGTGTTATGCAAAACAAATTCTTCATTTTTCTGATCAAATGCCGATTCGTGCTTTTGCCTCACTAGCGGAGCAAAAGTTCGAAGCTTGAATTCATGAAATTAACACAGCAGTAGCTAACAAAACTATAATATATTCAATCTGAGAAACTTATTGGAAAGGAATATTCTCAATTTTTTCCTTTCTTATTTTCCGCTGGTGTTCGACAGCCTCCGTCAGATCGAAACTTTACCAAACGTTTTTTTCAACAACGGATAGACACTGTTTTGCTTCGGCCTGCACACAGTCTTCTGCAGATCTTCCATTTCTAGTATCTGTAATACAGTGGCTAAAACTGTACATAATTACCTATCCATTTTTGTTTCATCCATGAATCGCACTTTTGCCCCGTCCGTGAATCGCACTTTTGCACTGGCTAGGCGCATGGCGGGGTTTGATCAAATCATGGAAAAGCAAAATATATTTTGTACCATTCTGATTCAAACTTAAAACAGTTTCAAACTTCGAACACTTAGAATAAAATGCTCGCTAGTATCGCTAATTTGATAAAATATTATGCGTATTGTATACCACCGGATAGAGGACATTCTAACGAACACGGTGGTATACAATAAGCATAATATTTTATCAAATTAACGATACTAGCTATGCTAGTGAGCATTTTACAGCATAAGTGTTCGAAGTTTGAAACTGTTTTAAGTTTGAATCAGAACGGTATATTCTTCTCACCGCACTTCCCAAAGGGAAATGTGAGTCATGTAAAACGATGCCACAATTTTTCAACGAGTAATATTCTCCTGTTGATAATGTATTTATTTGTCGTATAACCAAATATTACATCAAAACCGCTCTAAAATAACATTAACAAGGATCAAAATGGCAGCACTTAAAAGAGCAGGTGTGGAATAAGAGTTGTGTGGTAGCTGAATCCGGTGCTGAATAAGCAGTTTGCTGAAGTAGCTGTTGTTTAAACGTCATATCCAATATTTTTTCTGGCTGCAATCAACATAAATATGTTGTTATGTAAGTGTGGACTAAGAATTGAATAAACGTTGTGCAAACGTGTCAGCAGCTGTGTAATACCGATCAATTAAAGGCAAGCATGAAAATGCATGTTTCGACGTTATGCTAAGAGGAATTGTGGAATAAAAGTGGAATAAGCATTGCGGAAACGTATCAGAAGCATTACTGAGAGGGTGTGTGGAATAATAGTGGGATAAGGGTGGAATGAACGTGGCGCAAACGTATCAGACACATTCCAGCGTTACGGGACACAAATGGCCCCCATTGTTACCGTATGAATCGCCACCTGTTTCACCACTTTTTTGGCAAATACCTTGTAAAATATTTGTTTAAATAGCACTTTATTATCCACTAGAATGCCAAGGATTTGATGAAACAGGAACCGATCTGCATAGTAGGGATAGTGTCCCGTAACGCTGGAATGGGCCATCAGCAGCATAGCTGCAAGAAAGTGTGGAATAAATGTGAAATGAATGATACGCACAGACGAATCAGCAGCATTGTTGAGAGCAAGTGTGGTGAAAGAGTGAAATAAGAGTGGAATGAATGTTGCGCAAACGTTGCTAAGAGGTAGTATGAAATAAGAGTCAAATAATCGTCGTACAAACGTATCAGCAGCAGCACTAAGGGTAGGTGTGGAATAAAAGGCGCTTGATGGCGACCAATAACACCAATAACTTGAATGTCACTTTACACTTTATATTTCAAATTTATATTAGGATCACTTTATTTCACATCGTGCCGACGACATTCCGATAGAAAGATGAACTTGCAACTAAACAATCAAATTTCCTCATAACTCGAGAACTAATCAAGCAAATAGAACCAAATTTGGCATGTGGAGGTTTTTGGAGGCAAAAATATTTTCTATGATGAATTAGGACCCCTCCCCACTTTAAGAGGGGGGGCTTCTACACAAATGAAATACAAATTTCTTCATAATTCGAGAACTAATCAAGCAAATGGAACCATATTTGGCATGTGGGTGTTTTTGGAGGCAACCATTTTTTCTATGATGAATGAGGACCCCTTACCTCTTTAGGAGGGGGGGGGGGGCTCTCAAACAAACGAAATACAAATTTCCTCATAACTCTAGAACTAATCAAGCTAACAGAACCAAATTTAGCATGTGGGTCTTTTTGAAGGCAAGAATATTTTTAATAGTGCATTAGGACCCCTCCCCACTTTAAGAGGGGGGGCTTCTACACAAATGAAATACAAATTTCCTCATAATTCGAGAACTAATCAAGCAAATGGAACCATATTTGGCATGTGGGTGTTTTTGGAGGCAACCATTTTTTCTATGATGAATGAGGACCCCTTACCTCTTTAGGAGGGGGGGGGCTCCCAAACAAACGAAATACAAATTTCCTCATAACTCTAGAACTAATCAAGCTAACAGAACCAAATTTAGCATGTGGGTCTTTTTGAAGGCAAGAATATTTTCAATAGTGCATTAGGACCCCTCCCCACTTTAGGAGGGGGGCTCCTATACAAATGATAATACAAATTTCCACATAACTCGAGAATTAATCAATCAAATGGAACCAAATTTGACATGTAAGTGGTTTTGTAGGCAAGATTTTTTTCTATGGTGAATTGAGGCCCCTTTCCTCTGTAGAAAGCGAGTTATGATCCATCTCCCCTTTCCTCCCCTTTCCACAAAAAAAAATTTCCGTGAAATGGTACATTCCGCTTAAGGTTTTTTTGCAAAATTATATTCGGCGAAATGTTGTACAATCATGGCGAATATTACTATCCGCTTTCTGGCTATGCAATGAGGGGACAGGGGAGTTGTTTTCTACTTTACTGTGAGGAAATATTGCAAATTTGTATATTAAACTACCCATTCCTGGTAACTAATAAGCATTAACATAAGCAGCAAATCAGCGTATCTGGCATTTTAGACTGCACGTAGTTGTATATTAGCTTTTTGACTGCATAGGTGTTGTAAATTGGTATTCTTCGAGAAAGATCAACAAATATTTTAAAATAAAAAAAATCGAGGAAAAAAGTTCCAACTTTGAAAAAATTGCAATTGTTTATAAAAATGCACTATTTAACTATTGAAAAACAATCGAGAGGAAGTATGGTATACCAATTTTGAAAGCTTGTGGAATAGTGAACACATCTGGTAGAAAGTCATTTTTGATATTACAAACTATGTTTACAATTAGCATTTAAAAACTAGTAATTTTTTTGGATTACAATACTTTAAAAAATCATATCTTGCGAATTCCAACAGTAACATCGAAATAGAAAAATGCGTGTCGATTTTTTTTGAATAAGGAACGTAAAACAAATATTCCGAAGAGAAAAAAAATTTTGATTGTAAATTTCCCGTCACGCTTGACAAAGTTAAACTTGTCTCCATCGGCCAAAAACTCGTCAGATTACCTCAGATGTGTTCGTCGACGGCTTCCGACAGAATGTGAGGGCGAATCCGGGTGAGTGAAAAAAGTATAATGGTGTGCTTGATAAATTTTGAGTCAACCAATGATTTCCTGCTTAGTCTCTCATCAAATTATAATAAAACGAATACACAGATGGACATGAAACATGAGAAGTTTATTAAACATACCGAACAAACATTTTTGTTGAATAACGGTTTATCAAACGCCTGTTATCCGGTAATTAGCAATACAACGGTGGAATAAGCTACCAATCAAAAAATTGTTTGTTGGGTATCTATACGGACTGAATAAACGTTTTACTATACGTCGCATAACAGTCTTATAAACGCATCTTACACGCACATATTAATCAATAAATTCTCCAAAACCAACTGTACAAGCATTGAACAGAGGTGTTTAGACATATCTCAAAAGCAGCTATACAGCATGTGCTGTATAAAAGATGTCAGTAAAACGTTTATTAAGCGAAATTTGTTTCTTGCGGTATAACTCAGTGACCATGCTTCGCAAACAATAAATGTTTACGATAAATTAAAGCTGTCAAAGGAGTCACGCATCTATGCCAATGTAGTCAATTTGCTCAGAATCTGCCACTGATAAATTATTGAATGGCACTTTCACCCCCATTGCACTTTTGCCCTTTCTTACTCTATAGTGAAAACAATTTATTTTTACAAAAATCACTGTAGATAAATGCATAAACATCAAGCATTGTCACAATAGATGAATCAGCCAATCACATGTGTAAGCACAGTTTTGCTTACCAAGTCTGAGAAACAAAAGCAAAATTGAATACGTTTTTTTGTAATTGGTGTAGCTCAAATGGATTTTCGACATCACATAATGCAAGTCAAAATTTTTTTGAACAGCCTCAAGTTATAACACAAAAGAATATTCGCATATCCGGGTCACCCTGTCATACAAGCTATTTGGTGGTACCTAGTTGATTACCGACATCGCCAGTCGGCATCGATTAATTGTAAAATATGTTCCTTCATTGGAACACACTGTAAGCATCGTTAAATGTACAATAATGAAGTTGCCTTCTTTGTCATCGCCGTCACCATCTGTCTATCGCACTGCCCTGGCGCACTGACTGATTCGGTGGATTATTATGACTGCTGGAAGTATTGGAATTGTAGTTACGCCGTTGACCAGTGGTGCTAGGCCATGCCAGCTGTGGTACTTGATTACTAGTGCCACAACCACCTACTCCGAGGACCTCCGGTTCTGCACCACTATTGTCGATATCAAAACAGCTACTAGCACTGCTACTACTGCTGCTGCTCGGATTTCTCGACAATAGTTTTGATTTAAGAGGATTTAGTACATCCATATTCAGCATATCCTGCTTTCGATGTTGCTGTTGCTGCTGATGATGGATTGGAGAGTTAGCAGATGTCAACTCGCTAGGTTCGTCCAGTACCGATGTGGAGATAGAGTACGTTAAACGTTCATCTCCGTCGTCCTGTTCGAATGCGTATGAATAGCGATGATGAGCGGAATTATGATTCTGGTGGGCAGAATACTGCTGGTATTGGTGGTGATGATGTTCGTGCAGATGTTGACCCTGCCGGACACGGCAATAATAGAGATGGAACAAACCGAACGAAATTAGCATACCAAGAGTGGCCCCGACCACAATGAATAGACCATAATGAGAACCACCATTCGACATCGGTCGAGCATCATTCCATTCTTGTGGGAGAATTTTCGATGACGCTTCCACGGACGTGGCGTGAATTCCTTCGTTACTATGGTTGAGGCTGCCAGTGCCGGTATGAGCTCTGGATGCATTCGGTACGTGCATAGCATGATGGAATGGTTTGATTTTTGCGTTTTTGAGCGATGCCATATAGATGCTGTCGTAAATGGAAAATTTGTTTCTCATCCGGTGTGCATTATTTTCGTGGTCGATTCCGAAGCTGTCACGCAATAGACCAACGGTGTCCGTGTCAAAATCGTCGCGAAATTCGCCGTCATGCATTTGATGGTGGTTAAATTTTAATTTCATCTTCATATGATTCACATTCTTGCGGGCTTTAGTAATATTTGACTGTGGGATAGAGGGTTTTTGTTCCGAATTGAATTTACTTTTAATTTTACCAACCCCGTACTGTGACTTGGCAAAAGAGGCACCGCTGGGATGACTGTTCCGTTGTAAATTGCTTTCGGCTTTGGTGTTCGTTTGACTGGTGTCATCTTGCTCACGTTGAGGGTTTCTATAGCTGTTATTACTGACGAAGATCCTGTTTGTTGTCTTTGTGGTCATAGTCAACAACGTCAACAATGGCATCACTGTCGGCTCTGATACCGATGGTGTTGTTGAGTCTCGTTTCGCTTTGCCATCATATTTTTTTGCAATCGAGGTCATCGAAGGCACCATCGTAGATGTCGGCAAAGCTACCGACACCAACGATGACGATGTGGATTCTACCGTCGTTTTCCATGTTATTTTTGCCAATTTGTCACTCGTACTTGCTGTTTGCATCGAACCGAAACTCGCCTCTGGTGTTGTCATGAAATCAGCTTGAATTAAGCTATTTCTGTTGTCTCTCTCCTTCGTCTTAAAACTCCGCGAATCCGCGCTACTATTATCTGCTTCGT
The DNA here is from genome assembly GCF_943734655.1 of Sabethes cyaneus. NCBI lineage: Eukaryota > Metazoa > Arthropoda > Insecta > Diptera > Culicidae > Sabethes > Sabethes cyaneus. Next base: position 97,811,960 of record NC_071353.1, on the reverse strand, counting down.
CACGTTCGCTTCCAGTTACGTTAACAATCGGTGTTATTGCCGCTAAATTGACGGTTTTGTTTACGCTTGAATTATTATTCAATATATCATGGCTAACAGTGGTGAATTCTTGTGTGTGGACGTTAGATCCTCCTTCATTTGGTGACTTTTTTTGTGCTTCTAATGGCTGTTCAGCAATTTCTAAAAGATTAGTTTTTACGTTCAGAGGAAAATTTTCAACTGATGCTGCTACTGTGTTTTTGATGTTCCCCTTTTCTTCTCTCTTGTTGTCAAGAAGCTGCGGTGTTACCGAATTATTTCGCTCACCTGCAAACATTGGCTTCCAAGCTATTAGAATATTTAATAAACTCTCTTGCCGGATGCCTCCGGATTTATCATTTATCATGCTTATTTTTCCGTCGGTGTCGGGGGTGCTTATCGTTGAACTGATTTTATCGTCCTGTAATGGATGCTTTACGGTAGTTTGATCGCTTTTGAGCCGATTTGGTGCGTTCAGGTTAATTAAATTTTCATTTCGGCATTGTGATTTGAATAAAGCTACTTTCGTCTCCATTCGTGTTAGTACCACGCTTCCATGGACGTGGCGCTTTCGTTTACAGCTATTGTCCCGCTTGAGCCCGGTCGTAAATCTTCCGAAAATATCAAACTCATTCCCACTGTCATCGCCGTCAAATAAATCTCTATCTTCAAAAAGCAATTCATCGCGACACGGTTTAGCCCACTCAGCAATGCCAAGCAGGTCTGCACATTTCATCGGATTGTTTTCCAGCAAAAAATCTCTTAGATTCGGTGACGTTTTCACCACCGATTGACTCAGCCTTTTCAGGTCATTGCGTTGCACGTTTAACGTTACGAGTCCTGGTAGGGGAAGCTCTGGCAAATAGGCGATTCGGTTTCCGGCCAGATTTAGAGTTCGGAGACTTTTCAGATTCCTAAACACGCTCGGTTGCAGTTCATAAATTTCATTGCTCTGCAAATACAAATGGATTAGGTTCGATGGAAGGCTAACCGGTACTCGTGTTAATCGATTGCGGTCCAGGAAGAGTGTTGATAGCAGTTCCAGTCGTCCAAGCGCGTCGTCTTCTATATCCGTTATTAGATTGTCAGAAAGAATCAATTGCTGAAGCAGTGGATAACTGTCCAAATCACCACTTCGAACGACCTGTAATGAGATATGAATGAAACATGAATTAAAAATCATTTGTTTCTGTGGTTCATAGTTTCGTTGAACAGTTGTACAATTTATATTTATATATTCAGCACACAGCGCACAGTGGTCCAAAAAGCGAAATACGTGATCGTGTGATATTGCGCCAAAACGTGAAGTTTTTAGCATATAGTGTCTTTAGGAACATTTCTTGGTATAACAAGCCCCTTCTTTTGAGAGAAATCTTTAGGTGATTAATTCGCTTAAAAGTGAGATACAAAATTTATTTTCTCGTACATTCGAGATACAGGTTTGGTACTTTCGGCAGAGTTGTACTTCAACGTTTCAACGTAATCAACGTTTTGCCTTTCTACTATATAAATATATAGTATAAAGGTATAGAAATCACTTGGAAAACCGGAAATGGAAAGAAGGTCCTGCGGGCCGAATGTTATATACCATTCGACTCAGTTTCGAAAACTGAGCATTTTCTGTGTGTGTGTATGTATGTGTGTGTGTGTGTGTATGTGTGTGTGTGTGTATGTGACGCTTTTAATCTCACTCACTTTTCTCGGAGATGGCTGGACCGATTTTAATGTTCTTAGTGTCAAATGAAAGGTCTAGGTGTCCCATTGGTCGCTATTGAATTTCATACTGATCGGACTTTTAGTTCAAAAGTTATGTATAAAAATACGAAAAATATGGGACTTAATTATCTCATAGGTCTCTTAACCGATTTGAACAAAATTGATTGCATATGAAAGAGGAGCCTTGCAAACCCTTAACTTCCAAATTTCATGACGATTGGACTTGTAGTTTGAAAGTTACATGAAAAAATGTGAAAAAATAGTATTTAAAACATATTCATGTAACATATAAGCATTAATTTAATGAAAAACCCGAATTAATCCACCTAGCGGCGTGACCTAGCCTTTCTACTGCCACAATAATCATTATTTAATTTCTCAGGAACTTAATTGTAGATGTATAGATGTTATATTAGACTATATTTTTAAATATCCGTTCCGTATTCCTCAAAATCCTTATTTGCCAGTAAAATTCACAACGTATTGTGTAGAATAATTATATTTTCTTTCCTTGGGTGCGTAAATACATGTAAGCGTCATTTATGTTACTTGATGAACACCTTATTTAGTTTTATAATATTTATAGAAAAATAATGTAAACACAAAAGATAATTTTTACAGACTTGAATGAATATGTATAGAAAATTAGAAATTAACCCTCTAACGGGTCTACAGACGGCCTTAACTTTCGGGCTTCAGAGCCACATACGAAACTTGTTTTGAATTGACCATGCATTCAAAAGTTAGCATCTTTGAAAAACAAGAGTTCAGAAAAATTATTATTATATTTCGCTTTTGAAGAAAAAGGATATCTACAACAAAATGATTGATCTCAAAATTTTACTATTGGTTTGCTTGGCTTCAATTTTGCAATATATCTGAATTAGAAAAAAATTACTGAATAGAGCATTATATATGAAAACGAGAAATGGAACTATTTCTTAGCTAGCACTCCTTCAGATAATTATTTTTGCATGAAAATCAAAACTTAAGCTTCTTTTGAATGTACTTTCATGAAAAGATAGTCATTAGCTTGATCGTATCGTTTTTACAATGTTAGAGGGTTAGGAAAACAAGATGAGGTCGAAAAATAGTGCCAAAGCTGCGCCATAAACATGCTTAAGAATAGGAAATACGATCGATATGATTCCCAGTGCTTGTCTTTTTTTTTATTTATTTATTAAAACATGATACATGACATAAGACATCTGTCCTTTAAAATATCACTAACGAAAACAAATCTTACAAAATTTCTACCGTGCAACGTTTACTTCCTATTTTTCATATAACATTTCTAAGCTCTAGTATCTATTGATAGAAAAGAGCTATTGATGCGCAGAATTTGTTTGGAATTTGTACAAATTTATTTGGAAAAATCAACTCACTAGTATTTTTGATTCTATACACCACTATACCTACATGCTTAAATAAACTGCTTTTCTTCGCTTTTTGCTTTTCTTGTACAATTGTGAGTAACAGCAAGTGAAGAAAATGGACAATTGAAATCTGAAATCAAAGAAAAGAAAAAACTTTTCGATTAAATCCCACTATTTAATATTTATTTGCAACAGATACGTAGTTCACCTACGACGTGCAGGCTTCATCAGTGTCTTATTTCAAAGCGTATACGTATCTGTCGCGAATAAATATTAAATAGTGGAATTTAGTCGGTAAGTTTTTTCTTTTCTTTAATTTCAGAGTTCGTATTCCACTAAGAGGCTTCAAAAACTTCAGACAATTGACATGTTTCTCACTTTTCTTGAATTTCATTGCAAATTTTAAAATTGCAAATTGTCATCACATACATACATACATACATACATACATACATACATACATACATGCATACATACATACATACATACATACATACATACATACATACATACATACATACATGCATACATACATACATACATACATACATACATACATACATACATACATACATACATACATACATACATACATACATACATACATACATACATACATACATACATACATACATACATACATACATACATACATACATACATACATACATACATACATACATACATACATACATACATACATACATACATACATACACACATACATACATACATACATACATACATACATACATACATACATACATACATACATACATACATACATACATACATACATACATACACACATACATCACACACATCTCATACATTGAATACAATCAACATTTGATTGATATGTTTTGATTTCACACGTTTTAACGGTTTAATATGCGGTGCTTAAGTGTTAAAGTTTGAATAACTTTTGAATGAAGCGTCCGATTTTAAAAAACTCGGTTTCGTTTGATAGATCTCAGCAGTATTTATCAAATAATCATAAAATGTTTGATGTTTTTCATTAAATTAATGCTTATATGTTACATAAATATGTTTTAAATACTATTTTTTCACATTTCTTTATGTAACTTTCAAACTACAAGTCCAATCATCATGAAATTTGGAAGTTAAGGGTTTGTAAGGCTCCTCTTCCATATGCAATCAATTTTGTTCAAATCGGTTAAGGAATCTATGAGATAATGAAGTCCCATATTTTTCGTATTTTTATGCATAACTTTTGAACTAAAAGTCCGATCAGTATGAAATTCAATAGTGACCAATGGGACACCTAGACCTTTCATTTGACACTAAGAACATTAAAATCGGTCCAGCCATCTCCGAGAAAAGTGAGTGAGATTAAAAGCGTCACATACACACACACACACACACACACACACACACACACACACACACACACACATACATACACACACACAGAAAATGCTCAGTTTTCGAAACTGAGTCGAATGGTATATAGCATTCGGCCCGCAGGACCTTCTTTCCATTTCCGGTTTTCCAAGTGATTTCTATACCTTTATACTATATATTTATATAGTAGAAAGGCAAAACATCACACATTTTATGATTATTTGAAAATTACTGCTGAGATCTATCAAACGAAACCAAGTTATTTAAAATCGGACGGTTCATTCAAAAGTTATTCAAACTTTAACACTTAAGCACCGTATATTAAACCGTTAAAACATGTGAAATCAAAACATATCAATCAAATGTTGATTGTATGCAATGTATGAGATGTGTGTGATGTATGTATGTATATATGTATGTATGTATGTATGTATGTATGTATGTATGTATGTATGTATGTATGTATGTATGTATGTATGTATGTATGTATGTATGTGTGTATGTATGTATGTATGTATGTGATGACAATTTGCAATTTTAAAATTTGCAATGAAATTCAAGAAAAGTGAGAAACATGTCAATTGTCTGAAGTTTTTGAAGCCTCTTAGTGGAATACGAACTCTGAAATTAAAGAAAAGAAAAAACTTTTACCGACTAAATTCCACTATTTAATATTTATTCGCGACAGATACGTATACGCTTTGAAATAAGACACTGATGAAGCCTGCACGTCGTAGGTGAACTACGTATCTGTTGCAAATAAATATTAAATAGTGGGATTCAATCGAAAAGTTTTTTCTTTTCTTTGATTTCAGATTTCAATTGTCATTTTCTTCACTTGCTGTTACTCACAATTGTACAAGAAAAGCAAAAAGCGAAGAAAAGCAGTTTATTTAAGCATGTAGGTATAGGGGTGTATAGAATCAAAAATACTGGTGAGTTGATTTTTCCAAATAAATTTGTACAAATTTCAAACAAATTCTGCGCATCAATAGATGCTCTTTTCAATCAATAGATACTAGAGCTTAGAAATGTTATATGAAAAATAGGAAGTAAACGTTGCACGGTAGAAATTTTGTAAGATTTGTTTTCGTTAGTGATATTTTAAAGGACAGATGTCATGTTTTAATAAATAAATCAAAAAAAGACAAGCACTAGGAATCATATCGATCGTATTTCCCATTCTCAAGCATGTTTATGGCGCAGCTTTGGCACTATTTTTCGACCTCATCTAGTTTTCCTAACCCTCTAACATTGTAAAAACGATGCGATCAAGCTAATGACTATCTTTTCATGAAAGTACATTAAAAAGAAGCTTAAGTTTTGATTTTCATGCAAAAATAATTATCTGAAGGAGCGCTAGCTAAGAAATAGTTCCATTTCTCGTTTTCATATCTAATGCTCTATTCAGTAATTTTTTTTTAGTTCAGATATATTGCAAAATTGAAGCCAAGCAAACCAATAGTAAAATTTTGAGATCAATCATTTTGTTGTAGATATCCTTCTTATACATATTCATTCAAGTCTGTAAAAATTATCTTTTGTGTTTACATTATTTTTCTATAAATATTATAAAACTAAATAAGGTGTTCATCAAGTAACATAAATGACGCTTACATGTATTTACGCACCCAAGGAAAGAAAATATAATTATTCTACACAATACGTTGTGAATTTTACTGGCAAATAAGGATTTTGAGGAATACGGAACGGATATTTAAAAATATAGTCTAATATAACATCTATACATCTACAATTAAGTTCCTGAGAAATTAAATAATGATTATTGTGGCAGTAGAAAGGCTAGGTCACGCCGCTAGGTGGATTAATTCGGGTTTTTGTAGAACATTATTATACGTGATTTTCTGAAGTTTCGGAGATTTTGAGCTTTTTTGATGAAAAATAGTATTTCTTTGAGCTTAAATATTTCCCAAGGTGGTAAATGGTGGCAGATCAAACAACTTTGTTTGCGGAAACAGACACTGAGGCAGCCTACAAGTCGTAGGCGAAATACGTATCTGTCGTGAATAAAATATACATAGTAGAATTAAATTGGATAAGTTTTCTTCTTTTTTAAATTTTAGGTTTCGTATTCTACTAAGACACTCCAAAAACTTCAGTTTAAAAAACTGCTAATTATTATTTTTACCTTTATTATATTTATCTATACCTATAAAAAAGGATTTCTGTCTGTCTGTCCGTATGTTCCTTATAGAATCGAAAACTACTGAACCAATCGGCGTGAACATTTGCACGTAGAGGGTTTTGGGGCCAGGAAAGGTTTTAGTGATGGTTAGAGACCCCTCCCCCCACTAAGTGGGGGGGGGGGGGCTCCCATACAAATGAAACACAAATTTCAGCATAACTCGAGAACTAATCAAGCAAATAGAACAAAATTTGGCGTGTGGATGTTTTCGGTGACAAGAATTTATTCTATAGTAAATTGAGACCCCTCCCCTCTTTATAAGGGGAATTATAACTCCTCTCCCCTTTAAGAGGGGGGGGCTTCCATACAAATTTCCTCATAACTCGAGAACTAATCAAGCAAATGGAACCAAATTTGGCATGTGAAGGTTTTCGAGGTCAAGAAAATTTTCTATGGTGAATTAGGACTCCTCCCCACTTTAAGAGGGGGTGCTCCTGTACAAATGAAATAAAAATTTCCTCATAACTCGAAAACTAATCAAGCAAATGGAACCAAATTTGGCATGTTTGTGTTTTTGGAGACAAAAATTCTTTTTATGATGAATTGGGACCCCTTCCCACTTTAGGAGGGGGGCTCCTATACAAACGAAATACAAATTTCCTCATAACTCGAGAACTAAGCAAGCAAAGGGAACCAAATTTGGCATGTAGGTGTTTTTGGGGGCAAGAATTTTTTCTATGATGAATTAGGACCTCTCCCCGCTTTAGGAGGGGGAGGGGGGGGCTCCTCTACAAATGAAATACAAATTTCCTCATAACTCGAGAACTAATCAAGCAAATAGAACCAAATTTGGCATGTGGAGGTTTTGGAGGCAAAAATATTTTCTATGGTGAATTAGGACCCCTCCCACTTTAAGAGGGGGGGCTTCTACACTAATGAAATACAAATTTCCTCATAATTCGAGAACTAAACAAGCAAATGGAACCATATTTGGCATGTGGGTGTTTTTGGAGGCAATCATTTTTTCCATGATGAATTAGGACTTCTAACCTTTTTAGGAGGGGGGGCTCCCATACAAATGAAATGCAAATTTCCTCTTATCTCGAGGACTAATCAAGCAAATGGAACCAAATTTGGCATGTGGGAGTTTTAGATGGCAGAATTTTTTTCTATGGTGAATTACGACCCCTTTCCCTTTTAAGAGGGGAGGCTCCCATACAAATGAAGTGCAAATTTCCCTATAATTTGAGTACTAATCAAGCCAATGGAACCAAATTTAGCATGTAGGAGATTTTTGAGTCTTGAATTTATTTTATGATAGTTAGAGACCTCTCACCCCTGTGGTAGGGGGATATGGACTCTCATAGAAATAAAACAGAAATTTTTGCGAAACTCAAAAACTAATCGAACTCGAGAAATTCGAGACTCTTCCATAAAACATTAATCAATAACAAGACCACAAAAACTATCGAGTCTTTTTTTACACGGTTTGTTTTTTCGATTACTCAAGAACGGTGCAATTTAGGGACCATTTACAAAATACGTGACGAATGTCGGGCCTCTCCCAAACGTATTGAGAAATAAATGAATGGTCCCTAAATAGCCCCGTTCTCAATATTTGAAAAAACAAACCGTGTAAAAAAAGTACTTGAGTGTAGTAACACTAGATCATTCAGGACGAGACGGCCGCGAGTGTTGCCGGCGACCCGCCGTCGGAAGCGCCGCCCATAGTGGGGAGGCAACTCCCCGCAGAAATCACTACTGTCTAGGTTTATTTATTTTCCTAGGTCTACCTGGGTTTCCTGGAACGAGCGATAGCGAGTAAGGAGAGGATCGCGAAATGGTACTTTTCACAAAAAAGGTTTCCGTGAAATGGTACATTCCGCTTAAGGTTTTTCGCAAAATGCTATTCGGCGCAATGTTGTACAATCATGGCGAATATTACTATCCGCTCTCTGGCTATGCAATGAGGGAACAGGGGAGTTGTTTTCTACTTTACTGTGAGGAAAAATTGCAAATTTGTATATTAAACTACCCATTCCTGGTAACTAATAAGCCTTAACGTAAGCAGTAAATCAGCGTATCTGGCAGTTTATACTGCACGTTATTGTATGTTAGCTTTTTGACTGCATTGAATTTACAACACCTAAATTGGCATCCAAAATTGTATTCAAATTTTTCGTGTCGGTTATTAGCTGTAAATTAGCATTTCCAGCACTATAAGAAGGTTATCATTAAAGTAGCTGTATATTTTGCCAAAATAGCATTTAAGTAGCATTTAAGGCGACTTAAATGCTTATTGGCCTACATTTGAATAGCATTGGTGATGCTTATTGGTTACCTGGGATGCTTTCATAGTTACGTAACTGCCAAAATGAATCATCTAAGGTTGAACTCCTCAGAGACTTGCAAAACTCGAAATTGTGACAAAGATCATGCGAGATTCATGATTTATGTACAACACAGGTTATTTTGTGGCAATACGAAGTTTGTCGGGTCAGCTAGTTATATTATATGACAAAGGTATACTGTCGTTACTCGCAAAACAGTCCCATTTTCTATAGAGTTTCCTATATAAATGGGACTGTTATGCGAATACCGGCAGTATAGAAATTGGTTGAAAAACGCTACGGTACTTAACCAGGAGGACCAAGAGTCACATACCCATCAATATGGTTCGAAAAATTCGGTTTGAGCAATGCTTGTGTGTTTGCGCGAGTGTGGGTGTGTGATTTAAGTCGTTTGTGTCTCAGGTATGGCCAGGGAAGGTTCGATCACTTTGATTCAATTTTGATTCATTTGACCGTACCGTCTCAGCGGAGCAAAATTTGACGAAGTTATGTACGGGACATTTTTAGAACTGGTTATAACCTACAGTTTTGCTGGAAAAGTTTTGCTGTATCTTTTGTAGTTACGGAGCTACAATGCTAGTATCTCTTTAGTAACTAAATGAACGTTCACTTAGTGAATCATGAGGTACTAGCATTGTAGCTCCGTAACCACAAAAGATAGAGCAAAATTTTATTCAGCAAAATTGTAGATAATAGATAGTTCCACAAATGTCGCTTATGTAACTTTGTCAAATTTTGCTCGACTGAGACAGTACTGTCAAATGAATCAAAATTGAGTCAAAGTGAACGAACCATCCCTGGGTATGGCTGCATCAGTTCATACTTTATTACTTTGGATTGAAAGATGTTAAATTGTTTTGCAATCCGACGTTCCATTTAAAGACTATAAGTGAAAATAAGTTTTTAGATTTCCTTATTTTGCATATGAAAAAAAAGTATTTATTGCTTGGACTCGTTCTGGTTTATATTTCAATTGAAAGTTCAGTTAGAATTCATTGACGAACCTAAAATAAGGAAAAACATATACAGTAGGATTTACAACATATACAGTATAGGATTTCAAATTTGGCAACAAATGCGCGTCGCCTATGCTGCCAAAATCGAAACCGTGCCAAAATCGTGACCCTCTTTTGATATGAAAAAATTGAATGTAAATGCGTTACAATTCGACTAAATACTTTTCATCAACGGTTGCAACCATTTTATCTTAACCCATTTCCTCCCAGCGTTGTGAAAACGCAACGCATTTTCATTCGATTCTAGAGGAGGCCCGGTTTAAGATATCAACTTGGACCTTGCGAAACAAAGAAAGATTGGAAAAAAATCTAATCGACCTGTTCTTGCTCAAAGGTCAGATGTTACATGTAACATAAGGCTTATACAAATTTAGAAAAAAGTTTATGTCGCCCCTCCCCCCTTCAAAAATTTTCAAATTGTGAAGGGGCAAAAAAATAAAGTGTCATTTAATCATGGTGCATTTTTTAGTGGTAAGCAGATTTTTTATAGTTCAACGAGAGTACATCTCCAAATTACCCAACATGTGCAATATTACAGTAATTATCCTGTTAGTTTCGATCAAATTTTTTCATCAACTAAGCTTTTAGATTTCTGTTGCGGGCCGAAGTCACGGGCGAATATTGTGCTTAACCTTTAAGTTCCCGACGTAGAAATTGGAACTTGCAACCGTATGGCACCACGAATACAAAAGATACAACCTAGCTTTATACAGCAAAATTGTAAATAATAACTAGTTGTACTCATGTCCCATTAATAACCCTTTCATGTCCTGCTCTGCTGAGACGGCACTACCAAATGAATCAAAAATGAGTCAAGGTGATCGAAACATTGCTGCTAGAAAGAATTAAAGATGAAATAGAGTTGGGAGCTTTTTCGATTGACAAGTCATTATCATTATCGAGTTATTATCAAAACAGTTTGCAGTATCCTACAAAGGTAAACACGTTATAGTTGGAAAACTAGCATAAGCTGAGGAATGGCCTGATATTGATATTTCTAAATGATTGACCAAGAAACAAGCGGTTTTAAACGTGAATAGTTTTAGAGATTTTTTCCTTGAAACATGTCGGTACCACAGGCATTGGCGTGCTCAAAGGTAGGGCACCAATTCTTCTAAATATGTTTAGACTTAGAAAACCTCAAATATTTAAATGCATATATATGTGTTTCTTCTAAAAGAGCATGCTGAACATAATACATACTACCCAAAATACTTATTTCTCTAAGGCCAACATTGATTTGAAATGGTGGAGCCCCACATCTGGGCACGCCAGTGAGCATATGCGTTCCATGTAAAAAAGTTATAGGGACCTAAACTGCAATTTGCTACTGAACCACTATTCTGGTTTATCTCTATCAGGATGCCTACTTTATGTGCTTGAGTCAAAAACTTTTGAAGATTGGTTAGGTTTCAACAAAAATTTTAGTACTATACAAAATTTTTGTATTTAATTTTTAATATAAATATGGAAAAATAAACACCGGTTTTTTCTCTTTTGTTTAGTTATTGAAGGTCTGATTTTATTTTTAGGTTAGGTTTTAAGCTAGGTAGAAACGATATTCAAAATTTGCAACGGGAACGTTTGCTTTCGTTCGTTCCCTTGCGTTGTTTCATTTGATGTCGTTGCTTTTTAGTAATCAAATGAATGTAAATCTTATCTTTCGCTTGTCCAAAATATCCCGGAAACATTATAAAAGTATATAAACATAGAATTCACAGCTTCAAACACTGATGGTAGATGGAGCAGCCGTTGTGATAAGAGCGTAATAAAATCGTTAAAGTAAAGCCTCCGGAATGTCTGGAGGAATTGAGTGACAGCAACGACAGTTTCATGGACCCACATTTAATATTACAACCTTTCCAAAACGTGTTGGTAGGCATTTACTCATCTGCGATGACATGTATTTAGCAATCAAACTGCATACTATGCGTCTATTGCAAAGATGGTCTCCAACCCAAATGTTTCGATATCTATCATAAAACATAACACGTAATACTCTTACTCGTTCATTTAATCTTTATTAATACTCAAAATCACAAAAAAAATCCCAAGTTTGACTTAACGGTAAAAAAAATTGAAGTATTTATATGCATAATAATGAAGGTATGCAAAAACGGTATACCCTTAACGCCCAGCGTTGCGTTTTCGCAACCTAGTGTTGCGGAACACAGGGTCAAAATTAAAAATACATGTCAGCGGCTTTTTCTTAGTTGACCTAAAAGAAAATTTTCCTGAAAGTTTCAACTTTCTATCCCTGCTGGGAAAAGTGTGGGGCTTAATGGGTTTAAAAGTCCGCCAAGTAGAGCCATCCGTTCGGTGCAAATAAGTTTTTGGCAACGTACGGTAAGACGTAGTCCTACGGCAATAAAAATAAGATTGTTCAAAACATTCTATAACTGCAAATTATTTTTCATGAACACACTGAGGGCATCATTTTGTCGTCATTTAAACCTTGTATGTGGAAACTGATCGATATTTAAGCATATTTTGGGAAGTCAAATATTTTGTGTTGCCAAAAACGAATACTTTTGTTGCCAAAATCGAGATATGCCAAAATCGAGACATGCCAAAATCGACACATGCCAAAATCGAGACATGCCAAAATCGAAGCATGCCAAATTCGAAATCCGACTGTAAATGAAACCGTTAGGGGAGTGTCGTCGTGGGTGGGCCACGTTTTGGAATTCGCCCATAACTTTCGTTTCAAAAGGAATTTTGGAAAACTAAATACATCATTGCAAAGGTCTAAAAATAAGGTATATTTCCGAAAAGTTCTGAACTGATTGCTGCTGATGAAAAATAAAAAAGTTATAGGCATTTACGTGAAGACAAAAAATGTTGTCTTAGTCGGGCCATGTTGTACAGGTTAGGCCACCGCAGAAAATCTAAGGCATACGTATTGAAATTCTATATAGAGACATGAAAAGTATGAATTCCGTGAACAACGGTTCATATATATAGGGTATAAATACCCTATTTTTAATCGCATTTTTGCGAAATTTTGGCAATTTTGAAAATCAATATTGCTACAATCGCCTTTTCCGAAGTATACAACTACAATGAAATAAGCAACAAAAATCTAGGATTTTATCGTATTAGTTTTGCTTTATATCATCACATTTTACGTGACTGACATTCTTTGGCGATTATTGCGCTTTTGCGCTTAAAATTATGGTGGCCCAGCCATGACTACTCAAGTGGCCCGACCTTTACGCTTTTGAAGTATTTGATCTTAGCCTTCCCAAACACTTTACTGGAGGAGATTTTCCTATAGTCTTTGTGTGCACACAACACACTTCATACATTTTCAAAATTTATCTCGATAATTGCATTTCATGAGTCATTTCATGAACAAAAGTTCATTGCGCATGGAAAACTTTTTTTTGTAAGATTTAGTCACTGAATTCAGTCCGGGTGTTTTGAATACACAATCGAAACTCATAATATTGTGAAAAGTTAGCTATCACAGTAAAAAGTTTTACAATGGTTGTATCATAGATATCATGAGTTACTAAAACTGTAAAATCGTGATGGCCCGACCATAACAGTGGCCCGGCGATAACGACAATACCCTACATTGAATTAATTACTCACGCGTTTGAATATTCATTTAGCAACAAAATCACTGAACGTGGAATGTGACATTAACCAAATTTTGATGAAATCAGGATGTTTTGATCTTCTAGTTCGACATACATTTGAGTGCGCCCTTGACAGAACATCACACTATTCAAGAAAAGTTCCATACACTTTAAAGTTAGGTCCTGTGCTTTTTTGGTAGTCGTTGCGAAACTTGGAATAACTGGATATCGACGCCTTTAGAGGATGAAAATGGCGCTTGGAAAAAACATTTTATTGGGATACACACAATCACCTTTGTGTGATATTATCCCACAAGTGAGGTTAAGTGGAATTCCAGAAAAAATGAATTTAGGTGTAAGGACGTGTTTTGTATTGAGTTTGCACTATACTAAAATTTGGCAGTTCCTTCAAGTTAATAAAATAAAACTCGACTGAAACGAAGCATATACTCATTATTAGATACCAAATCAAACTTTTAGTTTCAAATACGGAAACTGTGGATAAAATGCCCAGTCGGGGTAAAACACACAACTGTAACGTATTTTTCATTTTTCAAGGATTTATATAACACAGGAAACTTCATGCAAACTTCATCCACACAAGTTTATAATACAAAATAGAAGAGGATGGCACCGTTATTACTGTTAACAAGTGTATACCCGTGAAAAAATTTACATTAAATTTTGTAGTAGAAACAATGCGTATTCTGTCTTGCCATTTTTTACTAGGCATAACATGGGGATCAAACTACCTAACAAAATAAAATAATTTTTCCAATAATCTATAATCTATATATAAGAGCCTTGTCTGTAGCCAAAACGAGGGGCGCGATATGCATTTTCGTGGTAATAATCGCCCACATGAAGCAAAGACTTAAACCAATCATACCAGATTGCATTCAAGACGAGCAAAAGTAACGTAGTTGCACCTCATAGAGTTACATGGCGTTAGCGTTACATAGCTTACCTCCAATTTGCACTCAATTAGACGCGAGGCGACGCGTGCGGGTTACAGCTAGTGGTTAATATATGTTTAATCGTTCAGGTATCAGGTATCAGCATTTGTGGCACGAGCAGCACGTTAATCGTTGCTTATTATTTTCGAGAAATGTTTCTGATGCGTTATAAACGTTGTTTATGCAATTTTTATTTAAATTTAAAAAAACGTAAAATAATGCTGATATCAATTCATCGTAGAAATTCATCCTGACACACTTTATTGCTGATTTTCATATTTGCCAGTGAAGGCCGTAAACGACTAGCATAATTTACACTTTCCGTATTTTCTCCGGAACTCACAACGTTACATTTCTTGATGCGATTTCGCGCGACCAATCTTCTTTTAAGTAAACGGCATTTTAAAGCTTTTCTGCTCCATAAAAGTACAAAAGATGGTCACGTTTGTTTACTTTTCAGCAGAACAGCAGTGCTTCCGAGTTTTTCATGCTATCGTGGAGTGAAGTTTTTGATACACACTTTTGACTGTTTTTGCTACGAATTGATTTAACAATAATGTAAAGAAACAATATGATATCATGTAGAAATGTTTTCTGCAAGTTTGAAAACAAATTGCAAAGGATTTATTACTTTGATAATAAAGATTGAATTGTTTCGCACAGAATACAACTGGCAGCAGTTCTGAAAATCATCAATGATGGCACTCCACTGCGTGAGCATTGACGAACTGGGGATAAAGGGCAAATCGCGTCACTTCGATGTATTTTGTATTTTTCGCAGGATTTAAGTAATATAGAAAGCTTATATTATCCACGTGGGTTTATAATGCAAAATAGAAGCGGTTGACGTGTTAATTGCTGTTAAAAAGTGCACAGGAATGCGTAAAATATTACAGTGCCGTATTTTTTTCAGACTGGGCATTTTACCCCTCAGTTCCCCAACATATTCATTGGGCAACGCACCCTTTTTGCAAATTATTACTGCGATTTTCAGTGCGTTTCGCGATTTCATGTAAACTGACTTCAAAAATAAATGTTTTAAATGGGTGTCAAATTATTGCAGTGAAGAAAAACCCGATTTAATCCACCTAGTGGTGAAAGGAACCTTTGTTATATGGTCTTACTTGCTATTTGAGATAGAAATCGTCACGTCTTCGGGACAGAGTTCATCTATTGGTTAACGTTGCGTAGTGCGTTGGTTTACATAAAGTAAGTTGTAAGAGGAAATCTCTCTTTAACATATACATTGCCTGGTAAAGGTCTAGTTTATAGGTTTTTGAACTATACATAATTTCCTGTAATGCCATTCTATTTGATTCACATCAATAGAGTTTTCTTGTATAATTTTCATCAATTTGTAAACCGAAAGTTGTGCGTTTAATGACAAATATTTTATGTTTTCATTTTAATAAGTTCCTTAGCCAATTAACGTATATCGTTTGTCAACTGATATGTACTTTCCAGTCAGTTATCTAAAGTTGTCTGGTCAGGGTCACGCAAAAATTTTCAAAATGAGATACCACCGCCAACCAGCGTAGAACCTTTCAGTCTGGGGTTGATTGCCTCCGCCGTTGCAAAGTTCTTGGCTATGTATGATATCAAAGTCATTTGCGAAGGCTGGGAGCTGGCTATATTTACTAAAAATCGTGCCTCTCGTTTCGATGTCCGCTCGCCGGATTACCCCATCGATGCTATAAAGGTTGGATACGAAAATTTAAATATAAATTTTTCATTCAAAATATTAAAGAACTTCCGTTTGACAAACGTTCTATTTCATTAAAGCATGAAAACACCTGGTTGTCAAAATGTCATTGTAGTTAATGATATTTAGTCCATTACAAATTATTTTTTGTGTTTTTGTCATCCTCCCCCTCATTTTTGACATTGGCTTGCAAAATCAGGGGGCAAAATATAATTTGTGGGATATTAGTAAAGTTTGTTTTATAAAATCAATTGTCTGTGGGCTCTATAGCCTAAAAACCTCGAAAAATGAGTGTACGAAGTGTTAACGTTTTTAGCACGAAACAAAAATGGAAATTCGAACAATTGAATTTCCGAAAACAGGCAAAAATGGAAATTCGAACAATTGAATTTCCGAAAACAGGCAAAAATTGTCAGTAGCGGTCATTGCCATCAGAAAAATATTAATCCATTAATGCAGTTGAATCATGATTCTTACATTTAGTATATTCAGTTGAGTTTGGCTGCCCGTGAACGCAACTGCATCATATGGTTAGGCATGTCACAACGGCAACAGTGCGAAAAATGTTATTTAGATATGGCAACATTTGAATTCCCATACATTTGCTTCTTAACGCGCACCAACAGGAAAGTCCCATTATAAACAAAGGCAATTCTCCGCTAAGATTCAAAATTTAACGACTTTTGATTGTCTTGACGCCTCTGAGTCTATAGTTGCTGTACGCGCACCGGTTGTTTTGTTTTCACGTTTACTGCTGTAGCTACCGAGAGGACCGGGAGCAAAAACGAAAGTTGCTCATTTAAAGAGCGCATTAAGAAGTTTTTCTGCGCGTCAGTTTTTCTCATTGTGTTTAGTCTGTTTCTCATTGTGTGGATTTATTCCTCATTTCTGAAAGCAGTTCTGCTCATTGTGTTGAACAAAAAAAGTTGCACTTTTTGCACAATGAGTGAGGAAATAACAAGCCTGCTCATAAGTAGCACTAATAATTTGATCAATTCTTAGGTGATATTGAAGCGGAAAATAGCAGCCAAGTTAAAATAGCCTAAAATTGTGTATGCTCCATGGTTGTGGACAGACAGATATGTAAAGCAAGAATAGAATTGGTTTTCACGTTTAGACCTTAAGAAAAAGTGGTTAAAATGCATATTTTTTCTGCTCGATTCAAAAAATCTCTGTTTTTTTCGCCCCCTACTTCAGTGGCCCAACACCGGAAGGACAAAAACTTTATAAAATATTTGTAATAGCCTTATTTTTATTGGAAAAAAAAAAATATTTGAAAAAACAAAAATAAATAAAAAACATACAATTTGTGTATACGCTCTTTAACGGTTATTTCTACGTTAATAATCTACGACGTTTGCTCGAAAAACTATCGCTTAAACTGTAGGCGGAACTTCGGAATTGGTAAATAAATCTTGAGTCAACCCAATATTTTGGCATACAATGTTTCCTTCCGTTTCTTACAGACAAATAATAAAACCTGTCCACAAAGAAACGCTACGACACACACATTCTAATGAACCTTGCTGAGGGGCCAATTCTTGCAGACTAAATAGATTTCTTTTCTCCTTTTGTTCACGTTTTCTATAATCTATTTTCTAGGTGAATCAAAATGCTCTTGGTGCGATAGAAATTGAAGAGGGTATATGTATTTGGATGCAAGAATTTCCATTATAATGTGGATAAATGCTTGATTTTTTTCTCCTTTCACAAGGACCGCTCAAGCGGGTATTTACCCAGCTTTCACAAAAGGGATTCTAGATTAGTTGATAAAAGTTTAATTTAATTTGACCTTTGGAGTGGAAAATCCGTGCAGGATTGCAGACAGGTTATTCTTTTGCTCAATGAAAAGATGTACCTGGCCTTTCAGGGAGCAAGTTAATCAAGGTGCTTAAAAGAGTTGTTTTGGTCTTTGCTGACCTATTAGAGCAGTGGTGGACAAGGTGCGTGCCAAATTATGTGTGCCTTTGAATACTGCGGGCAGCAATGACTTCTAACCACTAGTGCTTATAACGAAATGTAAAATATGCGGCTTTAACTATCATGTCCCAGAGCTCTCCACACCATTTACATTTGAAAACATTGAAAAATAACTGCGTAAAATGCTCGAAGACCTACGACTAAACCACAAAGTTCCCCCTCCACCAGCCTGTATATAATTATATGTATATAAGTAAGTAGTATACTTGTCGCAGTGACGAGTTCATAAAGAAAAAAAAATTCTGGTCACCGCAGGAAGCGTGTGTATAATATAGCATCATCTTTGGAAACACAATTTACTTAACGTTTACGTTTGATCTCTATTATAATAAAATAATCACAATTTTCCAATATCTTTTTTAGGTTGTTTCGATGGTATATGCTTACATACTTGTACCCTGAAAAAAATTCATTATTGATGAAGATGCTGATGCTCTTGTTTCCAGCATTTTGATATTGTTAGGATAAATGGAATCCCAGCGCGATGTGAATGTAGGTATTTAAATAGTGTGAGGGGGGGGGGGGGGGTATTGTGCATCACCAAGGATGAATCACCAACCTAAAAGTTATTTTATTCTTGTAGCTGTTGTCTGATTGAATTAAACGCGTTCTTTTTTCACCAAACTCACAAACGTACAAATACTCGCGTTCAAGAAATAACCGTTGTAGACAGCAAGCTGACCAAAAGAAAAGTTTTCTAACTCTGATGCCAGAAATTTACGCCGAGAGAAAGAGTAGAAAAACTTCTCGATGCCGGCGAAAAATGTACAGACTGGAGGCTTTGAAATAAAAGCCGTAATTGAGGTAACAAAGCACACGAGCAAGAGTCTTAATGAAGACTGAAACATACTTTTGTTAATTTTCGTGGTTTTAAAGTTTTGGCATGTGGATGGAGGAATACAGCAATTCAGATTGTTGTGGAATACCTGGGTGGTATAAACTGATATATTAAGAAATAATTTGAATTAGAAAATTATGAAAATTCAGCGTCTATAATTGTGATGACTGTGGATTTGTGATCTTCGTGATGGTAAGTGACGTCAATTGGCTAGCTCAATCGATTTCGTTATTTTACGGATGTATTGCTTAGTGGTAAGCATTGAATGTTTCATAAACAATGTTTAACTCGATTTCATCCACCTGTTGGTGAAAGGAACCTTTGTTATACCATTTTATTTGTCATTTGAGATAGAATTCGACATATCTTCAAACATAATTTAACTGTTTGGAAGTGTTTTATCAATATGCATCCCAAGTAACATTTTTGTTGGTGTTGTTGTTCTTTATTAGCGACACTTTACACTTTCATGTTCATGTCATGTCATGTTAGTGCATTCATGTCGGGACATTTTTGTTGTATAATAACTTATCAAGCACTCGTTCCACGGAAATTGGCTGTACTTATTCAGCCAAGCTATTCTTGAACAAAAATGTTTGTTGGGATGTTTATTCAATACACTGAATAAACTTACAGAACATTTCAAAGCAATTACAAAAATCACGTGCAAAGTTTACAAAGCTGCAAAGCAGGCAGAATTGATATTTTAGGGGTGACTACCATTGGAAGGCGAAAAAATTACTTTTTTTTGTAATTTCCGTGACGCTAATACCTTCAGGCATGTTGTGTCTAAGTGATTTTTCGATAACTGAACTTGTTGAACAGTTACTGCAAAAACTTTTTGTTTGAAGCCATGTTCCGCGAGGGTATGTGTATCTCAGAATCTAAAGGTCCAATTTAGTTAAAAAAATCAGAGGGGTTGTGTACAAGACACGACTGCATATATAGTTACGCAGGACTACGTGAGTGTCTTTGTAGTGCTAGTAGCATGTATCCATGCCTGTAATCATTCATTTCTTCATGTATACATACTACATGCAGCATATATACATGCTACGTGCATTGCATGTAACATTTATCAAAGTAGTAACATTGCATACGTTCAATTCTCAAAAGATTTCAGAGTTATTTCTATGTGCATTTGGAAACAATTTGACAAAATCAAGAACACAAACTATTGCTTTCCTGCTACCTTACTGAAATTAAAGATTGTTTTTATTACCCATGGTTCCTCATGTTGAAGGGATTTTACCAATTCAATCCTATTTTATCAACAGCACATCTTTTCACTACACTTCTAATGAAACGGCAAACATGCGTATTCATACAGAATTATATTATAACCGAACACTACAGCTGTAGCACATTTTTCCAACACAGATATCAAATTTGCCTAGGTTTAATCGTCTCACAGTAAAGAATTTGCAATCTGTTAGGACAACGAACTTGTGTCATTTTTTCTGGGTCAGTTCCATAACACAGACATCAAATTGGACTAGGTTTAATTGCATTCATAAGAAATCTGTTGGCACGAAGGGGCTTTATCACTCTTTCTGGCGTACTTCCCAAGCAAGGACATTAAAATGGTCTAGGTTTAATCGCGGTTTTGAGAAATCTTGTTGAAATGAGGAAACTTTGTCACTTGTTTCCCAAGCACAGATATCAAATTGGTATAGGTTTAGATCGTCGTAAAGAATCTTCCAACCAATCACGAAGCGTGGATTTCCAGTTTGACAATGCTTCATTATTTTCAATTGAAATCAATAGGTTTCATTGTTGTTGTGGTTACGTAGAAGATCTTCCGATCGATTGGTGCAAAAATTTTGAAAATCGATCAGAAACCCGCTAAGCTATTAGCACTCAAAATCTTTCATTTTTCGTGACGCTCGCATTTTTCGATTTTTTGGAATTACCCCCTATACCAGCTACCTCCCTGAAAGACGTAGTCCTACGTCAAAAAATTTTTCAGCATGTAAAAATAAATTATCTAAATTGATAGTTACGTAGTTATTGACCTTAAGTTTCACAATCATCACTAAGTTCCGTTCTTCGATATCGTGGACCCCCGTTCGTTCGACCGTTTTTAATCTGAACACTTTTTGATTTGAACCCCGCTGGTTTGCACGACGTGCAAATTAAAAATGGTTCAAATGTCATTCTCAACATGACATCATTGGCTTATGCAGACAATGCATATAAACACGATTTGTTTCTACTGATCTAGCGTGTTTATTTAGTGTTACATTCCGTTTCCTAACGATTACGATAGAAATTCGATCGGAGAATGAAATATTAGCTGCTTGCTAACTAAATCAAATGACCAAAACAATAACAAAGAGCAGGGTGACCAGTTCATACAAGTTTCACCTTAAATATGGTTGCCAGTTGTTCAAATTAAAAACTAACCCCGTTAGTTTGCATGAGGAATCGTTCAAACGAACGGGGAGACACGGTACTCCGTTGGTTCCCGGTACGTACCGCCAACATTGATTTCTAGAGAGCATCCATGCGCCCAGCATGTATGTAGTAAAGTTGCTTATTTTACTATGTTCTACGACTTTTGTAGAGAAACTATATTTTTTGGACGTATTTTAAAAAACAAAAATTGGCATCACTCTAATAAGTGGATTCACGGTCACCCTAATAATGTGAAAAGATGCACTATATTTTAGTAATAAACTCTGACACACAGAATGAAAAATTACGCATTTTACGCTATCGTCATCAGGGCTGCAAATGTTCAATTTCAATATCAAAATTCCGATGAAAATGAATGCAACTATTGGCTAAAATCGGCTTCACAGCATATCAATCGAAAAAGAAAACAACGCGCTGTACCCGAGTGAAAATTTATTACAGTTCACTCCGTCAAAATTATTTTGGTAGTGACGAGTTCATTCACTAGGTTCTGTCACGTATTGAATATCAATATCACTAAGACGCTGATGATATTGAATGCCTAAAATTAAAAAGTGAAAACTTAAAATTTTCATTGATATTATCTTACTCAGTTATTGAACCATACAATAATTTTTCAGCATTTAATATTAGACATTCATGATATTAACAGCTTCTCAATGATATTGATATTTCAATATCAACAGAAGATGCAAGCATTCGAGAGAAAACAAATATAAATGAAAGCGAAAAGGCTTTCTGTCGAGTTCCGCGGTTGTAAAACATCTAGAAACTTAATTATTTTATACTTCATTGATCATGCATTACTTTAATTGGGGTATTATGAGTCTTTATGGCAGTAGGATTCATTTAGGTTTAGCAAAAGCTCAATTCCTTGTAACACATGTAACAGGCCAGTGAATTTTAAATGCGCCAATATGACTGCTTGCTTTTTACATGCATTTTTTGTGATACAGATTTAGACGATTAAACAAATAAATTGATCCATGATTTAGTATTTTTAGTATTTTTCATGAATAAATGATTCTAATTTTCGATTTTCCTTCGATATTTCTATATTTTCTTTTCTTTTCTAACGATTTCCCGAGGTATTTCACAACCGGGGACACTTTTTTTTAGCCACAAAAACATGTTTTGAAATTTTTGTGTTTTAAACAAAAACCATATACTTCCTTTGGTAAAAAATAGGTATACGTTTAAACTTTCCAATGCAGCAAATAGATTTGAAATTGGATGATCCGATCAAAAGATATGACCAAAAAACAAAACCTGTTTGACCAAATCTCGTGATTTTAGTCATGACCTTAAAATGCGGTCAGGCATATATTAATATTTTTTTGAAACGATGGTTTTACAATTGATGACGGGACGGTTAGGGAAAGTAATGAAGAAGGATTCTTTTTTGGGAATGGAGGGGAAAGTGTGGAACGGAACGGGGGGGCGGGGGGGGGGCGGTAATAGGTAGCTACGCTTAATAAGTTGTTGTTGTCTCCTTCCTTGTCCAATGCAGGTGCTTGGGTCGAACCAAGCTATAATCTGAGATTATAACCGGATTTTAACCCACAACATCTGCCATGGCATGTGGCTCGTTGGTACCCGTGTACCTATGAACCACAGAGGCGCTGGACAAAAGGAGTCTGCACAACCCCCCTTATTAACGTAGCGACATTGGTTGGGCTATTTTTAGACACAAATAGGTGGAGGAAGACCTACTGTAGAGACCACCGACCGAGAAGTTTAATCTAACTTTGTGTTTACTGGCGGGACGACGACACTATACAGGCCCTTTTTTCACTTTTTTGCTTATAACATTTAAACAAAACATCGGACCGCATGATAAATCAATAGTGATCTAAAAGGTAATTCACTCAAATCGCGTTTTTACGTCCAGTCGTGTGAACCCACCTAACACTGCATCAACTCTACCTCCAGGATTTATGACACATTTCTTCGAAAATAATAATCCGATATCTTTGAGAAAATAAAAACAAATCGATGTACAGCTTTTAAAAACTATTTGCAGAGAATATCATCGTTTTTCGATAGCAGAGGGTGCAGAGTTGCAGAAGTTTGTTTTGATGTTGAACAGTTCATATAAGCAATCCTGCCGTAAGACTCTCATGTGCAGTATTCTTCCCGTTGTATATGAAAACTTGTCAAGCGTCATAAAGGTAAAGATGCTGGAGGCACAGGCGGTTTGTGTCACGTGTGACGGCTGGACGAGCAAAACGAACCAGAGCTTTTATGCTCTCACGGCCCATTATATATTGCTGTTGCAGTTAAAAACCGTAATAATCGACGTGCGACCTTCCGATTTATTCATGTTCTGTATGTCGCAACTACGTCGCACGTGGTACGCTGTGATCGCATTTTGATGCGTTATACAGCGCACCACGTGCGACGTAGTTGCGACACACAGGATAAGAGTGAAACCGAATATCGCACGTAGATTATTACAGTTTTCAACTGCAACAGCAATAAATAAAATGGCATTTTACGGACTGTGCTGTTCGAGTGTTCCTCTTTTCACCAGCGTTACACCGCAGAAAACATTGCCGGTTGGATCGAAGCGGTTTTTATACGTTTCTCTATCCAAAATAAAGCCAATGCGATCGTTACTGACAACGCAGCGAATATGAACAATTTTAAAAATCCGGCATCTGAGTTGCTTTGCACACACGCTAAAGTTTAGTACAGGATGCAATCCGATAAATTATTAAAAATGTGGTTGATAAGGCTAAAGCTACAGTAGTAGTTCCTTAAAACTCCATGATATGGAAATTAAAATGGGAATGGAAGAATTGAAACTTGTTCAGGAAGTTCTAACAAGGTGGAACTCCACCTATGGCAAGGCCTTTGAAGGCAAAGGACCCGCTGATCTCCACTATAGTGCTTTTGGACTCAAGTGAAATATCGTTTGATAACTTAGACTGGGTCACAATGGAATGTGCTGTGGTCGTACTGAAAGCATTTTACGACGTGACGACGAAATTTCCGTTAAGGATAATATCGCGTTGTCGAAGACCGCTGTTCTCTCGCAACTAATGGTGCGCTACGTGCGACAGTCGCTATTGAGTAAAATCCTGAGAACGTTAAAACAGGGTGCTGATGATCAATGTATTTTCAGTTTCTGTTAAATTAGTTTTAAAACATTTAAGGAGAATAAATAAGTTTTAAAGTACCATAGGTAGTCACAGGATTAAAAAAACCTAAATGAACTGTGAGCCATAAGCTTTTCTAATGAACCGGCACATATCGAGAAAAGAGCGGTTCAGTGCCGCTCACGCAAAAAAGTCGTTTGCTCTCCTCTAGGTTAAGTTATTGACGTAGGACTACGTCTTTCAGGAAGGTAGCTGGTATAGGGGGTAATTCTAAAAAATCTTTCTCGAAAAGTGGTCAGGTTTTGAACGCTAACAGCTTAGTGGTTTCCCGATCGATTTTTAATATTTGTGCACCAATCGATCGAAGCATTTAAGAATTGGCTCAAACGAAACGCTATTATTTCTTAAGTGTACACTATTGAAAAATTGAAAATAATGAAGCATTGTCCAACTAGAAATCCTCGCATCTTGATTGGTCGAAGAAAAGACGTCATCATGGTTTGCACGTGTTTTTTGCAAAAAAGTGACAGAAATTCCTCGTCCCAATAGGGTCCAAAACCATCCTTCTTCTTTAACCGATGTTATCGTTTCAGCATTAAACCTAGTCCAATGTGATGTCCTGAAGGTAAACAATTTTCTTAAAGCATAAAACCATCCCTTTTCTTCAACCGCCTTTAACATTTAAGATTGAAATTAGTCTAAATTGATGTCCTGAAGGTGAAACGTCTTCGAAAAGTGAGTGGTCATCTTTTCCTTTTGCCAGATTGTATCCGTATATGTACTGCGGAATTGATGGACTGTTCGAAACTGTTGTCTTGCATTTGTGCATGTGACGTGACACAGAATTCTCAAAACGTGGAAAATCAGCGACTCTCTTATCCGAGAATAGTTTTGAACAATTCATTTGCTGCTTTGCATCAGTTATTTGCTGCCAATTCTTTACATAGTTTCCATAGTGAAGCATTACATTTAGATTAATTTCTTTCAAAAATGATGAACAAGACAAGGCAGCAGGGACCCGTAGTGATGCTAATGTTTATTTGACTGTCAACTCAGTATAAGGCAGTAAGGTACAAAACATTTTGCAAAGAACTTTAACTTATTTAGTAGCTTTCAATCATGAGAATGAATAAAACGCTGCAAACAATTATCGACTTGTAAAAATTTGGATTTCTCAACCTGCAGCACAACCAAGGGTTGGCAAAAAAAACTGATTTTTTTAATCGAGCAAATAAAAAACTGCGTTTTTAACATTTTTACTTGAACTTTAAACGTGAAAACTAAATCTGTTCTTGCTTTTTATATCTCCGTTATTATTTTCTATGCAAAAAAATACGAAAAGAAAGACAAAATCGAAAAAAAAAATTTTTGCCGATTTTTAGAAATTGCGTTGTTCGAAATTTCCATTTCTGTTTCGTGTTAGAAGCGTTAATGCTCATTTTTTGAGTTTTTGGGCTGTAGAGCCCACACACAATTGACTTTATAAAACCCGATTTAATCCACCTAGTGGTGGAAGGAACCTTTTTTATTGTCATTTGATATGGGCATTTCCAGCTCAAAATGCTGAATAAGCTGTTTCTGACTGGGCTATTTTTGGTTGGAATGATTGGAATTGGAATGTGAAAATGTGACAATAGTTTCTTTATAAATCTAATGTTTTCAGAGAGCGTATAGAAATCGACACGTCCTCGGAACTTAATTCAACTGTATGTTATCGCTTTGTTACCTATCATCCATATGCATCCTAGCATTAAACAATCTTCAAAGTATATTTTAACATACTGAATTACTTTATGACACATTTGAAAGCGATAAAAAGTATCGTGTGCAAAGTTTTGCAGCAGAAATGATTTTAAAGTGGTTTCTTTAAGCAAATCATTACATTTCGTGACCAGTAAGAGATATTGTCTATGGTTTCATAGTTAACGTAACGACCAACACCATCATTATTGAGAAAGCGCATTTTTATCGGGAAAAACGTTTAAAACCATATAATCTTAACTGTATACTTTTTCAATCAAATAATCTGTCAATTTAGTTGAGATTGTTATTCAAAAGTGGGCCGACGGGGTTTTGTAATTCATTTCTCGTTTATTGTATGCAAAAAATGCATACGCCAAGTTTATGCGAATAAACAGACTATTTGTTGAACTAGACTATTTTATTCTCATAGCTTGGCGTAAAGCCCGTGAAAATCAGGTTGCTATGCTAGTTAATTATGCCGAGAGCTATACGTAGCCGATTACGTAGAATCAAAAAGGTACATTTTGGTCGTTTTAGCTTTTACATCAACTATGAAACTATTGGCAGGACAGATAGTTACTATGCTCAGCAAAGCAAGATCGCACTAATACATTTTTTGGACGCATTTAAAATTTAAAAAATTGTTGCACCCTATTAGGCGGATTTATGGGCACCCTAATGGCGTGAGAACATTTTATTAATAAACTGCTCCAAAGATACACCAATTAAAAATTACGCGTTTTTATGCTATCGCGTTTTTGTGGTGTAGTCCCTATAGTTAGAGTGACTATAGACAGAGTGGCGACAAGTCATTCCAAATGTATGCAATGCGGTTTTTCCAAGGTTTTTCTTTCTCTTTCCTGCATACGCGTTGGATTGGTCGTCTGCTCGATTGGAATGACACTGACAGATAATTATCAATCCAATTTTGACATTGTCGCCACTCTGTATATAATCACTCTAAAGTCCCAAACAGAATGCTGCGTAAACGCGTCCGTCAGCGTCAATTTGACAGTAAACCCTTGGGAAAACTGTCAGAATAACGCTGACGGACGCGTTGACGCAGCATTCTGTTTGAACCTTAACTGACACGAATACTGCTTTTTGAGGTTTATGCTTGCTGAACTCAAAACACAGAGAACAGATTAACAGGCTCGAAGGAAGTAATCGATTTTTTGTGTGTAAAATCTGTCGGTAGCGCCCTCCAGAAATAGTTTGCCAAATACATCAAAAATATCCATGTACCTTTATCAATATTTCTTTGCGCTGGAGTTACCATAGCAGCGATGGCAGCGACATCAAGATTTAGTTTGCCACTTAGGGCTCGAGGGGTGCTCTATTGAAGGATTACTCGTAGATTACAGAAAAACCTTTTACACACTTTTTGTTAATTACCTGGTAGTCTGTTCTCTGTGCTCAAAATGACGTGAAGCCCATATGGTAGTTTTAACGAAAAGCTTAAATTAAACTTGTCGCGACTTCGAAGCTATACACGATCACTTTTACCCTCATGGAACTGGCCATCAGCGACGTCAGAACTTCAGATTTTTGTGCATGCTTGTGAGTGCGAGAGAAGAATGCTCTACAATCTTTCTGTTTCTTGCACTCTTTAAGAAATTCCTATCTTGCTTTTGCTCATTCATAGACTAAACTTATCCAGGTGGCAGCACCTTACCTTCGTATTCGTAATTCGCAAATTAAATATTCGTTGGCAGCCAGCAGTAAGCGATCTCTTTTACTTTTTTGACGGATTGCCATGCCATGATATCCATATCTTTTATGTGTGAGAAAAAAAGAGAAAGAAATATTTTTGTTTGTGTTTTCACGCAAGTTTTGACGGTTTTGACCACCCCATTGACATCTCTATATCGAGCTGCAGTGAACGTCAGCGACAGCATGTCCTGGGCTCAAAATTTGATTGCGGGCCCAAATCAAGCTGCTGGCAGTCGAGTGAAACGAAGTGATGAAATGCTATTTCATATTCGCTCACGCTGCGATATTGGCTGCAAAAGCATGGTTGCCTTGCATCGATGGAGTGGTTTTGACAATTCGGCATAGAGATTCCGTGTAAGTGAAGTGCGAACAAACTTAAAACTCTCTTTGGCAAGGCAAACAGAGACTAATCGCATTCGCATGCATGGGATTTCGCTTGAGAACGAAAAGGTTCAAATATCTCTTTTTACATTTGTCATCGTGAATCATTTTTAAAATGTTAGTTCTGTTGGTTGGTCCCGCTGGTTTCCGCAAATTTCGACAACTACTGCGACAACAACTGCTTCTCAGTTTACAGATACAACTTGTTTCTACAGGACAGGTCAGTCCTGTCCTAAAGCGAGGATACCATTTTCAAGCTTGAACGATACTTAACCCTCTAACGAGCAACATCGTAAAAACGATGCGATCAAGCTAATGACTATTTTATCATAAAAGTGCACTCAAAAAAACCTTAAATTCTCATGCAAAAATAATAATCTGGAGGAGCGCTAGGTTACAAAAAGTCCAATTTCTCTTTTTCGTTTTTCATGTCTAACGCTCTACCCAGATATTTTTTCAATTCAAATACATTACAAAATTGAAATAAAGCATGAAATTTACTCATAGAACAATTTTAAGGTCAATCATTTAGTTTTAGATATCCTTTTTCTCCAAAAGTAAAAAAGGGAATATTCGCGCATTAATTATTTTCGAAATTTTTCGGAATTTTTGTTTTTGAAAGATGATAACTTTTGAATGCATAGTCAGAATGTTGTGATATTAATATCAAAATGTCAAGAAATCTATTCTGAACACATTTTGCGTATTGTCAATTCAAAACAAATTTCGTATGCAACTCTGGAGCACTAAAAGCGAAGGCCGTCTACAGACGGTCTTACCCGTTAGAGGGTTAAGCTGTTGCTATCCAATGAAGCAATAGCGCACGTAATGCAAGCCGTAAGTAAGTCAGTGAAGTTCTCCCACAACGGACTTTGTTGATTTAGAGTTCCAAATAATACACCCCCAAGTTGGTCGCACCAGCTTTTTTGGATGAGTTATCCAACATACAGATAAAAAGTTATTTTCATTGAAAATGATTTTACAAATAAAAACCAGGATTTCAATGAATTTTTATCTAAAAATACTGGAAACCATCTGCCGTCAACAATCCCAAATCTATCAACAGCAAGAGAGTTACAATGCAACGGTGTTCGATTTTTACTACGCTTTATCCACTACCTATACTGCCGCTACTCGCATAACAGTCCCATTTTCTATGGAGTTTCCTATATAAATGGGACTGTTATGCGAGTAGCGGCAGTATACACAACGAGTAATCGAAGTTTGGTCGGTTACCCGATTAATCACAGACGATTAATCGTGTCGAATAACAATTGATAAAAAAATATTCGATTACTCGTTAAACGATTAACTAAGAAAATCGGACATCACTCTCCCACTGGTTCATATCAGTAGAGTTTTCTTGAATAAGTTTCTTCAATTATTTTTAAATAGCTTTTGACCGGTAAGACCAATTCTTATGAAATTTTGCAGATATATTCACAGTGTTAAAAGCGCTCGTTTGATACTAAAGTAATTGAAGCTAGGTAATTCATCTTGGTGAAAATCATTATAAATATTGTTGATTTCGATATGTTGTACCGTGGACCCCCGTTCGTTTGACTGTTTTTAATCTGAACACTTTAATTTGAACCCTGCTGGTTTGCACGACGTGCAAATTAAAAATGGTTCAAATGTCATTCTCAACATGACATCATTTACTTATGTAAACAATGCACATAAACACGAAGCACTCCCAAGTCTTTGATTACATAAACTCTGTCCAGTACTTCGTTACTGATGCGGTAGTTCCATATAACGGGTTCTTTCTTGCGACTAAAAGAGATTACTGAACATTTGCGTATGCTAATGGAAAGCTCATTCTTTAGACACCAGTCCGCAAAAATGTCGATTAGATTTTGTAGTTCACAGCAGTCTTCAGTAGATTTTACCGGCACAAACATTTTAAGATCATCAGCGTACAGCAATCTGGATCCTCGTGGAAGTACAGCACACACGTCGTTAAAGAATAATGAAAACAATAGCGGTCCGAGATTGCTTCCTTGTGGAACACCAGAATGATTACAAAACTCGCTAGAGGACACATCCCCAAGTTTTACTGAGAGGCGACGATTAACCAGGTATGACTTTAACCAGTTTACAAAATTTTATGCCGCACCCATATGTTCTATTTTGGCTAAAAGCAGGTTGTGATCCACACACATTATATATTTGGAAAGAACATAAGATTTCCTATTAAATGTGAACAAATTAATAGCATTTGCTTTATATGGATTGTTTTGGAAAGCAAATATGTAGCGTGACTTGTTCAGAATTCCGATAATTAGTGAAGTCAATTTTTAAACAGCTTTTACTTTTCGTGACGTTATTACGCTCTGCATTACACAGAGAGGGTCGTTGCTCACAAAAAAACTGTTCAGTTAATATTCGTAAATTATTGCTGTTACTGCCTTCTGTATATAAGAGATAATCCAAAAACGTGTTGTTAATTTGTTTTTCACTATTTTGTCTACGTAATTGTGGGGTTTTTCACAAATTACGTCGCGCAGTGGGAGGGATTCTAAGTCTAAGAGACATAAGTAATAACATATAAATATAAACCATAGAGTTGGTGCACTCTGAACGGAATGGAGGTGAATGTGGAGAAATGTAATGTCATCTCATTCTCATTAATAATCTCATTAATAATGTGATTGCTATTTGGCTTGAAGGAAGAAGCTCTAGGCTCTTGAGGAAAAATAATTAATTGAGTTTTAGAAGCATTGGAAGAAATTTTCCACTTTTGCAAGTACAAGAATCCCCCGAATAACGCGATGGGTGGTGCTGTACGCCCATCGCAATATCTCAGCGGTCCATTAACCAATAAAGTTGATTTTTGGTAGTTGACTAGGTTGTACCCCATACTAACAATGTACCAAAAATCAACTTTATTGGTTAATGGACAACTAAGAAATCACCATGGGCGTACACCACCACCCACCGCGTTACTCGAGGGACTTCAAATACTTCATTAGGTGAGACGTTATGAGTAGAAACTTGATCATATTTTTGGGAGACATCGTTTTCAATAGGACACCGCCTCTAGTTTCTGATAATAAATAACAGAAGTTGGCGCAAGTGTTTCATCATGCGCTATGCGTGAGAGTATGCCTGAAACTATCAATGTTTCCTTGTTGAATACAACAGATGTCATTACTTCGTAACGTATATTGTACATTTGCGTAACAGCTGAGTTTGGCGCTACAATAAATTTACTGAACACAACATCCTTACTCTCTCATGCATCTCAGTTTTACCTTTGTTATACTATATAACAAAGGTTTAGAAATTGGTCGAAAAACGCGAAATAGAACCAAGGCCCGGAGGGCCAAGTGTCGTATACCAATCGATAGGGTTCGACGAATTGAGCAATGTCTGTATGTGTGTGTGTGTGTATGTATGTGTGTATGTGTGTGCAGCTCATTTTCAATCGCCTGTTTCTCGGAGATGGCTGAACCGATTCAACCGCTATTACTTTTGTTTGAAAGGTATTTATGCCTAGTATATCACTATTTAGTTGTTTTACGGTACGACTTTTCGTTTAGAAGTTATAGGCAAAAATGTGAAAACTACGTGACACGGTTTTTTCCGAAACTACACAACCAATTTTAATGATCTTAGTACCAAATGAAAGCTCTTGCTATCGCTAAACTTTTTGCCAAGTTTCATTGAAAACCAATATGCAGTTTAAAAGTTACACTTAAAAAACCAGTTTTGACAAGGTCCAAATGATCGCCTGTTTCTCAGAGATGTCCAAACCGATTTATGCGCTATTAGTTTCATTTGAAAGGTAATATAGCCGGATAGATCACTATTGAATTGTTTTTTGATTGGACGTTTAGTTTGAAAGTTATGAGCAACTGTATACACCACACCAAAATTAGCTGTAATAAATAATGATTTTAACCAAGTTAATTTCCCTAATTTCAACTATTTTAATGTCAAACGAGAGGTTTTGACACTTCAAATATATATGCAAAATTTCATAAGAATTGGTTTTTCCGATCAAAAGATATTAACCCTCGAACACTCGCGCAAAATTTGTAACACGGTTATTCGCGCGCACAATAGCCCAAAACCAAAGAAAACGTGCGCACTAGAGTTTTGACTAGGAAAAATTGGTTTTAAGTTTCTCGAACCTTTGGAAGAGTTTTTTGAAATTGAATGCTCTATCGTGTGGTAGAATTTAAATTTTGATTAATCCTCCTAAAAGTGAAATAAAAAAATTATTTTCCTTCAGTTTCAATATAACACATTGATGTGTTCTGCAAAGTTATAGAGCATATTATTGCAAGAAATTTTGCTGAAGTTAGTAACCTTCTATCTCTTCAGCGAAGATAGAGAAATCTTATTTATTGTACATGCACTTGTAAAATTAGTTTTTCTATTTTATCTCTTTTTGTAATTGTTGTATGACTTTTTCATGTATTACAAAGTTGTACAAATAGTAAAAATACACAAACTTGCTGAATATAGTATACCTATATGTCTGCTTGTTTAGGATCTGTAGAACTCTGATTATAAAAAACGCCCTAATTTTGACTCCGAATTGTGCGACTACCAACAGACAGATACATTTTAAACATTTTACATTTGCTGATAGTTTTGCTGCATACAGACATTTCTATATGAAGAAACGAGAGAAAATGCCAGTTGAGGCCAATTGCGGTACACCTCACGTGCTGCTTGCTTCGTTTCTGTGATGTCGGTTTATGCTGATATATTTTCCTAACAATTTAAAGTATTAATGCGTCGAATAATTCTGCCATTTTGCTCATAACAAGTTTATTGAAGAACATACGTTAGTTAAATAATGATTTGTAACTATATAACTATATGGTATTCAAAAACCTACACATGTTGTATAAAATACAACAGCGTGAGTAAACGAAGGTTAATAAAAATTGATGAAATTTATTCAAGAAAACTTTATTGATGTGAATCAAATAGAATGGCATTACAGAAAATTATACATAGTACAAAAACCTATAAACTAGACCTTTACTACGCATTGAAAGAATAATATTTCTTCTTACAACTTACTTTTACTTGTACTTACCCACATTAGTAACAACTTACTCAGCAATTTCATGAGAAAAGGAACTATCAAAATTTATAAGTGCTTCTATTTAGTTCAAATTTTGTAAACTTATTCCATTTCCAAAAATTTTATGTAAACCAACGCACAATGCAACGTTAACCAATAGATGAATTATTTTCCGAAGACGTGGCGATTTCTATCTCAAATAGCAAGTAATACCGTATGACAAAGGTTCCTTTCACCACTAGGTGGATTAAATCAGGTTTTTTTTGTGTTTATCGCTAATCGCAATATAACCTTTGATACCTGAACCAATAAATAGTTGGTAAACATAGTTTTTATTTATTGCGTTCATGTTGCGAAATTTATTTTTTTCGAATTGAAATGTCGCAAACATATCAGTTCCTGGCTCTCGGTCAGGCTTTTCATAAAACCCTATAAATGTATCTTTTAAGGGCTTTAGCTTTTCAGGGCTCTCGGTTGACCTACGATGCTAGATGCTATGGAGAGGTATAGGAAATGTTTGTTCTTATCAAAATTAGGCAGAAGTCAGGAAAATTAAGTATAACAGAGTAACTGTACCACAAATAAAATATGATTAGTGATTGTTTTTCAGGTAAGTAAACATAAATAAGTGAGAAACTTTGATTTTACTACCACTAGAAAAGCGCCATCTCTTGAAAATCAACGGTTCGTATGGTGTCCTATTGAACTCACCACATTCAAATTCAAATTATGAACATTTTCGAACTGCTGAGCAATTCGTTGAGCCTTTTGTTCATCTATTAAAAGAATATGATCTCCATTTTTTATTGCTGGAATAGGCTTTGAAGGTTTCTTCAGAATTTCTAACAATTTCCGGAAAGGTTTTGAATAAGGTTTCAACTGCTCAATCTTATTCGGAAACTTTTCATTCCTCAAAGCAGTAAATTTCTGTTTAATCTCTTTTTGCAAATCTTTATAAATAATTTTCAAAGCGGGGTCTCGAGTTCGTTGATATTGTCGCCTACGTACATTTTTCAGTCTAATAAGCAATTGAAGGTTGTCATCAACAATTGGAGTATCTAATTTCATTTGGACCTTCGGATCAGAATAGTCTCTGGCTTCAATAATAGCACTTTTCAAACCTCCCAAGGCTGAATGAATATTGGTTTTACTTTGCAAACTTGCTTCATGATTTAAATGGTTCTCAATATGAGATTTGTATCTTTTCCAATTGGCCTTGTGATAATTAAACACAAATTTAATAGGGTTTAAAATTGTCTCATGCGATAAAGAAAAAGTGATTGGGAGATGATCTGAATCAAGATCAGCATGAGTAATTAACTCGCTGCACGCATGACTTTGCTCAGTTAGAACCAAATCAATTGTAGATGGATTTCTTGCTGAAGAAAAACATGTAGGCCTATTTGGACATAAAATCGAATAGATGAGCAATCATTAAAAATAAATTTTCCGTTAGAATTACAATGAGCATTATTCCAAGATCGGTGTTTAGCATTAAAGCCACCGATAATTAGAAATTTTGAGCGATTCCTTGTAAGCTTTTGCAAGTCGCCCTTCAGAATTTTTATTTTGTTCGTTTGTACACTGGTAAGGAAGATACGCAGCCGCAACGAATAATATTCCAAGTTCCGTTTGAACTTCAATCCTCAAAGCTTCAATAACCTTTGTCTCAAGATGAGGAAGAGTGTGATGTTTAATTTGACGGTGGATAACAATAGCAACTCCATAGCCAGAACTATGAATTCTATCAAACCTATGAACTATGTAGTTGGGGTCATATTTTAGTTTGATATCTGACTTTAAAAAAGTTTCGGTAATAACTGCAATGTGCACTTTATTAATCGTTAAAAAATTGTAAAACTCGTCTTCGCTCACTTTTAATAAGCGAGCGTTCCAATTTAGAAATTTAATTGAATTATCTAAAGCCATTGTTGAACTTTAACTTCATTACAATTTCGTATGTATTATTTGTTCCAATTCGAATAGCTTCGGTCATGGAACTTGTTTGCAACAAAGCAGTCATTAGAGTAGACATTGCTTGTTGCAAAAATAAAAGTTTATCCTGGGTAATCATATCTAGGTCATCATTATTGGCATTGGTCTTTTTGGAACTGCCTGGAATAAAAGGTATGTTCGAGTCAGGGATGCCAGGTGATTTTTTGAAAAGTCTTCACAAATCAAGGAAAAATGTCTTCATTTATCTTCTTTCGGCTTTCCGGTCATTTAAATTGCATGGTGAAGACATGTCTTCACATGTCTTCAAGCGAAGACATTTCATTTTTTTGTAACTAAAATGTCTTCAAAATGAAGACATGTCTTCACTTCTGGTATCTCTGGTTCGAGTTTCCGGCTAAGATATATGCTTTACAGGTTACAGGAATTCACAGGTTCTGCTCTAACTACCGGTGCAATTGGCACACGTTTAGGTAATTTAGGATTCTGTTTACCCTGATTTCTTCGCTGTAAAAGAGCAATTCTAACAGGGCAACCAAAAAAATTACTTTTATGATTATTACCACAATTAGCGCATTTAAATTGATTTTGCTCCTTCACTGGACAATCGTCCTTTTTGTGAGAAGGACTGCTGCAAATCATGCAGTTGGAGTCCAAATGACTATTTTTTGTGCCGTGGTCATATTTTTGACATGTGCAACACTGAGTTAAATGAGGAATATGTTCTCCAAACTTTTTGTATAGTGATTTCGGTTATAATGAACCAGGTAAAATTGCTGGGAAATGCCCCCGGTTTCCCGAATTTGATGTTTTTGCCTTTCTACTATATAAATATACTAGCTGACCCGACAAACTTCGTATTGCCACAAATCAACCTGTGTTGTACATAAATCATGAATCTCGGATGATCTTTGTCACAATCTCGAGTTTTGCAAGACCCCCAGTGTGTGGCGCTTCCGACTGCGGGTCACCGGCAACACTAGCGACCGTCTCGTCCTGAATGATCTAGTGTTACTATAGATTGTTTTTGTGGTCTTGTATTGACTAATGTTTTATGGAAGAGTCTCGAATTTCTCGAGTTCGATTAGTTTTTGAGTTTCGCAAAAATTTCTCCATATTCCCCTACCATAGGGGTGAGAGGTCTCTAACTATCGTAAAATAAATTCAAGACTCCAATATCTCCCACATGCCAAATTTGATTCCATTTGCTTGATTAGTTCTCAAATTATAAGGAAATTTGAATTTCATTTGTATGGGAGCTCCCCACTTAAAAGGGCAAGGGGTCGTAATTCACCATAGAAAAAATTTCTGCCATCTAAAACTCCCACATGCCAAATTTGGTTCCATTTGAATGATTAGTTCTCGAGATAAGAGGAAATTTGCATTTCATTTGTATGGAAGCCCACCCTCTTAAAGGGGAGATGGGCCATAACTCGCTTTCTAAAGAAGAGAGGGGTCTCAATTCACCATAGAAAAAAATCTTGCGTCCAAAACCACTTACATGTCAAATTTGGTCCCATTTGCTTGATTAGTTCTCGAGTTATGAGGAAATTTGTTTTTCATTTGTATAGGAGCCCCCCCCCTTAAAGTGGGAAATCCATAGAAAATATACCATAGAAAATATTCTTGCCTACAAAAACACCCACATGATAAATTTGGTTCCATTTGCTTGATTAGTTCTATAGTTATGAGGAAATTTGTATTTCGTTTGTATGAGAGCCCCCCCCTCTTAAAAAGGTAAGGGGTCCTAATTTATCATAGAAAAAATGGTTGCCTCCAAAAACACCCACATGCCAAATATGGTTCCATTTGCTTGATTAGTTCTCGAATTATGAGGGAATTTGTATTTCATTTGTGTAGAAGCACCCCCTCTCAAAGTTGGGAGGGGTCCTAATTCACCATAGAAAATATTTTTGCCTCCAGAAACCTCCACATGCCAAATTTGGTTCTATTTGCTTGATTAGTTCTCGAGTTATGAGGAAATTTGAATTTCATTTGTATAGGAGCCCCCCTTCCTAAAGTGAGGAGGGGTCCCAGTTCATCATAGAAAAAAAATTTTGTCTCCAAAAACACCCACGTGTCAAATTTGGTTCCATTTGCTTGATTAGTTCTCGAGTTATGAGGAAATTTGTATTTCGTTTGTATAGGAGAACCCCCTATTAAAGTGAGGAGGGGTTCTAATTCACCATAGAAAATATTCATGCCCTAGAAAACTTTCACATGCCAAATTTGGTTCCATTTGCTTGATTAATTCTCGAGTTATGAGGAAATTTGCGTTTCATTTGTATAGGAGCCCCCCTTCCTAAAGTGGGGAGGGATCCCAACTCATCATAGAAAAAAATTTTGTCTCCAAAAACACCCACGTGCCAAATTTTGTTCCATTTGCTTGATTAGTTCTCGAGTTATGAGGAAATTTGTATTTCGTTTGTATAGGAGCCCCCCCTCCTAAAGTGGGGAGGGGTCCTTATTTACCATAGAAAATATTCTTGCCCTCGAAAACTTTCACATGCCAAATTTTGTTCCATTTGCTTGATTAGTTCTTCAGTTACGAGGAAAGAGAGATTTGTTTGACCAACGATACTAATTTTGGTTTTAGTGATGGCGTTTTGGTCATCCGGGTTACTGGTAAACTAGTTTATTTGCTGTCTAGGCCAACGTTTCAAGGACTTTATTTCCTCATCATCAGGGCAAAAACATATTAAGAACAAGAATTAGTTTAATATGTTTTTGCCCTGATGATGAGGAAATAAAGTCCTTGAAACGTTGGCCTAGACAGCAAATAAACTAGTTTACCAGTAACCCGGATGACCAAAACGCCATCACTAAAACCAAAGTTATGAGGAAATTTGTATTTCATGTGTATAGGATCCCCCCCTCCTAAAACGGGGAGGGGTCCCAATTCATCATAGAAAAAATGTAGTCCCCAAAAACACCCACATGCCAAATTTTGTTCCATTTGCTTAATTACTTCTCGAGTTATGAGGAAAATTGTGTTTCTTTGGTACAGGAGCCCCCCCTCTTAAAGTGGGGAGGAGTCCTAATTTACTATAGAAAATATTCTTGCCCTCGAAAACCTTCACATGCCAAATTTGGTTCCATTTGCTTGATTAGTTCTCGAGTTATGAGGAAATTTATATGGAAGCCCCCCCTTTTAAAAAGGAGAGGAGTTATAATTCCCCTTATAAAGAGCGGAGGGGTCTCAATTTACCATAGAATAAATTCTTGTCACCGAAAACACCCACATGCCAAATTTTGTTCTATTTGCTTGATTAGTTGTCGAGTTATGCAGAAATTTGTGTTTCATTTGCATGGGAGCCCCCCCTCTTAGTGGGGGGAGGGGTTTCTAACCATCACTAAAACCTTTCCTGGCCCCAAAAACCTCTACATGCATATTTTCATGCCGATTGGTTCAGTAGTTTTAGATTCTATAAGGAACATACGGACAGACAGACAGACAGACAGAAATCCTTCTTTATAGGTATAGATAGTAAGATAGTATAAAGGTATAGAAATCACTTGGAAAACCGGAAATAGAAAGAAGGTCCTGCGGGCCGAATGTCATATACCATTCGACTCAGTTTCGAAAACTGAGCATTTTCTGTGTGTGTGTGTGTGTGTGTGTGTGTGTGTGTGTGTGTGTGTGTGTGTGTGTGTGTGTGTGTGTGTGTGTGTGTGTGTGTGTGTGTGTGTGTGTGTATGTGTGTATGTGTGTGTGTGTGTATGTGTGTGTGTGTGTGTGTGTATGTGTGTGTATGTGTGTATGTGTGTGTGTGTATGTGTGTGTATGTGTGTGTGTATGTGTGTGTGTGTGTGTGTGTGTGTGTGTGCATGTAACGCTTTCAATCTCACTCACTTTTCTCGGAGATGGCTGGACCGATTTTAATGTTCTTAGTGTCAAATGAAAGGTCTAGGTGTCCCACAGGTCGCTATTGAATTTCATACTGATCGGACTTTTAGTTCAAAAGTTATGTATAAAAATATGAAAAATATGGGACTTAATTATCTCATAGGTCCCTTAACCGATTTGAACAAAGTTGATTGCATATGAAAGAGGAACCTTGCAAACCGTTAACTTCCGAATTTCATGACGATTGGACTTGTAGTTTGAAAGTTACATAAAGAAATGTGAAAAATAGTATTTAAACATATTTTTGTAACATATAAGCATTAATTCAATGAAAACCCGAATTAATCCAGCTAGCGGCGTGACCTAGCCTTTCTACTGCCACAATAATCATTATATAATTTCTCAGAAACATCTATAATTAACTTGACTATTTTCTTAAATATCCGTTCCGTATTCCTCAAAATCCATATTTGCCAGTAAAATTCACAACGTATTGCGTAGAATAATTATATGTATTTTCTTTCCTTGGGCGCGTAAATACTTGTAAGCGTCATTTATGTTACTTGATAAACACCTTATTTAGTTTTGTAATATTTACGTGATTTATAGAAAAATAATGTTAACACAAAAGATAATTTTTGCAGACTTGAATGAATATATATAGAAAACTAGAAATTAACCCTCTAACGGGTCTACAGACGGCCTTAACTTTCGGGCTTTAGAGCCACATACGAAACTTGTTTTGAATTGATAAAAAAGAAGTAAAACAAAAAGTTATTTATATCCTTTAATTCTACTACTGTGTTTTATTGATAAATACGTATTTCGGTCTCGACGTGTGACCTTCATCAGTATCTAACTAACTTAGACTGTTTTGTTTTGAATTGACAATATGAAATATGTGTTCATAGCAGATGTTTTGATATTTTGATATTAATACCATGTGTTCAAAAGTTAGCATCTTTGAAAAACAAGAGTTCAGAAAAATTATTATTATACTTCGCTTTTGAAGAAAAAGGATATCTACAACAAAATGATTAATCTGAAAATTTTACTATTAGTTTGCTTGGCTTCAATTTTGCAACATATCTGAATTAGAAAAAATAACTGAATAGAACATTACATATGAAAAAGAGAAATTTCTTAGCTGGTGCTCCTTCAGATAATTATTTTTGCATAAAAATCAAAACTTGAGCTTCTTTTGAATGTACTATCATGAAAAGATAGTCATTAGCTTGATCGCATCGTTTTTACAATGTTAGAGGGTTAGGAAAACAAGATGAGGTCGAAAAATAGTGCAAAAACTGCACCATAAACATGCTTGAGAATGAAAAATATGATCGATATGATTTCCAGTGCTTGTCATTTTTGATTTATTTATTAAAACATGATACATGACATAAGACATCTGTCCTTTAAAATGTCACTAACGAAAACAAATCTTACAAAATTACTACCGTGCACCGTTTACTTCCTATTTTTCATATAACATTTCTAAGCTCTAATACCTAATGATTGAAAAGAGCATCTATTGATGCGCAAAATTTGTTTGAAATTTGTATAAATTTATTTGGAAAAATCAACTCACTAGTATTTTCAATCCTATACACCACTTTACCTACATGCTTAAATTAACTGCCTTTTTTTCGCTTTTTGCTTTTCTTGTACAGTTGTGAGTAACAGCAAGTGAAGAAAATAACAATTGAAATCTGAAATCAAAGCAAGAAAAAACTTTTCGATTGAATCCCACTATTTAATATTTATTTGCAACAGATACGTAGTTCGCCTACGACGTGCAGGCTTCATCAGTGTCTTATTTCAAAGCGTATACGTATCTGTCGCGAAAAAATATCAAATAGTGGAATTTAATCGGAAAAAGTTTTTTCTTTTCTTTGATTTCAGAGTTCGTATTCCACGAAGAGGTTTCAAAAACTTCAGACAATTGACATGTTTCTCACTTTTCTTGAATTTCAATGTAAATTTAAAAAATGCAAATTGTCATCACATACACACACATACATACATACTTACATACATACATACATACATACATACATACATACATACATACATACATACATACATACATACATACATACATACATACATACATACATACATACATACATTCATACATACATACATACATACATACATACATACATACATACATACATACATACATACATACATACATACATACATACATACATACATACATACATACATACATACATACATACATACATACATACATACATACATACATACATACATACATACATACATACACAAATGCATGCAAATGCATTTGTGCATGCATAAATTTGGGACCCATCGATTATTTCAGGTGCTGTGATTTCTGGCTCTACTAATGTTCCTGAATTTT
The DNA here is from genome assembly GCF_943734655.1 of Sabethes cyaneus. NCBI lineage: Eukaryota > Metazoa > Arthropoda > Insecta > Diptera > Culicidae > Sabethes > Sabethes cyaneus. The sequence goes on along the minus strand of NC_071353.1, from coordinate 97,770,320 downwards.
AAAGTACTCCATAAACTATTTATGGTATTTAAAAGATTAGATCGAGAAAATAAAATACTCAGGATAAAACGGTATAGTCCCAAACTTATGCATGCACAAATATCTGTATTTAGGGCAGCTCTAGTACGCGCACCGGTTATTTCGTTTGCACGATTACTGCTGTAGCTATCGAGAGCGAAACCGAAAGTTTCTCATTTAAAGAGCGCAATAAGAAGTTTTTTCTCTTTATGTTTAGTCTGTTTCTGCTTGTGTGGATTTTTTTTCTCATTTCTGACTGCAGCTCTGATCATTGTGTTGAAAAAAAAAGTTGCATTTTTTGCACAATGAGTAAGGAAATAACAAGCCTGTGACTAGGGATGGAAAATCAGTGATTTTGATCAAACCAGTGAGTTTTTCGCTACACGCACAGATCACGACCCGTACAGTACATGACCAAAACTTAATCTTTAGCATCGCTCAAAAGATTTTGTTCTCTAAACAGTCTAAGCAGCCGATCACAGTGTTACATCTTACCTAGCTGCGAGAAAAAAGGTTACTCATGTTGTTTGTATTTAGATTCATACTCTGCACATAACCAATTGTCTGTATCTGTTATATTTCTCAACGCAATCATGCAATGAACATGATCTGATATGAGGTTTATTATAATCTGTGCAGATCGCGACAAAGTGTTTGTCGCTTACAAGTAGTGATGTCAATGAATCTGAATCTGATCGCTCCTACGAGCTTGATCGCAAGAAGCGATTTTTTCCGTCCCTGGTAGTGCCAGAGACGCTAGAGACAGGTATAATTGGAGACAGTACTGATGGTGATGAACGAGTGGGAAAAGTATAGCGAGCTTTGAAGCTTAAAGGAATGGTAAACAGTGCGCATTAGAGTTTTGACTGGGAAAACTTGGTTTTAGATTTACCGAACTTTTGGAAGAGTTTCTTGAAATTGAAAGCTCTATCGTCTGGTAGAATTTAAACTTTGATTAATCCCCCTTAAAGTGAAATAAAAAAATTATTTTTCTTCAATTTCAATATAACACATTGACGAGTTTTATAGCATATTATTACAAGAAATTTGGCTGAAGACAGCAACCTTCTATCTATTCAGCGATGATAGAAAAACCTTATTTATTGTATATGAATTTGTAAAATCAGTTTTAGTTCTTTTTGGAATGTTTACATGTATTACAAAGTTTTACAAATAGTTAAAATACACAACTTTGCAAAATTTAGTATACCTCTATGTTTGCTTGTTCAGGAACTGTAGAATTTTGATTAAAAAAATACCCTAATATTGACTATCAACAGACGGATACATTTTAAACATTTTACATTTGCTGATAGTTTTGCTGCAGAAAAACACCATTTTTCCATGTGAAGAAATGAGAGAAAATTCCAGTTGGGGTCAATTGCGGTACACGTCATATGCTGCTTGCTTCATTTCTGTGATGTCAGTTTATGCTGATCTATTTTCCTAACTATTTAAAGTATTAATGCATTGAATAGTTATGACATTTTTCTCATAACAAGTTTATTGAATAATCTACGTTAGTTAAACAACGATTTGCAACTTTATAACCATATGACGCTGAAAAACTTACACGTGTTGTACAAAATACAACAGCGTGAGTAACCGAAGGTTAATAAAAATTGATGAAAATTATTCAAAAAGATTCTATTGATGTGAATCAAATAGAATGGCATTACAGAAGATTATGCATAGTTCAAAAACCTATAAACTAGACCTTTACTAGGGAATGTATATGTTAAAGAATAAGATTTTCTCTTACAACTTACTTTTATTTGTACTTACTCAGATTAATAACAACTGACTCTGCAATTTCATGGAAAAAGGATCTATCAAAATTTATAAGTGCTCCTATTTTGTTCAAATTTTGTAAATTTCTTCAATTTCCAAAAATTTTATGCAAACCAACGCAGTACGCAACGTTAACCAATAAATGAATTATGTTCCGAAGACGTGTCGATTTCTATCTTAAATAGCAAGTAAGACCGTATAACAAAGGTTCCTTTCGCCACTAGGTGGATTAAATCAGATTTTTTCTTTTGCATTATTTTACCTTTAGAACGTTTATATAATTTTACATTTTAGAACGTTTACCTTCCCACTTATTAGATTAGTGCATTATAAGTGCGAACTGATATTCACGTTTGAGCAATGAAAATCAATAAAAAAAAATTTATGTTGTTCTTTAGCATCTATTGCGTTCAGCTGTTGGACATAAGATTTTTCTTTTCATTTACTGCATTTAAAATTGTTTTTATCCTGAAGTGAATATCACCTTCTGGGTTTGAAAATCACTTTCTCCTGTTCTGTTTTCACGATATATTGAACTTGTATACTATGATGAAAATCACTGTGCAGTTGTACATACGAAACTCAGAGGCATAAAAAACAATGTATGCTAAGAAAAAAGATTTTCTGTTTTGTTTGAAATTCGGTGAAAATCAAAGGCCCTGAGTGCAAGTGTACTAAAGCATAGTTAAAATACAATATTTCATGCATTATTTCAATCAATGATATTAGATAAATTAAAGTTACACTCCATAAAATGTGATTCAAACTTCGAACAGTAACGAATAATATCCGGTTTTTCCGGGTTTTCCTGCTGGAAAACAGAATGTCTGCATTGTAAAGCTGTACAAATCAACTTGCTTTAGATGTGCTACATGGAGTTCGAAAATATTAGCAATTCACTTCAGAAGTATGGATGTGTAAAAAGTTTAAATCACACTGTTAGGTAGATTTAAAAAGACAGTGTTTAGAAAAAGGATTTAATTTCACTCATTCAAGTTGAGTGACACTATAAACAATAATATTCACCAAAGTAATACAAGTGTTCAATGTCTGAGACTAAAATATTCGAGATTTGAATGTCGACCATGAAAGTGTTCGAAGTTTGAATCAAACCCGAACTGTAATTTTTTATTGTTTTACATTGTGAAATAACATTTTATCCTCATTTTTAAAATTTTCTCACGAAATTGTCATAAATTGTCTAAATTGTCATGCTATTGAACCATTTATGGTGGTAGAATAGGGATGTTTTCAAACATTTTACTTTGAAATTTTTTAAAGGGTCGTTAATAAAATGAAAAAAAAAAAAAAAAATTTTTTTTACTTTGAAGAAAGTTTCAGGATAGCTTAAGTGTTCGAAGTTTGAATCAGAACGGTAATTCCTGTTAACAAAGTTGGCTTCATGTGTGTGCTGTGATGTGTCCACCAATCGGTTATCTTTTTTTAACGTAAGTGCTATTAACACTGGATATTTTCTCTACTAGTGCTGTAAACTGGAATTACATTGCATAATGCGCCATCTCTAGTTTGGTACTAATGGAGATGCATGGTTACTGTTAATGAGCATGCTACCAAATCTATGAGTTAGTTCACAAAAAAATCCATCCTCATGTGAAATAATATTAAAATTTTTATCGGTCGTTAGCTTTAAATAAAAGATTTTAATGGTTTTGGCTAGAAATATCGAAAACAATAACTTGGATTACACAGTGATTGATTGTTAATCAAGTAGGTAAATATCTTAATTAAATATTAATATTTTCAGTCGATTGTAATATTTTCGTTGTTGTAAAACCTAAAAACGAGTTTTGCAGTCTTGATCGAATTTCGTTTCTGTCAATAAGCCCAGTTTTTTCTGATACATGCTTCATTAATACTTATAATTTCAATGCAATCTCGCTAACTCTAAAGAATGTCCAGTAAAAATTTGTGTGACGTTTTCTTAAACATGTTGCAACAGGGTTCTAGGGGATTACATTTAGAGGCAATGCACTGAAAAGTATACTCACATTCAACAAATTATTGGCCAGTTTCAATGATTTAACCGACTGTGCTAGGGCTGTAGGTATGTGACACAGGCCGGTTCCGCTTGCGTCCAGGTCTTTTAGACTCCATGATGCAACAAACTCATGCATAACCGAGCCAAGGTGAACATTGTCGGCCAGTGACAGTCCAATCAGAGCCGGAATGCCCTGAAGCGCACGAATCGAGTTCGGTCCGATATCGTTACCGGACAGGTCCAAAAACTGCAGATTCACCAGATAAGAGAACGTGTCATTTTCAATAACGTTGATGTGATTTCCGGCTAGGTTCAGCTGTTCGAGGTTGATGAGGTTATAGAAAATAGAACGTTTCAGCCGCTTGATTGCATTTCCGGAGAGATCCAGCCGATGAAGCAAACGTGTGTGGAGAAAGAAGCTTTTGTCTAGTGTTTCCAGTTGATTGCACCTGAGATCCAGGTCGGTAAGATTTCTCAGGATGAGTGGAGAAAGTTGCGTGCTATTTGCGATAGCATTGTGAGACAAATCCAAACGAGTTAAATGTTGCACAGAAGAACTGGAGAATCTCTTGATGCGGTTGCACGAAATATTCAAATATTTCAAAGTTGGAAAGTTTAGTCGTTCTACAGTGGACAGGTTATTTTCCGACAAATCCAACCAGGATAGTACGGAGAAGTTACTCTGTACGCTCCCCGGTAGTTCATCTGTTAGATTGTTTCTGGATAAATCTAATGCACTAATATCACTAAGGTTATAATAGTGACTAATCTCGTAGCTGGTTTGCCTGAGACTGTATTTTGATAGTTCATCTGCTAACCGCTTAGCATTAATTAGGTTTTTGTTTGACAAGTTTAGAATAATGAAGTTGCTATTTGTACTAAAGTTGCTAGAGCTTCGTTTCCATCTAACGTTTTCGTACAATCGGTCATATCGTTGGCGTGGCCAATTCCTAATTCCATAATCAGACTTTACGAGAGATAAAGTTTTGTGGCTATTCACATAAAATTTTCGTTCCAGTATCAAACTTCTATGCATAGAAGATAGTAGTTGCTGGTTATTGTCTAGTCCGTTTCCGGCGCCAACGATGTCAGAAATCGATTGTACATGGCTGCTGCTGGGTCGATTGTTGGCTTCCTGTGTTCGTGCTTCCTTTCCTGCTACATCGTGATCAACTGTGGGTGGTTGAGGTGCTGCAGCAGCTGCGTATATCATTAGCAAATATGACGCGTTTATGATTACATGTTTCATTAACGGCCGACGAAGCGTCCAGTAGGACATTCTGCACATGTCCATTATTATTTCCACAACAGTAATTATTGCTATCGTTATTATTATCACTGTGATTGCATGGATGAAAAGGTCATAGGTTTTTTTTGTGGTTTATCGCGATCGCCAAGGTGGCCTTATCCTGCCGGTTGGCCAATCGTTATTTTGAGCTTCATTACCTTTTGTTGATTGTCTATGCTAGTAGCAGTCCGTCGCCTCAAATCATGTCTGAAAGAAAAACAAAGGCATAATAATAGAATATAAGTGTGTATAATATTGACAGAAAGTTATGTTCTGTTAGTTGCTTTGCTCCAATGTACACAATAATATGTTTTATCTGTCTGTTGAGATCCCAGTGCTAGTTCAATGTTAGTTGTGCCTTTTAGCTTATAACTTACGATTCGCTTGATAGATTCCATATTTTAACAGAAAATTTACTACTGAAAATATCACGAAACGAGAAGGGGTTTACGTTTTGCAATTTTGCAAGATGCAAACGAACGCCATCGCTGTACGGAGATTTTTAAACACCTTTAATCACTACCTTTCACAATTAAGGGTCAAAGCAAAGCTTTGGGTTATAAACGTCTTTAAAACTTGACCCTTCTTTATCGACAGACTTCGCAAGCGGTTAATTATAGAGTACAGGACAATTAAGGGGCTAGTGCAACGATCCCACTAACTCTAGCACCGCCCAACCCAGATTTGAGTATATGACAACTGGCTTATTAGCATCGTAGGGTAAGGAACGAGTTAAGCAGTGTTACCTATTTTAATCAGTTGAACATAAATGATCCGAAAATGCACTTTTTTATTCATATTTTCAAAATCTTTTGATAGGATCATCTTCACAAATCACTTAACCATACATTTGGTTCACACAAACACAATTTATTGGGTTTCCGACAAGAAATATGATGAATTAAAAATTGTTGTCCAAAAACGTACATTTTTCAGCTGCTCTTCAGCAATCGCCACCTTGCTACTGACGAATTCATCAAATTTTCAGCACTGATTACAACCACTCTGAAAGTCAAGCACTCAATTGTCACATACCATATTATTCAGTCTCTTTTTTTCTATTATCTAAGGCTTTGTCACTAGCCGAAAGTTTTATTATTTTCTAACAAAACTGAAAAAAAATTCTGAATTGATGGAACCTGTTCACCAGTAGCAGCAGCTGCAGCACAACTGATGAACTATCGTGTTGCCAAGATACTGTTTCGGTTCTGGAAATAAGAATTTTAAGTTTGAAATTAACTGAAACCTCCTATGGTGAAAACGTGGTTCAATACTTTTAAGAGAAATGTATGTTCATAATTAATTTTTCTTTATTAAAAACAACACAAAAGACAGCTTTTACAATAATTTTCGAAGATTTTCTCAGTGATTTAATGAAGCAACGATGTGTTTCAATGTTATTTGCTTTGACAACACTGTTCTAAGTTAGATCGTGTGCACTTCTATGTTTGCCTCTTTTGTTCTCCCACCATCCTTATGAACAGCGAGTGAGACGTCAAACTCGCAGTTTCCCATAAGAACACCAGAGAATAAAAGAGACGACGAATACCGTTTGCCGAACGGTGCGGTGAGTGTATGCCCCGATAAACAATTTAGACAGATGGCATTTTACGCATATGCCGATACGCTATGCCGATTACGCATCAGATGCCGATTAGTAGGTCGCGGATAGGAACGCGAACTTACTGAATAGGGGGAAAAGTTTGAGGGATTTTTTAACGGGACGTAAAAAAATTCAGATTTCAGGATTGCTGAAAACAGCACCCTGCGGGTGAAAATGGGTTCGGTGTGTTCAAAATTAGTTCCACCGCTCCAACTTTTAAAGCGAAAAATCAAAAGTTTAGCTCAACAATAGTGTCTTCCAATGGTAACAGCTTGAAGAACTAAAGATAGCAAGAAGATTGGTATGCTGATATTCCCCACTTAGTCAACCCATCGCTTGTAATAAGGTAAAACAATCAGTGACCCGCTTAGACTGCTTAAAACTAGTTCTTTACCCTACTTCGAAACTAACTGGGCTAACGAATCACGCACAATTATTAGTCAGTTTTGACTTTGACTATACTTTCCTGTTTTAATATCACTTATTATTTTGAAAAATGTTTTTATAGTAAGTATATTCATTCTGCACTGGACTCTTGAGAATCTTAACTCTAAGAAAAATTAAGAAAAAAAAATCAGAAAGGTTGTGTTACAGATACAACAGCGTAGCTGGCGTAGAACTACGTTAGGCGGTTTTTTTTGCGAAATAATTGTATCGTACTTTTGGTATGTATTTTGTGATGCCAAAACCGATTATTTTTATCAGTGCCAAAATCGAGGTATTTTAGAGTAGAATAGATAGTTGATATTTTATCGTTTATAATGCTAGTAACTGACAAACATACGATTTTCAGCACAAATTCGTATAGCTGCATGCAGCTGCATACGCATGCTAATCGGATCTTATAGTATTGGAATACCTATATAAGTGTATCGCTCAAAAATATTTCTCTGTGCGTATATCGCCTCCAAATTGCTACGGATAAGCGGCTTTTGGCCGTCGAATACCATTTTGTTGAATACTTATCAGTACGCAATTCTTATTTGCAATCTAATTATACATATGAAAATGCTGATTGGGCATTTGCAAAAACATTTGCAACATTCCCAAAAACTTTGACAACTTTTTGTTAACAGCGCCAACGAGGCCGTTCCACTTCAAATTTTGCTGTATGAGAAGCCCCAAATATACAATTAATGACATTCTTTCCAATGGCAAATTTCTGAGTTACAGTCTATTGGATATGTCTTTATACTTATCATTATTAGAAAATATCATGTATTTAGTTTTTGTTGCATTCATTGTGAGTCCATTATTACAGAACCAGCTTCTTATGAGCTCTAAGTCGTATTGCATATCTTCAAATAGAGTTCCAATATTAGAAGCACAATAAATAATTACAGCATCGTCGGCGATTAGCTGCAGTTTTAATGGAAGATTAAATTTATCATTAACATACAGGCTTAGCCCCCCCTAGGAGACATTTAGCCCCCCCTGAAAAATTAAGCCGGATTTTTAAATTTAAGAAAAAACTATAGTTAGATAACTTCACATAATAAAAACTTGAAAGTAATTTTTATATACATCACAACTTGAAGTTCCCATGCATCAATGTACATTTAATTTTAATATGCCAAGGAAATAAAATGCTCAAAAAAATGCCGGAAGCTATAGCCCCCCTAGAAATGAGCGCTAGTTCCGCCAATGCTCTAAACATTCACTTAAAAAATGGCACTCACAGATTCTTCTAAACATACACATGCCAGCAATGCAGTTTACATTAGTCTTTTATCTAATAATCTGATTTAGTCCTACGTCACCCATTCGTACAACCCTTAGGGCTGTATACCTTGTAGTTTTTATCTACGAATTCGGGAAACGGATCACAAAGCAATCAAAAATTTTTCAGGTTAAAATAAAATTAGGGGACCAGAGTGTTGACTACCATTAGGATTTATACCAAGCAGCACTATTATCTCTGACCATAAGGTAAAAATTAGCGATATTGTTCCTTAAGCAATGTTACGAGCTTACGTTTACGGCCTTCTAAACTGCTGAGCCCTAAGTGCACTCCAGGCAATTTTACGAGCTACCGCTGACTTGCAGTATGATAAATTACTTTACTTACTGTGCGGAAAATCGGTGTCAGAAGAGCACAACTCGGCAAATTAACTTTGGCAAGAGTTATTTTTCATTAGTTCCCTTCAACGATTATTATCTTAATCAAAAGCATAAAAAGCGCTTATTTTCTGGTTTTGCCAGTTTGTATAAACAGCAGAGCGTTCGGGTAATAGTCGCTTGCCTTATCATTTATAATGGCACAAAAATCTGTAGAGTAGAAATACGCAAAGTTAAAGTTATCGCCTAAAGTTAAATCAGAAACTCAGTTTCAGAAGTACAGTGTAGTAAGCGATATTTGTACCGGAAAAATGGCTGCATTAGAATTTTATTCCTGACGGAATTCAGCTCAATCGGTAACTCTCCAAACACTGGTTGCTTTTGGGATGTGAAACGAAAGCAAAATTTATTCTCAAGAGACGAAATAAAACTTGACATCAAAGACGATCTATGCTCCACCGTTGCGTTATTTTGGCAGTACATACTCAATAGTAGGACGCCTCTTTAATTCAAGAAATGTTGACAACGCAATGGTTAAAGGCCTGGAATCAATTAAAAAGGGAAAAGTAGGAAAACGAAACAAATTACTTAACAGCGGTGGCGGTTGGCAAAAAGATAACGATGATGGGATCCAGAGAGGAATGGGGTTTGGTTTTCATTTCTTCACACCGCTCTGATATCAGCGGAAACACTCGAACCAGGAGGTGATTGTTGGAGAGAAAATCGGACGTCGGGAGGTTCAGCAAAATTAATTGCCAACGCAACTGTTTTCATGAGCGTAGATGTTTCGCTTCTGGCGTTGGAAAAAACCCCAGTCTTCCTAGTGGAATCGTTCTCGCTCAGCACCTATCGAGGCCCATCATGTCAGGCTCGATGCTGCGAAAGCGCGGTGCGGTGGGATTGATTGAAGTGGAAATGAAAGCGGGCAGAACAAGTGGCTGTGCATCGAACTGTAATAAAGTGGCTAACGATGTGTTATAATTAAATCACGACGGATGCGTACCACAGTAGATAACTTTGGGAAACACTGGACCTGGATATTCGGATACAATGGCGAACTTGGGTGAGGAAATGACAAAGCTCGAGCATTGCCGTGGAAACAAACTTCCGACCATTATCGTAAATAGCGCCATTTGCAGGTTAGCTATCATTAGGTACATTACTTTTTGTGTTGTACGACCGATGGAATATCCATAGAAGACAGCTTATTGGTGTGGTTTCGACGATTATCGTTTAAATTCATACACCAATAGATGTACGGAGCAGCGTGGCGAATGACCAACTGGTTAAAACCAGATTAAAAATTAAAAAAAAAGATCCACGGTCTCCATGAAACCACGGATAACTCACAAGATTACTAAAAGCATGCATTGTTTTCATCAAAAACCATATTTGTATGTCATTTCTATAAATAAAAACTTTGATTTTAGTACCAGAGCGATTGAGGTATTTATGTTTAATTTGATATGTACAGTAATTACTCTATGTGTTTAGATTAACGCATACAGCTCGTTAGAACTGTAAAAAAATCATTGTTAAATTGTAACGAAACACAACATTCTATATTTCCGGAGGCATTCGAATAATTTCAGTAGGCGTAGAAAACCAACATAGTGATAGTTTTTCATGTATTTTTGCATTGTTGCAGCACGAATTTATTCTGTTTTCACTGGACGAACGACATGTTTGGCTTTAACATTTCACTTTTTAGCAATATCTAGAGAAGATAGCTGCAGGTTGAAACCAATTTTGTTTTCGGCCCATAAAACTTCATCAGAATGTTTTAATTATACATCTTATACATCTTATACTTATACATCATTGGAAAGATATTTATATTGTCTATACAGAAAAAATTGCAAAATACTTGATTTTAGAAAAATAAAGAAACTATGGTCATTTCCGTGAAGGTCCTTAAAATTCGTCAAAAAAATATATTGCTGCAGGTTGAGACATTTTTCGTTTTTATAATAATGAAAACCAAATCCATTTTATTTGTAGATACATGTGGTATTTTCAGAGCATCAAGCATTAAATTTAGACCAATTATTTTCGAAAATTATGGGCAAGATAAGACAAGAGCGACCGGTAGGGACGCCAATGTTTATTTGACCTTCAACCCAGTATAAAAAATTAAAATGCACAAAACGTATTGGAAACAAGTTTAACTTGCTTATATAGCAGTTTTCAATTAGACCATTGCAAATTATTTTTAAAGTTTTTGTCACCGATCGGCGTGAAAACTTGCACATACGGGTTTTTGAGGCCAAGGAAGGTTCTTATGATGGCTAGAGACCCCTCCCCCCACTAAGAGGGGGAGGGGGCTCCCAAACAAATGAAACACCAATTTCTCCATAACTCGAAAACTAATCAGGCAAATGGAACAAAATTTGGCATGTGGGTATTTTTGTAGGTAAGAATTTTTTTATGGTGCATTGAGACCCCTCCCCTCTTTAGAAGGGGAATTAGGACCCCTCCCCCATACAAATGAAATACAAATTTCGTCATAACTCGAGAACTAATCAAGCAAATAGAACCAAATTCAGAATGTGAAGGTTTTTGAAAGCAAGAATTTTTGCTATGGTGAATTAGGACCCGGCTGGCAAAGGGTGAACATGTGCATTCCATAACATCTGTTCATTAACTCCTATTCCTACCACCACGAGGTGCCGGCTGGGATACGCAACTTCGGTTGACGTATGCCAACAGGAAAAGGGGCCCAGTGGCTCCCACCCACATTGAGATGGCAGCCCCATCAGCGGGATAAGGACCTTAGGTGAACAGTCGACTCTACCGGAACACAAAAAGTTACCGAAAATGAAATAAGAAATCTCTCTGGATTATTGGGAACGAACTTTAGCATGAAAACACGGCCACGAATCGGAACATGGAATATACTGACCCTTGCCCAGCAGGGCAAGCTGGCTCAACTTGCAAGGGAAGCTAGCCGCCTGAAGCTTGAAATCCTGGGGCTGAGCGAGGTCCTCTGGCCGGGTACTGGCGAACACAGGACATCATCAGGGCAAGTCTTGCTCTACTCTGGCATACGAGGTGAAAATGCTACTCGAGAAAGAGGAGTTAGGAGGAGAGGAGATTCCTACTGAACCCAGGAGCATATGCGGCCCTGATGAAGTGAGAACCGATAAATGAGCGAATAATCGTTGACAGATTCAGAACACGGGTTAGGAACCTTACAACAATCCAGTGCTATGCGCCAACAGATGCTCCCGACCTGAAGGAGAAAGAGAGTTTTTACACCCAGCTGAACAGCGTGGTTGAGAAAATACCAAAGGGGGACATCCAAATCCACATGGGTGACTTCAACGCGAAGATTGACTCAAACAACGCGGACCTTGAACGCGTCATGGGACGCCATGACCTAGGAGAGATGAGCGAAAACGGGGAGCTGTTTACAAAAATCTGTGGTAATAAAAACATGGTCATTGGTGGATCGCTCTTCCCCCATAGACCAGTACATAAAGTCACGTGGGTTTCCCGAGACGGCCGAACAGAAACCACATCTATATCAGCCGGAAATGGTGAAGGAGCCTTCTTGATGTACGCAACAAACGCAGCGCTGATATGGCATCTGACCATCATCTTGTTATCGCTGAGATACATCTGCGCGTCGCACGTGTCCAACGACGGGAGGAGAAAGTTGGGTGCCGCTACGACGTCCGTCGATTGGAGGATCCTGAGGTGAATAGGGCCTTTGTCGAACAACTTGAATCTCGAACCTCGGAGTTGTCACCTGATGGAACCGCCGAAGAGCAATGGACCGGCATCAAGAACGCCTTCATCACGACCAGTGATGAAACCCTCAGCAAAGCGCGCAGCGGGCGAAGGGAGTGGATTTCGGATGAAACATGGAAGAAGATCGACGAGCGGAGAGAGGCGAAAGCCGGCATTGAGCGAGCGCGAACCAGATCGACTAAGACAGCTGCCCGTCAACGATACGCTGAACTGGATAGAGCTGTTAAACGTGCTTGTAGGTGGGACAAAAGAGCCTGGACTAACTCCCTAGCCGAACAAGGAGAAACCGCCACTGCCAATGGTGATATCCGTTTGTTGTACGATATGTCAGATCGTCAAATGTCAGAGACCAAAACAAACCAGCAGCGTATGACGCCTACAGTTCGTCGAATTAATCGCGTCAACTCGGAGGCGCCATCGCTGGATGAAATTGTAGCAGCCATTAAGAGTATGAAATTCAATAGAGCGCCAGGGATAGACTGTATTTCAGCCGAAATGCTCACCCATCTTTGTCAGCCCAGATGATGCATCAGCTTTTCAGCAATATAGGGGAAACCGCAACTTTCCCGGTGGACTGGATGCAGGGCATAGTGGTCAAAGTCCCTAAGAAAGGAGACCTAACGGAATGCGGTAACTGGCGTGGCGTCACGTTGCTCTGTATTACTCTCAAAGTACTCTGTAAGCTAATCCTCAACCGGATCCAGGAGAAGATCGACGCTACTCTCCGGCGGCAGCAAGCTGGATTCCATGCTGGCCGATCATGTGTCGACCATATCACAATGCGCCGCATTATATTGGAGCAGATCAACGAATTCCATGACTCTCTTCTTCTGGTGTTCATTGACTTCGAAAAGGCGTTCGACCGACTCAACCACGAAAACATCTGGGGCGCACTTAGGCGTAGAGGAGTTCAGAGTGAGCTAGTCCATCTCATCGAGGCTCAGTACGAGGCGTTCTCGTGCAAGGTTTTGCACGATGGCGTCTTGTCCAACCCTATAACGGTTACTGCTGGCGTGAGACAGGGCTGCATTTTATCACCGCTTCTGTTTCTCATCGTTATGGATGAGATATTAGTTGGAGCAATTGACAGTAGACCAAATTGAGGATTGCCTTGGAATCCTCTAACGATGGAGCAGCTAAATGACCTCGACTTAGCCGACGACATTGTCTCGCACAACGCCGAAACGATATGCAGAGCAAGTTAGATGACCTCTCCGAGAGCTCCCAGGCAGCAGGTCTCACAGTCAATGTAGCGAAAACTAAGTCTATGGTAGTGAACACTGACAATTCCATCACAGTAGCGGGACAACAAGTTGAGCATGTAGACGCCTTTCAATATCTTGGTAGCCAGACAACGCCCGATGGTGGTACCAAGACTGATTTAGCCACACGGATCAGGAAGGTCAGGGGTGCCTTTGCAGGTCTGCGAAATATTTGGCGCTCAAACCAGATCACTCTACGTACGAAAACCCGAATCTTTAATTCAAACGTTAAATCCGCACTCCTTTTGCCTGCGAAACGTGGTGCGTCTCAGCGGAGACAACGCAAAAACTGCAGGTATTCATTAACCGGTGCCTGCGATACATCATTGGTGCCTGGTGGCCTGAACACTGGATATCCAATGAGGAACTCCATCGTCGGTGTCATAAACGGCCGATAGCCACAGAAATTCGTGAACGTAGGTGGAGGTGGATCGGACACACCTTGAGGAAAGGAACGAACGAGGTTTGCAGAGAAGCACTCGACTGGCATCCACAAGGACAGCGTAGAAGAGGCAGACCCAGAGGTTCATGGCGACGGAGCTTAGCCAACGACATCCGGGCTGTAGACGAGAACCTGTCCTGGCGTGCATTCCATAACATCTGTTCATTAACTCCTATTCCTACCACCACGAGGTGCCGGCTGGGATACGCAACTTCGGTTGACGTATGCCAACAGGAAAAGGGGCCCAGTGGCTCCCACCCACATTGAGATGGCAGCCCCATCAGCGGGATAAGGACCTTAGGTGAACAGTCGACTCTACCGGAACACAAAAAGTTACCGAAAATGAAATAAGAAATCTCTCTGGATTATTGGGAACGAACTTTAGCATGAAAACACGGCCACGAATCGGAACATGGAATATACTGACCCTTGCCCAGCAGGGCAAGCTGGCTCAACTTGCAAGGGAAGCTAGCCGCCTGAAGCTTGAAATCCTGGGGCTGAGCGAGGTCCTCTGGCCGGGTACTGGCGAACACAGGACATCATCCGGGCAAGTCTTGCTCTACTCTGGCATACGAGGTGAAAATGCTACTCGAGAAAGAGGAGTTAGGAGGAGAGGAGATTCCTACTGAACCCAGGAGCATATGCGGCCCTGATGAAGTGAGAACCGATAAATGAGCGAATAATCGTTGACAGATTCAGAACACGGGTTAGGAACCTTACAACAATCCAGTGCTATGCGCCAACAGATGCTCCCGACCTGAAGGAGAAAGAGAGTTTTTACACCCAGCTGAACAGCGTGGTTGAGAAAATACCAAAGGGGGACATCCAAATCCACATGGGTGACTTCAACGCGAAGATTGACTCAAACAACGCGGACCTTGAACGCGTCATGGGACGCCATGACCTAGGAGAGATGAGCGAAAACGGGGAGCTGTTTACAAAAATCTGTGGTAATAAAAACATGGTCATTGGTGGATCGCTCTTCCCCCATAGACCAGTACATAAAGTCACGTGGGTTTCCCGAGACGGCCGAACAGAAACCACATCTATATCAGCCGGAAATGGTGAAGGAGCCTTCTTGATGTACGCAACAAACGCAGCGCTGATATGGCATCTGACCATCATCTTGTTATCGCTGAGATACATCTGCGCGTCGCACGTGTCCAACGACGGGAGGAGAAAGTTGGGTGCCGCTACGACGTCCGTCGATTGGAGAATCCTGAGGTGAATAGGGCCTTTGTCGAACAACTTGAATCTCGAACCTTGGAGTTGTCACCTGGTGGAACCGCCGAAGAGCAATGGACCGGCATCAAGAACGCCTTCATCACGACCAGTGATGAAACCCTCAGCAAAGCGCGCAGCGGGCGAAGGGAGTGGATTTCGGATGAAACATGGAAGAAGATCGACGAGCGGAGAGAGGCGAAAGCCGGCATTGAGCGAGCGCGAACCAGATCGACTAAGACAGCTGCCCGTCAACGATACGCTGAACTGGATAGAGCTGTTAAACGTGCTTGTAGGTGGGACAAAAGAGCCTGGACTAACTCAGTAGCCGAACAAGGAGAAACCGCCACTGCCAATGGTGATATCCGTTTGTTGTACGATATGTCAGATCGTCAAATGTCAGAGACCAAAACAAACCAGCAGCGTATGACGCCTACAGTTCGTCGAATTAATCGCGTCAACTCGGAGGCGCCATCGCTGGATGAAATTGTAGCAGCCATTAAGAGTATGAAATTCAATAGAGCGCCAGGGATAGACTGTATTTCAGCCGAAATGCTCACCCATCTTTGTCAGCCCAGATGATGCATCAGCTTTTCAGCAATATAGGGGAAACCGCAACTTTTCCGGTGGACTGGATGCAGGGCATAGTGGTCAAAGTCCCTAAGAAAGGAGACCTAACGGAATGCGGTAACTGGCGTGGCGTCACGTTGCTCTGTATTACTCTCAAAGTACTCTGTAAGCTAATCCTCAACCGGATCCAGGAGAAGATCGACGCTACTCTCCGGCGGCAGCAAGCTGGATTCCATGCTGGCCGATCATGTGTCGACCATATCACAATGCGCCGCATTATATTGGAGCAGATCAACGAATTCCATGACTCTCTTCTTCTGGTGTTCATTGACTTCGAAAAGGCGTTCGACCGACTCAACCACGAAAACATCTGGGGCGCACTTAGGCGTAGAGGAGTTCAGAGTGAGCTAGTCCATCTCATCGAGGCTCAGTACGAGGCGTTCTCGTGCAAGGTTTTGCACGACGGCGTCTTGTCCAACCCTATAACGGTTACTGCTGGCGTGAGACAGGGCTGCATTTTATCACCGCTTCTGTTTCTCATCGTTATGGATGAGATATTAGTTGGAGCAATTGACAGTAGACCAAATTGAGGATTGCCTTGGAATCCTCTAACGATGGAGCAGCTAAATGACCTCGACTTAGCCGACGACATTGTCTCGCACAACGCCGAAACGATATGCAGAGCAAGTTAGATGACCTCTCCGAGAGCTCCCAGGCAGCAGGTCTCACAGTCAATGTAGCGAAAACTAAGTCTATGGTAGTGAACACTGACAATTCCATCACAGTAGCGGGACAACAAGTTGAGCATGTAGACGCCTTTCAATATCTTGGTAGCCAGACAACGCCCGATGGTGGTACCAAGACTGATTTAGCCACACGGATCAGGAAGGTCAGGGGTGCCTTTGCAGGTCTGCGAAATATTTGGCGCTCAAACCAGATCACTCTACGTACGAAAACCCGAATCTTTAATTCAAACGTTAAATCCGCACTGCTGTATGCCTGCGAAACGTGGTGCGTCTCAGCGGAGACAACGCAAAAACTGCAGGTATTCATTAACCGGTGCCTGCGATACATCATTGGTGCCTGGTGGCCTGAACACTGGATATCCAATGAGGAACTCCATCGTCGGTGTCATAAACGGCCGATAGCCACAGAAATTCGTGAACGTAGGTGGAGGTGGATCGGACACACCTTGAGGAAAGGAACGAACGAGGTTTGCAGAGAAGCACTCGACTGGAATCCACAAGGACAGCGTAGAAGAGGCAGACCCAGAGGTTCATGGCGACGGAGCTTAGCCAACGACATCCGGGCTGTAGACGAGAACCTGTCCTGGCGACAGGTTAAAGGCAAGGCGGGTAACCGTCAGTAGTGGAGATCTCTGATTTCATCCCTTTGTTCTGCCGGACCGGCAGACATGGACACATAATGAAATAAAAATGAATTAATTAGAACCCCTTCCCACTTTAGGAGGCGGGGGGCTCCTATACAAATGAAATACAAATTTTTTCATAACTCGAGAACTAATCAAGCGAATGGAACCAAATTTGGCATGTAAAGGTTTTTGGAGACAAGAATGTTTTCTATGATGAATTAGGACCCCCTCCCATTTTAGGAGGGGGGGGGGCTCCCATACAAATGAAACACAAATTTTTTTCTATGGTGAATTGAGACCTCCTCCCCTCCTCTCTCCTAGAAGAGAGGGGCTCCCATGCAAATGAAATACAAACTTCCTCATAGCTAGAGAACTAATCAAGCAAATGGAACTAAATTTGGCATGTGGGGGATTTTTTAGCTAGAATTTTTTTATGATAGTTTGAGACTTCTCACCCCTGTGGTAGGAGAATGAGGACTCTCATACAAACAAAACAGAAATTTTTGCGACACTCAAAAACTAACCGAACTCGAGAAATTTTAGACTCTTCCATAAAACATAACAGACAATAACAAGACCACCAAAAACTTTTTGCAGCCCCCCGCAGAAATCGCCTCTCTCTAGGTTTATTTGTTTTCCTAGGTCTACTGACCTCTATTACTTTTCTTCAGTTGAGTCTAAACGAGTAAGGCGAGAATCACCTCGAGGATCGAAATGGTACTTTCCACGAAAAGGTTTTCCGTGAAATGGTACATTCCGCGTAAGGTTTTTCGCGAAATGGTATTCGGCGAAATGTTATACAATCACGACGAATATTTGAGTGCTATCCGCTTTATTTTATCTAGCTAAGTAACGGGGGGATTGTTTTCTATTTTACAGTAACGAAAAATTGAAAATTTGTAGATTAAACTACCTATGCTTTCATAGTGACGTGACTGCCAAAATGAATTATCTAAGGTTGAGCTCCACAGAAACTTGCTAAACTCGAGATTGTGACAGATCCACGATTTATGTACAACATATTTTAATTTGTGGCAATACAAAGTTTGTCGGGTTAGCTAGTGGCCTTATAAAAAATGGATAAAATGTTGAAAAAAAAATTTTCCCTGGCAAAAATTTCTATTTCTCAACCTGCAGTACAGCCAGGCCATTTTAACATAACTATTTTTTATATCATCACAATACATATATATGTAAATAGTCCTTGATGCTGAAGAGCACTTCAATACGTATCAAATACATAAAAAAACCTTAACCAATTCTTGGAAAAAAAACTAAAAAAATATGGGCTCGAACATGTTTCCAATAATTTTTTTTTTGCCATTTTTTTATGACTTACTCGGCTCACTAGGAAAATATTCATCTAGTTTCTTCTAAATCAACTTAAATAGCTGCAAAGGTTTAGGTTTGATGTTTAGACTAACATTTGAGGCGCTATTTACATTCATTTAAAAATAATCGAATTTTTTTAGCCTGCAGCAGTCTACCCTGCTATTTTTACTCCTAAACAACCGAACAATACCGTTTTGTCACCATTCTTTATTGTTACATCATTGTAGTTTTCCGTAAAACCTTAGCTTGCGATATACAATCATTGTCTACCATTCTCGCTTGTGGAAAGTTTGCTATCACCACAGAGAACATTTCTGGTGCCGGTGAGGTTCTCTGTAAGAAAACATATTACACTGTACAGTCGTCCGGCATTCTTGACGTGGCCGGCCCATCGTAGGCTTCCAACTTTCGCTAGATGTACGATGGAAATTCAAGTAGTGCCTATAGCTCGTGGTTAATATGCCGAGATCACTTTCCACTTTCTCTGATTGAACTCCATCTAAAATGGTCTGTAACACATTTCGTTCAAATACGGCAAGTGCACGTCAGTCTTCCGTAAGCAAAGTTACAGTCTAGATTCCGTAGAGGACTACCGATCTGACTAGCGTCTTGTACATCGTCAGCTTTGTGCAACGGCGTATGCTCCTTGATTGAAGCATCTTGCGGTAGAAAAAGTAGATTTGACTTCCAGCTTGCATGAATGCGGCGTTGAATCTCCTTAATTCTATCATTGGCGGCGGTACCCGGAGGTTCCAGGTTTGGTTTTGAACGCACTGATTCCCCAATTCTCCTTGCCTTTGTTTTTAGTCTGACGTAGATTGCACCCACCGTTCCAAGTTTTCCAGTAATAATGTCTAAGTCGTTTAAGAAGACCAGGAGCTAGCTACTTTTGCCGATGATCGTTCCTCTCATTTCGATGCCCGCTAGTCGGATCACATTTTCAATAGCAATGTGTTAAATAACATATGTTATTTATGTACAGAACAGTCCATCTCCGTGCGGCAACCCTATGCACGATTCAAAAGGACTTGGGAGTGCGAAATACGCACTCAGAAGTATTTGTCGGAGTGTAACAATTTGATCCGCAGTAGCACGGTAGTCTATAAATCTCACCTGATACTGCCCCACAAAATCTCTTGCTATTGCAAATAGGCCGTGTTACAAGATTTGGGAGAGCAGGCACCGTTGATCAGCGTAATACCATCGTAATTATAGCAATTGCGCGAATTGCCCTTTTTATAGATGGGACAAATCACATCTTTTGTCCATTCCTCTTGAAGTTTCTCCTCCCCCCAAATTCTAGAAATTATTTGGTGAATTGACGTTGCTAGTGGTTTCTTAAGACTAGCGATCTACAGAGCCTGAAGGAAAAGTCGAGTTTGGTTCTCCTTATAGCTTGGTTCGATCCGCGGAACCCCCAGCATGAATAACGAGGAATGGTACACATACGTTGCTTCAATGACCTTCTCGTACCTAATTTTCACTCTTTCCCTTTCATGCATTGTTCTACTCTGTTTGGATACTATAAATACCTTCATTCCAAAACTTTCTTCTGTCGTCCCCTTCGTCGTTCACAATCGACTTTACAACTACCGTTATGAAAAAATCCATTCCATGTCTTTATTTCATCAATTTGCTTAGTTATTCGTACTAATGTAGGTTTATTGTTCGTAGTAATGTAGGTAGGTTTTTCGATAAACAAATTCTTGGCTCTTCTATAAAACTGGCTTCATTCCGAACATAGTGGAAATACTTGTAAGTGTGAAACTTGTCTTGATTCAATGTTCAATGAAAAATTGGCGAATCAATTCGAAAATGTCGGTATTCGGAATATATATAGATATATATATATATATATATATATATATATATATATATATATATATATATATATATATATATATATATATATATATACGTTACACCGGGATAGACCAACACCCAACATGCCAACCAACCACGTGGCAACACAACCAGCCAATCAGCAAAGCAGCAGAACCAACCAGCCAGCATAGCAACAGTAGACCACGTCACGCCAACAGGTAGCCCACCAGCAGCAGACATATCATCAAGCAGAACTCGCACCAACCATGTGGCGACGGCCAAATTGCTTAATAGCCAAAATATTCTATTAAATAGCTACTGAGGAGGATTTGTGAGTTAGTTCGATCGTTAGTGTTAGGTAGTGAAGTGTTATAAGTTAAATTAGTAAAATAAAAATATTTTTTTATCTGCCACGAAGTAATCACGGCATAATTGGCGCAGTCGGCACACCGAGAGGAAAAATCGTTAAGTGAAAGTGCAACTTGAGTGAAAATCCTGGGACACTTAAAACTTCGGTTACAAAGGAAGACAATCCTACGTTCATTGCGACCACCAGACGACCCAGCAGCAGCTATCCTTGAGCGAAAATCCTGGATTTGCGGTAGTTTGGAGGATTGGACTCACCTCTCAGAACCAACGAAACCAACTTCAACTGCATACTCGAATCGACTCCGGGATGAAAATAATTATCTCGTAAGTAAACCAACCATTATCAATTATTAAGTGTGAAAATAAGTGGTAGATTTGTTTTGAACAAAACCAGAGTGAGAGTATATCATCGGTAGTAGTTCGTGTAAATTCAATCACAAATTTCGCATAAATTCGTTAAAATTCAGTCGAAAAGAAGTAACACGTTCGACAAAAATAGAAGAATGATGGAAGAAGAACAGCAAGTTGACGTTCAGCAACTTCTAAACGATATTGCAACACTACGGCAAAGCCAAGCCGAATTGGTATCTGCCATAAATTCCATGAGAGAAAGGGCCAACGACCCCTTCCTCAATTTTTCGATTCCTGATCCAATCAGGAATATTCCTACGTTTAACGGGAATAAAAAAGAAGTGAATGCTTGGGTAGAAGATGCAGAACAAACTATTAATCTGTACGACAGCTACCGAAACCAAGCAATCTACGGACAGATCATCAGAGCTGTCAAGAATAAAATTACAGGAGAAGCGAGGGAAATACTCATCGCTTCTGGAAACCCCAATAATTGGGCCGAAATTAAAGAAGTTATATTAAACGCATTCGGCGATCGGCGTGACCTGCCTAGCCATATTCAATCATTATTTTATGTCCGACAGGGAAAGAAAACATTGTCGGAATATTACAATAAAATTAAAACAATTGACACAGCGATCAAATCAGCTGCTGCCAATATGGATGAATATAAACAACATACACGGGTCATCAACTCGTTCGTTAATTTGCTTACCTTAACTCGATTCGTAGACGGGTTGAACGAAGACATGTCAATGCACGTGAGGAGCTGCAGACCGGAGTCTCTAGAACATGCATTGGAAGTCACCGTACAATACTCGAACGCCGCATACCGGCATAAAATGGACAGGAAAATATCAAATAACACAAACTCGACACCATACGCGAAACCACAAACAGCGTACAATAAACCTGGGCCTTCCAGAGACTTTGACAATAATAAACCGCCTTCTGGCAAATTTAGAAATAAAACACAATCAGACGACGTGTCAATGAGGTCACATACCTCAAAAATGCAAATAAATAATAACAACCTCGAACGAAACGAATCGGACGATGAGCAACCCGACGAGCAAGAATTTAACCGACCAGAAAAATCAACTAACTCGATTACGTTAGACGACGGAGAAGACGAATTTTTTAGAGGGGAAGAAATAAATTTTCACATAACTCCAGGAAACTCGCAAAATCGCTAACAAAAAACAACAATTTTATTCCATATATTTCGATACAAACATCGAAAGGTGAGATGAAATTTCTAGTCGACACCGGCGCGAATAAAAATTACATCGCCCCAAAACACGTAAACTTGACAAATTGTAGAGACGAAGAAAACATTAGAGTTACAAATATTACAGGCGTGCATGAAATTAATAAATCAACTTCATTTGACCTGCTAGGTATCGGAAAAAAATTGAAATTTTACATATTTAATTTCCATAAAGTTTTCGACGGACTCATAGGATACGAATCCCTCCGAGATTTAAAAGCTAAAATGAATATTGCCGAAAATTCTTTGAAAATTGGAAGAAAAGAGATAAAAATGAAGAAAATGTTTCCCGAAACCCATAAAATTAATTTAACCGAAAACACATTTCAGTTTATTAAAATACCTACATCCAAAAACGGCACATTCGTTGTCGCAGAGGACAAAAAATTCAATGATTTCACAATTCTATCAGGCGTATACAATAGCACACAGGGTGAAGCGATAGTTGCAATCGAAAAGAATACAGAACGAAGAACATCAGAAATTAACGTAAACGAATTAGAAATTGATGAAACCCCGTACGAAATCGAACGACTTCCGGAACAGTCATTAACACAAAACTACAAAATTAGACAAGAACACATGAATGAAGAGGAAAAGAACGCTTTAAAAGAAGTAATTGACAAGAATAAGGAAATACTATATACAGAAAGTGACCTACTCTCATTCACACACAAAATTAAACATAACATCCGCACCACCGACAATATCCCAATCCATACAAAGTCCTATAAATACCCTAAAGTATACGAACAAGTTGTCCAAGAACAAGTAGCGAAATTACTTAGAGATGGAATTATAAGAGAATCAATTTCTCCCTACACATCTCCAATTTGGGTCGTCCCGAAGAAAGCAGATGCTTCCGGGCAGAAAAAATTCCGACTAGTAATTGACTACCGTAAGCTGAATGAAAAAACAATCAGCGACAGGTATCCAATACCAGAAATAACAGAAATTTTAGATAAATTGGGGAGAGCTAGCTACTTCTCCACAATTGACCTCGTTTCAGGATTTCACCAAATCCAACTCGATGCACAAGATATGGAAAAGACTGCCTTCTCCATAAACTCGGGAAAGTATGAATTCACGAGAATGCCATTCGGTCTAAAAAACGCACCAGCAACTTTTCAACGCGTAATGGACTGCATTCTAAGAGAATTGATAGGGGTTTGTTGTCTCGTCTATATGGACGATATAATAATCTTCTCGCCAAGTTTAGAGCAGCATAAGCGTGACCTAGCGAGAGTACTGAATAAACTAAAAGAAGCAAACTTGAAAATCCAATTGGACAAGTGCGAATTCTTTAGAAAAGAAGTACAATTTCTCGGGCACACGGTAACAGAAGACGGCGTTAGACCAAACAGCGACAAAGTACAAACAATCAAAAATTGGCCACTCCCCAAATCAGAAAAAGAAATAAGACAGTTTTTGGGAACCTTAGGATATTATCGAAGGTTCATCAGGGACTTCGCAAAGCTTGTAAAACCTTTAACAGCTCTGTTAAGGAAAGATAACGAATTCAGTATCACCACGGAGATTGAAACTTGCTTCGAGAAATGCAAACAAATTCTCATAAGAGACCCAGTACTTGCCCACCCGGACTTCGGCAAAGAGTTTCTCCTTACAACAGACGCGAGCGATTACGCTATCGGCGCCGTATTATCACAAGGTCCTATGGGAAAGGATAAGCCAATCGCATACGCTTCTAGGACGTTGAGCAAAACGGAGGAAAATTACTCAACGACCGAGAAAGAATTTTTAGCTATGTATTGGGCCGTAAAACACTTCCGGCAATACTTATGGGGCAGGAAATTCAAGTTAATAACAGATCATCAACCGCTAACGTACTCCCTATCGAACACGAATAGAAGAATTTTCAGGGGGAAGCTTGAGTTAGAGGAATACGACTACGAATTAATCTACAAACCCGGGAGACATAATGTAGTAGCAGACGCCCTCTCTAGAATCAAACCCGAAGAACTAAATTTAAATGAACAAGAAGAGTCAGGGACAGAGAGCGATCTCGATACAATCCATTCCGCGGACACAAGTGACCACTACTATATTTGGACTACGGAAAGACCAATCAACGCTTTTAAAACACAACTAATTTTCAAAATCGCCAACTTGGAAACAGATGCCTACGAACAGGTCTTCCCTAAGTATCACCGCCATACTATAATTAGGAAAACTTACACAGAAAAAGAGATAGTAGAGAGCTTCAAAAACTTTCTAAATCCCAAGGGTCAAAACTGTATCAAAGCCCCCGTCTCATTACTACAATTAATACAAGAAACATACCGTAAACATTTCTCAGTTAACCAGATCTACAAAGTCTTTATTTCAGAAATACTTTTAGAGGATGTACGACTGGATGAACAGCAAGACGAAATGGTAAAAGAAACTCACACATTCGGACATCGAGGCCTCAAGGAGAATAAAAAACAAATATTACAGAAATTTTTCTTCCCCAGCCTAGAAAGGAAACTCAAAATCTTGATAGAGTCCTGTAATACTTGCAAAAAAGCAAAGTATGACCGGAAACCCCCAAATTTAATAAAAAAGAGTCATTTCGGCAAAGAACCGCTAGAAAAAATTCACATTGACATTTTCTTCTTAAAAGGTTGTAAATTCCTAACAATAGTTGATTCATTTTCAAAATTCGCCAATGCGATTCCTATTACCTCGCGAACAATAGTCGACTTAAAAGCCGCGATATCAGAACACATCAGGCACTTCGGCCGCCCAACGACGATCGTCAGCGATCAGGAACCCGCTTTTAGATCTATCGATTTCATAGGATTCCTGGCCGACTTAGGTATCGAAATCCATTTCGCGAGCAGCTCGAATACAAACGGTATCGTGGAACGGTTTCATTCAACATTAATAGAATTATACAGAACCAACAAGTCAAAATTTAACGACCTTAACACAAACGAACAAATTAACATAATAATAGATATCTACAATAACACCTTCCACGAAGCTACAAAACAAAAACCGCGCGATTTAATATTCAACAAAACTAATACTACTAATACCGCAGAAATAAATGAAAAATTCAACAAACTCCAATCCGCCGCTAAAGTCGAACTTACGAAGCGACAACAAAAGTATGAAAAACAAAATGAAAACAACCAACACCCAAACAATTTAAATCCAGAAGAAGAAAAGTTTATACGGATCTCACAAAGATTAACCAAAGACAGAGATTTGTATAAACTTACGAAGGTAGAAAAAGATAACTTCCTAACCTTCGAGGATAACAATAATATCAAAATACACAAAAATAGAATAAAAAACTAATAAAATAATCCCATTACAGATTAATCATCATTCATCTAACATATAGCACTCTAAAAGCTACAACATATAAAGAAATCAACAACAGCAACGGATTGGTGGCTTTTAAAATAAAAGATTGCAGGATTAGAACAGGATATAGTAGAATGATCCATAAAATTGACCTAAACATCTTGAGAGACAGCATAGATTACATAGGAAAAATAGCTAAATCATTTAAAACAATCGACCACCTAGAGCAAACTCTCCAAGAAAAAATCAGAATAGCCGAAGAAAAATTGTTCAGCCTACACCCACACAGAAACAAAAGAGGAATAGTAAACGCAATAGGGTCAGTCATAAAACTTATTGCAGGAAACCCAGATAATGAGGACTTAGAAACCATACATAGAAACTTAGAGGAAATACGAGTTCAAGAAAATAAGCTAACCCACAACGAAAATAGACAGATCCAAATCAATGAATTATTCAGAGACAAAATCAACAATATTACAGATACAATATATAAGATTAGTACAAGAATTTCAAAGCAATATAATACAATCCAAGATCAGAGATCGGACTTAGAATTTATTAACCTAATATGGAGTACAGATAGGATTATTCAAATATTAGGCAGTATCGAGGAACAAATTGAATTCTCAAAAGTAGGATTAATAAACAAAGACGTATTATCTCTAAAAGAGAAACAGATAATTTTCAGAAAACTCATTAACCAAAACATTAAATTGAATTTCATAGACGAAATCTTTAGGTACAGTACAGGAAGCATTGGCCTGAGCGGAGACAAAGCAGTTCTATTGACGAAAACCCCCATTCTGGATCAGGACACCTACGACTTACTGGAACTTCATACACTCAACATTAACGGCTCACGTATAGCAACCCAAGTCAATCGGGTAGCAAAAAACGGTAACCAAATTTTCCTACAAACAACCGATTGCGATATCTGCGAAGGTAACAACTTTATAAGAGACAAATGCGTCTACAACATCTTAACACATCAAAAACCCACATGCCCCTTGATGAAAACCAAACAGACACCACAAATCACAGAAGTCACTAATGGCTTAATACTTATCGACACACTCGACAACATAGAGATCAATGACTCTTGTGGAGACTCTAGAATGGTAAGAGAAGCAACAATCGTAGAAACAGGAAACTGTTCAATAACGATCAAAAACATAACCTATTCTGGAACTGCTAGACATTTCCAAAATGAGGAGTATCTCGCACCTATCTACACAAAAGAATTACAAACAACAAACTACACAGATGAAGGAAAAGAGATGTTACATTTTAAAATACAAAACCTAGAAAAACTCCAAGACGTCAAATTCTCAACACACCAAACACAAATACGGGTAATATCCGGAGGACTACTCCTCCTTATCTTAACAAGTCTTTATCTATTCCTCAGAAGATTCAGCAAAGAAAGAACCTCCGAAAGACGGAACAGAAACAAAGACGCACAAACACCACAACTTCAAAGCATCGCAATAATGGACGACAAACCCAAAGCAGACATTGGAAAATCCAAATTAGAATCTATCCCGTTACCCAGATTGAAGTTATTCGAGGACGAACAACGATCTTAGAGGGGAGGCGTTACACCGGGATAGACCAACACCCAACATGCCAACCAACCACGTGGCAACACAACCAGCCAATCAGCAAAGCAGCAGAACCAACCAGCCAGCATAGCAACAGTAGACCACGTCACGCCAACAGGTAGCCCACCAGCAGCAGACATATCATCAAGCAGAACTCGCACCAACCATGTGGCGACGGCCAAATTGCTTAATAGCCAAAATATTCTATTAAATAGCTACTGAGGAGGATTTGTGAGTTAGTTCGATCGTTAGTGTTAGGTAGTGAAGTGTTATAAGTTAAATTAGTAAAATAAAAATATTTTTTTATCTGCCACGAAGTAATCACGGCATAATTTATATATATATATATATATATATATATATATATATATATATATATATATATATATATATATATATATATATATATATATATATATATATATATATATATATATATATATATATATACATATATATATATATATATATATATATATATATATATATATATGTATATATATATATATATATATATATATATATATATATATATATATATATATATATATATATATATATGTATATATATATATATATATATTCCGAATACCGACATTTTCGGTTTGCATTTGCATTTTGAAAAGCGAGGACCTCTAAAAGCATTTAAAAATTATCAATAATATTCATAACTTCAGCTTCACATTTGATTTGAGACAACCCTTTAATAATGCTGTGGAGTGGCGAGAATGTTCACGACCTTTCAAAATATTCAAAATTTATTTTTCAAATGCGCACTAGCATTTCCATTCACTTCATTATATGATCTTACATCTGCATGTTTATGCAAAACAAAATGAAAAGAAATTCCTTTTTGGAAACAGCCATAATGGATGGTTACCTATAATAAACGAACTATATAAACCATTCTAAATAAACGGATCGAAAAAAGAACGAAATTCAGAGTTTTCAGAACAAATTCCTATATCCTTGCATTTAATTGTCTCATAATAAATTATATGGAATGGTCCATTATGGTTTCAGACACAATTTTCTAGAACAAAGAAACTTTTATAGACAAAAGGAGAAAGAAAGCGGGATCATATGAATTATAGACATAGTATGCCAAAACTATAAGACAATAGTTCGGGGAGCCCTTTTGGGTGTTGGGTTTAAAAACGCTGAAACTTTGGATGGGATAGTCCTATAACTAACACTAGAATAATGGAGCGAGCGAATGTGAAGACGGTTGTGACATCCTATGCTAACACGAAAATTTATTTCGTCGTCTTTATAGCTCATATTTTACCACTTTTCAACCCTATTGCCATAATTCTCTTTTCAAATGATACCACCGAGAAATGATTACAATAATAGCTGTAATAAATGCAAGGGGTAAAATCCAGACGCTTGTCGATTGCATTGCGAAGGTCCAATACTGTTTAATATGAATTATTTATTGCACAGCACACGGTGTAATTGTGTTGTACCAAAAGAATATTTTATGAATTCCTCCGCATAACCTTTGCCAGGAAAAACTGTCTGACGTGCTCCATAAGCCATCTAGAGTATTTCCCTCAAGGTATTTCTACGCATTATTTGTAATCCTTAATAGACGTTTATTATACTAAGCAGAAGGATATGCTTTCCGGTCGAGTTCCTCGAGGGAAAATCCTACTCTACGTCTTCTCTCAATAGCAAAAAATGCGACAATAAGCTTGGAAAGGTCTTTCATAGATGACGAATAAAGCGGAAACTGCGATGCCAGTGACTGTGTCGCACAACACTCTAGAGGAAATCTTCTAAATTGAATAAATTTCAGTCCACCTTCGGAAGAATCTAAATCTTACCGTTCATTGGACATTTTTCGGCTTCTTCTCTTCTGCATAACACCGTCAACGACCTTTCAAACGCAATTTTCATTCCTTGACTGGAAAACGTTTTTTGTGAATTGAATAATAACAGCATCAAGTCGACAAAGCCGAAACTTGAAGTTTGCTTTAATCGAGGAACTTTCTACGTGAAAAACCTTCAATAAGTAATACCGGCTACCGGTTTTATTCACTTCTATTATGATTGAATGATTTTTCTTTAGTTTATTGGTACAAATGATGCCATGAGTTTTCATGCGGATTTTAGGTTGCCAAATATGATGTGACAAATTTTCTCAGCGAACTGCCTCTGAGTAGCGTAAAATATGTTACCAACCACCGCTCCGGCATAAATGTAAATATTAATGAACTGTGAAGCATTCAAGTCATCTTTCAAAGATGCTTTTTTCACGATAGCCTTACTTTTCGTGAGTCGTGATTAAATTACAATTTGTATTAAATTGTAAAGGTAACAATGGTAACAATGCTGTCAAATTTAGTAGCTTTCCATTCGGCATACACTCCTAAATGTTTCTACCTGTAAATAGGTCAGATTTAGTTAAAGCTAGGTTGAAACTACTCAAAATGCCCTTATTTTGTGATCAGATCAGATACTCAGATTTTGAGTAGTTTTTCAACCAAAAAATTGGTAGTAGGAACTTAGAAGTGCGTTATTTGTCATAGAGAATAACTCAATTATCGGTAGCAAGTAACCAAAATTGGTTGAAATTTTTACCCAAAGTTTGAGTTTGTACACTTTAAGGGCATTTTGAGTAGTTTCAATCTAGCTTTAACCCTCTGGTACCCAATCCCGCCAATTGACGGGCTAGGAGTATTTCTCTTTAAATCGCTATAAAGCCTTGATACTTCATTTTCATATATTGACTAGCTGACCCGACAAACTTCGTATTGCCACAAATTAAACTGTGTTGTACATAAATCATGAATCTCGGATGACCTTTGTCACAATCTCGAGTTTTTCAAGTTTCTGAGGAGTTCATGGATGTTTTAATATAAAAAATTTTCCTCACAGTAAAGTAGAAAACAACTCCCCCCATTGCTTAGCCTTATAAAATGAAGTGGATAGCATTTAAATATTCGCCATCATTACAACCATCACCATTTCGCCGAATACCATTTCGCCGAATACCATTTTGCGGAACCCCAATTCTTGGTTGACCATAACGCGGAATATAGAGTTTCGCAGAATACCATTTCGCAAAAAACCTTACGCGAGATGTACCATTTCACTGAAAATCTATTTGTGGAAAGTACCATTTCGCAGGGGTGACCCAACTGAAGGATAGTAATAAAGGTCAGTATATCTAGGAAAATAAATAAACCTGGATAGAGGTGATCCCTACGGGGGGCTGTCTCCAGCAGTGGCCGGCGCTTCCGACAGCATGTCGCAGGAAACACTCGCGGCCTGCGGCCGTCACGCCCTGAATCAACAAATGTTGCTATTTATAGTTTTTGGAGTGCCCGGCAGGCGCGACGGCGACTAAAACACGGGCGGTGTGCAAGTAACGCAACTGAACTTGAACCACTGCTACGCGGCCCAGCAGCTGTTGTATCAAGCAGTTACTGAGTTGTTGACGGACATTGCAATCATCTCGGACCCATACCGCATCCCTGCCGGAAACAGTAACTGAATGTCGGATAGGTCCAGGACGGCGGCTATATGGACGACAAGCAGGTTCCCGGTTCAAGATGTTGTGTCAACTGCAGACGAGGGATTTGCGGTTGCCAAAGTGGGTGGAGTGTTCTACTGCAGCTGTTATGCTCCGCTGAGTTGGTCTATCGAGCAGTTTACGCGGATGGTAGACCGTGTATCAGTTGTGCTGACTAGTCTAAGGCCGTTGGTTGTGGCGGGCGACTTTAACGCTTGGGCGGTAGAGTGGGGAAGTCGTCGCACGAACCGTAGGGGCCGGATTCTGCTTGAAGCTCTGGAAAAGCTCAACGTAGATCTGGTTAACGTCGGAACCACAAGTACCTTCAGTAGGAACGGTGCGGAGTCTATCATCGACGTGACATTCGGCAGTCCTGGTCTGATAGGAGACTGGAGGATAGAAAATGGCTACACTCACAGTGACCATCAGCCGGTTCGCTATGGTGTTGGTCAGATAATGAGGCGGCAGGCGGCGAGTAGAGCCGACACTCCAACCACCCGTGGATGGAAGACATCATACTTCGATCCCGAAGTATTCGTGGAAGCAATCCGAAGAGAGTGCGGTGATCGTGGTATGCCCGATCCGAACGCTGATCATTTGGTTGAGGTACTGTCGCGGGCATGTGACGCTACCATGCCTAGGAAAGGTCGACCTAGGTATGGTAGGTCACCGGCTTACTGGTGGACAGATGAAAGTGTGGAACTCCGCGGAGCGTGCTTTCGTGCGAGGAGAATTATGCAAAGAGCTCGTTCGGACGAAGGCAGGGCTGAATGTTGAGTAGTACTTGCTGCTGCACGCGCAGCGCTTAAGAGTGGCATAAAAGCTAGTAAACGAGCCTGCTTTGAAAGGTTATGTGCTAGTGCCAATGCGAACCCGTGGACTAATGCCTACAGGGTCGTAATGGCAAAGACCAAGGGCGTGATGGCGCCCTCAGAGCAATCACCAGAGATGTTGGAGCGGATCATCGAGGGCCTCTTTCCGCGCCACGAGGCAAGGCCCTGGCCCCAGGCCGCCGAGTCGTCCCACGGCCGACGTTCCAGTATCTCAGACCATAGCGTAGGATGGTCGGCCTCCCAGCTGAACATCCAAAGTAACGTAAGAGACGGCGGTTTAGAGGTCGGGGAGGAAGTGACGGTTACAAACGAGGAACTTATTGAGATCGCTAAATCCCTAAAGGTGAGCAAGGCACCGGGGCCAGACGGAATCCCGAATATGGCCATTAAAGCGGATATTCTAGAGGCTCCCGAGTTATTCGGGGCAGTAATGAGTAGATGCCTGGAAGCTGGTCACTTCCCGGACAGATGGAAACGACAGAACCTCGTGCTGTTGCCGAAGCCGGGTAAACCTCCGGATGTTCCCTCGTCATATAGGCCGATGTCTACTCGATACTGCCGGTAAGGTGCTGGAGAGAGTTATCCTTAACAGACTCGTACAGTACACGGAGGGTACAAACGGTCTGACAAGGAACTAATTCGGCTTCCGAAAAGGCAAATCTACGGTGGATGCGATCTTGTCTGTCACTAAGACAGCCGAGATGGCAATCCAGCGCAAGAGGACAGGTATCCGCTATTGCGCAGTTGTCACGCTTGACGTGAGAAACGCGTTTAATAGCGCTAGCTGGGACTCCATAGCCAACTCGCTTCGAAAAGTCCAAGTGCCGGTGTCGCTGTAGAGGATTCTGGAAAATTATTTCCAGAATCGTGTGCTATGCTACAACACAGAGGAGGGTCAGAAGTGCTTTCTAATCACCGCAGGGGTCCCGCAAGGTTCCATACTGGGCCCGGTGTTATGGAACGTCATGTATGACGAGGTGTTGAAGCTAAAATTCCCGGTAGGGGTGGTGATAGTTGGCTTTGCGGACGACATCATCTTGGAAGTCTACGGTGAATCTATCAGAGAAGTTGAGTTGACGGCTGCCCGCTCTATAAGTATTGTTGAAGATTGGATGCGATCCAGGAAACTGGAGCTAGCGCATCATAAAACGAAGGCTATCGTGGTGAACAACCGCAAGTTGGTACAGCAAGCAAATATCAGCGTCGGGGACTGCACTATTTCGTCAACGCGGTCCTTAAAAGTTCTGGGAGTCATGGTCGACGACAAGTTCAAGTTCGGGAGCCACGTCGACTATGCCTGCAAGAAGGCTTCCACAGCTATTTCGGCATTGTCTCGTATGATGTCTAATAGCTCTGCAGTATATGGCAGCAAGCGAAGGCTATTAGCCAACGTGGTCCAGTCTATACTTAGGTATGCGGACCGGTGTGGTCATCGGCGTTAGGTACCAAAAGCTATCTAGCCAAGCTGGAAAGCACCTATCGTCTCATGTGCTTGAGAGTGGCGAGTGCGTATCGCACAGTTTCACATGACGCAATCTGCGTCTTAGCGGGTATGATGCCTATTCCCAAGTAACAATTCCAAGTTTTATTACGTTCGTATAGTGGTTTTCATGGCCAATTTCATAAAACCGCTAATAAAACTATGAGCTCCACCAGAACTTTCTGATGACCGCTATAAAACTACTTTCTGACCAAGTGACCCACTCCTCAGAATGTTTTCATAACCGCTATAAGAATCAAGTTATAAACTCAAGTAGTCGTATCACGCTCTGCTAAAGCAGCAATAAAACCGATTAAGCTTTCGCTGCGTGACAGCCATCGCCATAATTTAAAAAAGCTTTTCGCTGTTTGCTTTTCGCCAGATAAGTTCGCTAGCTTTGTCAACTTGAAAACATATCCGTGAGTAGAAAAGTTTTTGTTTTACTGACAGATCATTCTGAACGATTTGGTTTATAGCGACCAGAATAAAATATCCCATAGAATATTTATTAAATTTTAAGTAATTTCGTTGGCTTGCACCATGTGCGCATTTAATTTCATCGTGCATTTTGATACGATAGGTGGATAAATCAGCGCGCCACTGAAATTTTGCAATTTTCGAAAACTGGCTGTTTTAACAAATTGAAAATATTCAGTTAGTCAATCTCAATTTTTAGCAAAATCATTTTAGTTGCTTCCTCTGACAGGAAAACCGATTGATAATAACCTTCTTTCTGCAAAATACTTTGCTTTGATGAATTGTTGTTTGCGAGCTAAAACAAAATACTAGAATATGGCATTCGCATAAAAAACTACAAGGTATACAGCCCTAAGGGTTGTACGAAAGGGTGACGTAGGACTGTGTCATTACATTGATAACATGTTTTAATCGATGAAGTATACCTTTAGGTCTGATCATTAGATCAAAGACTAATGCAAACTGCATTTATGGCATATGCATATTTGAGTATCATTGTTTGAGTGTTTATTTGTAAAAGAAGAGCGAAATATTCTGATTTAATTCTTCATTGAATCAATGGTGGTTTTGAAAAAAACCGTTTAAAATTGTTTGGTGGCCCTGAAAAGAACTATGTTTGAGCTGATAGCACTTCTTAAAAATCAGTACTATAATTACTGTTGCCAATATATAGATGGATGTCGCTATTCGGTCCTTTAGACTCTAGGATGATGGTTGCCCGCTAATACAGGAGTGATAGGAAATACCAAATCACTGTAAAGTAGAAATGGATTAGTTTTATCAAAATACTGACCGTCCGTCAGTGCGATCGTGCGATAAATGAGCAGACGGCGAACCTAGTGTGCTATTTTATAGTCACTGGCACTGCCGTTGCTACTTGTAAGCTAGTGTAGGTGTTGGGGGAAACCAGATCGACTGCTGCTGCTGCTCAAATGATTATCCGACGCTGAATGAGCAAGCATTTTCCATGTTTACCATGGTATAACGCAAAATGGAACGTTAACCATTTAGAAAGTGTAGAAAAATCTTTCCTTTCTTCAATTACTATAGTTCTTATAAGAACTGTTTAAGACCACAATGGCCTGCTGCTGAATTTGCTGCCCGTCAGTCGATCCGTTTCCATTTGCCTTCAGTGTTGGTTTGCGATAATTGCCATTGAAACTGCCGCCAAAATGCCATCGGGTATGCCTCGAATTGCCATTAATTGCCGCAAAAGTCCTTGGATTTGCTAATAATTGCCGGTGTTGCCGCCAAAATGCCATCGTTTTTACCTCCAATTGCTGTCGGTGTTGCCGCCAAATGCCGTTGGTTTCGCCACCAATAGCCGTCCATGATAAATACTGACCGTCCGTCAGTGTGACCGTGCGATGATTTTGGTGTTGAACTTTGGTATTTTTCATAATAGCAGCAAAAAAAACTGTTTGGTTAGGGTGTTACCGTTTTAATAGCTCTATAAAACTAATAGATTTATTGCGGTTTGACAAGTAACCGCGATAAGATCAAATTTGATTGGTGCACCATGTTGTGTTGCTACGCCACACTTATGGTAAGTTTATAGGAGACGTGGTGCAGTCAACAAGTTTTAACGTGGTAATATAAGCAACCACAATAAATTTGCTTTATTAACAGTTTTATTATGGTTTTCTAGCTAGCTATCAGTGTGCTAGGACTTGTATCCTCTTGGTATTGCGCAATACCACAATAAACCCAGAGGTAATGATTAATACCACAATAAAACCTTTATAAAAATCAAGTAAAACCAAGTGGCTTCAGAATTGTTACTTGGGTTGGCATCATCATCAGCGAAGACGTAGAGTGCTTCAACCAACGTGGAACTAGAGGCATACGGAGTACCACAAGATCGGCCTCGATGACCACATGGCAGCGGGCATGGTCTAATTCCACAAAAGGTCGGTGGACACATCGACTTATCCCGGAACTATCCGGGTAGGTCAACAGGAGCCACGACGAAGTCAACTTCCACCTGACACAGATTCTGTCAGGGCATGGTTGTTTCAGACAGTATCTGCACAAGTTTGGGAATGCGGAGTCCCTCACGTGTCCCGAATGCGTGGATGTTGAGGAAACTGCAGAACATGCTTTCTTCATATTCCCTCGTTTCGCGGGCGCGAGAAGCAACATGATGGCAATGAGCGGACAGGACGCTACCCCGGATAACTTAGTCCAAAGGATGTGTTCCAGCTCGGACGTCTGGGGAGCGGTCAATGCGGCTGCTACCCAGATTGTACTTGAGCTACAAAACCGCTGGAGTGCCGATCAACGGCGAATAAACAGCCTAACTACCATAATCCAGTAGTTATCTAAGCGAGTGATCTAAGAGAGATTTCCCAACTCGTAAAAAAAGCGCGTGTATGCAAATGAATAAGCCTATTCGCGGTCGAACATATTAACAATATACGAAGTATCTTGACTTTTTTCTGAGCCGTAAGCGAGTACGGAGGCAGTGCATGCTAAATCGTTTTTTAATTACAACTAAAGAAAGTGACCCTTACTTATATCAAAGATTAGTTAATGTTTGTGACTCCTGACTCGTGATACGTGACACATCATCTGGTAATTCTGCAAATAATATAATTTAACTCCGAAAATGCTGTAAAACCTACTTTTATTGACTCTCGTCCGCTGGGGTTTTATATTACATGCTAGCTAGATAGAACAACCAATCGTTTGAATGATTAAAGCGTGAATAAAGCTTAGATCATTTAGAAATTCAAAATCGGATATGTTAGCTTTTGACACCGTTTTGCTGTTTGTAAACAGTTCTACTCAGGCTATTTTTTCGCAGTTTGAAGTTAATGTGGTTCCGAAATATTCATCATGTTGAATCCAGAAGACCCCCAAAATCCAGCAGCGTCTGTGGCGCGAACATCCATAGAAATCCATTGAAAAGTACCAAGAAACTCTCACGACTGTCCGCTCACGACAAAGCTCAAACTTAACGTCGGTGTGGAACCCTAGCTCGGTTTCTGCGGTTGAAAGACATTCAGAAAGATGAAGCTAAATCCAACATCCCATATTATGATTTGGCAAAAAAAACTAAATGGCGCAAATCAATTTCTGGGAAGGCTACAAGGAAGAACCACGATTTGGCGCTAATCTTCAGCTGGTGAACGGCTGCATAATGAGAACATGGAGCCCATAGCCTTTCACTCAGCAACACCTATCCCTACTTCCTCGTGGTTTCACCCGGAATATGATCTACCGTGGCGGAGATCGGGGAACCTACCCTAGTAGAAACTAAGGTCGTATACGGACAAGGGAGAAGGCACTGTGTTGTCTCGGCAACCCCCTCACGAGATTCGGTAGCGTGGCCCTAGTAGGGTAACCTACCTAAATCAATTACTAGGGAAATTCAAGCGAATATGGATCGGAATATTCAGTATCAACCCAGCCGACGAAACAAGGACGAAGAATCGAAAATTGGTACTTAGAACTGCAGATCAATTTCGCAGGTGATGACCGGGTGCTGCTCGAACAGCTTGAACCCCGTACTCGGCATCATAGTTTTGCAGAAAATTTAGAATGATTGGCAGATCCGCGGCCAAAGGCCCAGTTTTACCAGAGCGGTGGCTCTACTAATCAATTTCTGAATGAGTTGGCAAATGCAGGATCGCGTAATAAAATGGAAGGCGCTCAACGAGAGAATGTGTATTGAGGATAAAGGGCCATTTCTATTCATTTTATATGAACACCCAAGTCAGTAAGGAAGAAATATATACACCGGTAATAGGACCCCATAGCCTGCAGATCGACACAAACGATAACGGCGAACGATGTATAAAGCTGCGCAGTTTCCCAGCAGGCTTGCTGATCCGAAGCACCTTTTTCCCCCGCAAAGACATCCACAAAGCCATTTGGAGATCAACTGACTAACGTACAATGAACCAGATCGGCCACGTTCTCGTGAAATGCCGGTTCTAACATCAAGAACATCCCTCGTTCCCTACGGGGTGAGGATACTTCCTCTGACCACCACCTAGTAGCAGAATATGTGCTCTCATAATTTTCAACTGTTTACCAGACACGTTAAAGCCGTCTTTCTCGTCTGACCATTCGACAGCTTGATAACCCGCAATCTGCCGGAAACTACGCGTGAGTACTGGATAATGCACTAACGTTTTCCAAGAAGTTAGTTGCTTCAAATCTCGAATACGGTAGGGACAGAATACCCTCGGCCAACGGAGAAGCCGCTACCGTGGCACTAGGTGAAGAACCCTAGTGGTTTGATGAGGAATGCAAACAAGCGGTGGAAAGAACAAAATGCTTGGAAAAATTATCTGGGCATTGCCACTAGCTAGGGAAAACTTTGCTAAATACCGGCGAGCAAGGAATCAGTTGATCACGACCCCTGGGAGTGAAAATCGCCAAAAGGAGGACAGAGATCGTGAAAAATTAGAATAATGACATGAATCAAACTCGTAAGGACTGCATACCGAAACCTGAAACGGGGGAAGGAATCTAATCACAAACGAGTGCAAGGTGGCTGACAGGTGGAGGAAGTTTTTCTATGAACACCTCAATGGCGAAATTGCAGAATGAGGCGGAACGGATGTTAACCTAGGAGTGCCCTTAGAGGATAGTAATGTCCCAACACCTGATCTCCAAGAAGTCAAACGAGAAATCGGATTGCTGAAGACCCACAAACCCGCTGATAAGGGCCGCCTACCAACACTGCTTTATAACCGAGGTCGAGAAATGCTGGTAATAGCTCTTCACTGGTTTATTTCTTACATTTGGGAATAGAAAAAGCTACCGGAGAAATGGTTGAGAGGAGTGATTTGTCCCATCTACATAAAGGTTGATCGATTCGCCTGCTGCAGTTAACGTGGCATGCCGCTAGTAAATGTCGCCAGCGAGGTATTCTCCCAGATCCTGTTACGCCAGCTTCATGAAGCCTCGCGCAACTATGCTCCAATGTGCCCTTGCATCACATCTTTAATGATTTCATAGCAGCATACAATACCGTCGATCGAAACCAGCTATGGCAGATAATGCATGAATACAGTATTCCGAATAAACTGATGTGACAGAGCTACATTGGATCATGTGATGTGTTTCATGTGCATCTCGGGGGCTCTCTTGAGTCCTTTCGAGGCGCGGCGTTGGTTAAGACAAGGTGGCGGATTATCCTGCATGTTGTTCAACATTGCTTTTAAGGGGACGATCCGACGAGCGGGTATCAAAACGAGAGACACGATGGGAAAAATTCCCATCGTACATCTGGCGAAAGCTAGTAGGCTACGGTGGGTCGGACACGTTGTAGGGATAGAAGACGACACACGACAGCAAGACGAAAACAGTTTTCTTCAACAACCTCACCGGTACCAGGAATAGAGGGGCTCAATGTGGCTCGACCAGGTCGAAAGTAATTTGCGACTGCTGAGATGACTGGGACTGGGACTGGCGATGAGTGACATAAGACCGAGTTGAATGGAGACGACTGCTTGAAACTGGCTGGTAAACGACTGAATAATGCGTACCGTCGGTGCCTTGTGCACGTGTAGGCATAAAATAGACCCTACAGTGGTTCATAGCCTCTTATTCAGCAACTCCTATTCCTACCTCCTCGTGATACCAGCCGGGATACGAGCAACTTTGGTGGAGATCGGGTAACCAACCCCGGTGGAAGCCAAGGTCGTGTGCTGACAGGAAGGAGGGCTCTTCCGAGCTTCGTTGGCCCTCCGGCGAAACAGGGGTTGGTGTAGCAGGCTTTGCAAGCCGTCATCACGAAAAATACTAAAGCACGGAACGAAGAACAAATATATTCTTACTGGAACAATCGGAATAGACCCACGCGACGAAAAAGGACTATGGATTGGAAACTCGGGACGTGGAACTGCCGATCTCTCAACTTCCAAGGGAGCACTCGAGTGCTCTCCGACGTATTGAAGAGCCGCAAGTTCGACGTCGTAGCGCTGCTCGAGGTGTGCTGGAAGAGCT
Organism: Sabethes cyaneus; assembly: GCF_943734655.1. NCBI lineage: Eukaryota > Metazoa > Arthropoda > Insecta > Diptera > Culicidae > Sabethes > Sabethes cyaneus. The sequence continues at coordinate 97,730,607 of NC_071353.1, read as the reverse complement.
CAACGGTACGTACGTTCAGAGATGGACATACCATCTACCAGAGCTGCGGCAACACACACAAGCTAGGTACAGCTTTCATAGTGATGGGCGAGATGCGGAAACGGGTGATTGGGTAGTGGCCAATCAATCCTCGAATGTGCAGGTTGAGAATCAAGGGCCGATTCTTCAACATAAGCATCATCAACGTGCACAGCCCTCACCTCAGAAATACCGATGACGACAAGAATGAATTCTACGCGCAGTTGGAGAGTGAATACGACCGCTGCCCAAAACATGATATCAAGATCGTCATCGGGGATTTCAATGCTCAGGTCGGCCAGGAGGAGGAATACAAACCGGTGATTGGAAGGTTCAGTGCACACCAGCGAACCAATGAAATGGGCCTAAGACTTATCGACTTTGCCGCCTCCAAGAATATGGCCGTACGTAGTACCTTTTTCCAGCACTAAATCCATCACAAGTACACCTGGAGGTCACCAAATCAGACAGAATCACAGATCGACCACGTTTTGATCGACAGTCGGCACTTCTCAGACATTATCGACGTTAGATCCTATCGAAGCGCTAACGTTGACTCGGGCCACTACCTAGTGATGGTTAAGATGCGCCCAAGACTCTCCGTTGTGAACAACATTCGGTACCGACGCCAGCCTCGGTTAGATCTCGCGCGGCTGAAGCAGCCAGACGTCGCCGTAAACTACGCGCATTCACTCGAAGCTGCACTGCCGGAAGAGGACGAGCTGGACGAAGCCCCTCTCGAGGACTGTTGGAACACTATCAAAACAGCCATCAGCAGTGTAGCGGAGAGCTCCATCGGGCATGTGGCCCGGAATCAGCGGAACGATTGGTTTTATGATGAATGTAGGAGGGTGATGGATGAGGAGAACGCTGCGCGGGCGGCTAAGATGCGTAGTGCCACACGTCAGAACGTGGAAAGACACAAACAGAAGAAGATGCAGCGAAACCAAATCTTTCGGGAGAAAAAGCGCAACCTGGAAGAGCAGGAATATGCAGAGTTGGAGCGACTGCATCGTTCTCAGGAAACGCGAAAGTTCTACCAGAAACTGAACGGATCCCGCAAAGGCTTTGTGCCGCGAGCCGAAATGTGTCGGGATAAGGCTGGCAGTATTCTGACGGACGATCGTGAGGTGACGGATAGGTGGAAGCAGCACTTAGACGAACACCTGAATGGCGCCCAGGCGGAAAACCATGGCGGCGGGGAAAGCGATTTTGACGGTACAGCAAACGGGGAAGAGGTGCCAGCCCCAACGATAGGCGAAGTTAAGGAGGCCATCATGCAGCTGAAGAACAACAAGTCAGCTGGAAAAGATGGCATCGGAGCGGAGCTTATTAAAATGGGACCAGAAAAGCTGGCCGTTTGTCTGCACCGACTAATTGTTAGAATTTGGGATACGGAACAGCTACCGGAGGAGTGGAAAGATGGGCTTATCTGCCCGATCTACAAAAAGGGCGACAAGTTGGACTGTGAGAACTATCGAGCGATCACTGTTCTCAATGCCGCTTATAAAGTGCTGTCCCTAATCATTTTCCGCCGTCTATCACGAATTGCGAATAGATTTGTGGGCCGGCTTCGTCGAAGGTCGGTCTACAACGGATCAAATATTTACACTGCGGCAAATCCTCCAAAAGAGCCGTGAATACAGAGTTCCCACGCATCATTTATTCGTTGAGTTCAAAGCCGCATATGATACCATCGACCAGAAAGAGCTATGGAAAATCATGGACGAGAACAGCTTCCCCAGGAAACTCATCAAACTGATTAAATCTACGATGGATGGTACACAGTGCTGTGTTCGGATTTCGGGTGGATTGTCAAGTTCATTCGAATCACACAGAGGGCTTCGTCAAGGTGATGGTCTTTCATGCCTGCTGTTCAACATAGCGCTACAAGGTGTTATGAACCGAGCGGATATCAACACGCGGGGCACGATATTCAACAAATCTAGTCAATTCGTCTGCTTTGCCGATGACATGGATATTATCGGCAGAACATCTGTGGCGGTGGCTGAACAGTACACCAGACTAAAGCGCGAAGCAGAAAAGATTGGGTTAAAGGTAAATACGTCTAAAACAAAGTACATGCTGGCCAGCGGAACCGAGGCCGAACGACACCGCTTGAGCAGTAGTATATTGATCGACGGCGATGAGTTTGAGGTAGTCGATGAATTTGTCTACTTTGGCTCACTGGTAATGGCGGACAATGATACCAGTCGTGAGATTCGGAGATGTATTATCAGCGGAAGTCGTGCTTACTATGGGCTCCACAAGCAATTGCGGTCGAGCAGATTAAGTCCCCGTACAAAGTGCACCCTGTACAAGACGCTTATTAGACCGGTTGTTCTCTACGGGCATGAAACATGGACAATGCTCGAGGAGGACATGCGAGTGCTTGGAGTCTTCGAACGACGAGTGCTAAGAACGATCTTCGGCGGCATACAGGAGAACGGAGTATGGAGGCGGAGGATGAACCATGAACTCGCACAGCTCTATGGCGAACCCAGTATCCAGAAGGTAGCTAAAGCTGGACGGATACGATGGGCAGGGCATGTTGTAAGAATGCCGGACAACTACCCAAAGATGGTGTTCGCCTCAAATCCGGTAGGAACAAGACGACCAGGAGCGCAGCGAGCAAGATGGTTAGACCAGGTGGAGCGAGATCTGGCGGAGAGTACTCGGTGTCCGAGGAATTGGAGAGCGGTAGCCCTCAACCGAGTTACATGGAGAAATTTTGTTCAACAGGCTTTGTCTTAGGACGGCAAGCCACCTAAGTAAGTAAGTAAGCTTGAAACACCACGAGCCACTCGGGTTCTATGCTGCTGACGACGACGACGACGCTACTCTTCGGTGAGTCCAGAATCCAGAAAGTGGCTAAACAGAAGGGTGCAATGGGTGGGACATGTGAAAATGCCGGACAACAACTCCATAAAAATGGTATTCGCCTCGAATCCGGGTGGTATTAGACGCAGACGTACGCAGCGAGCTAGGTGGTTGAGTGCAGGATTTTCAAGAAATTGAAGACAAGTAGCCGTGGACCGAGTATATTAGGCCGTATGAATAAAAGAATTAGACCAAATGCTTCCATAAGATTTACACGGGAAAAGCAAAGCATTCTATTTTATTCATACGGCCTATTGGCGGAACATTGTAACGTACATATATCGTAACGGATGTTGCATTAGTATAGTCACAATTACCGTACACTAGTAAACGTACGTATTGAGTAAATGGACAAGGGCATCTTCCTTACCATTCAAAAAACAAAACCTTCAATGGCAAGAGCTAACAGCTAACGTAAAACGATAGTGAAAATAATATATTGTTTTTGCTTGTTCGTACAATAATCGGGAAACAAATGGGGTTACAAACATAAAAAACAGAGACACACACTAAACTACATTTGCAACGCAAGGATAGAATTTTTTCAATTCAATTCAACTAAAGTTTTCTACGTTACAGTTTAGCTTCAAGATTCTTTAGTTACAGCCACTAAAGATAAAAAACATACAGTAATACTTCGATGTAAATCAACTTCATTCTTATTTTCATTACGTTATACTGAAGCAGGAATGAAACCTATTTAAATTTGAACGAAATTGATTTCAAATGAAAGTAGAGCCTTTCAAACCGTCAGCTTTTAAATTTCATGATGATTGGAGTTGTGGTTTAAAAGATATATTGAGAAATACGAAAACACGAAGATTGTGTAAAACTTGTGTTAATTGTATGTAGGTATGTATGTATCTATGGGGGCTGTGGGGAATACACCATTAGTTCAAGTTCCTGCCAGCGTATGTGGGTAGACTTACAGTAGATCCAAATTTGATTATCAAATGAATTTCACACTAAAGCTGCTGTACAAGGACCAAAAGGGATTGGGCGGGCCCGCAAGCAGGGACACTTGTGTGCATACCGGGATTATAAGAATTTCCTTGCAGCATTAGGATCCTTCCATGTAACAATCAATTTCGCTGCACCAGCTTTAACCCACGTTATGGTTTGTTTGTTCGAAGAATGCAACATAAATATTGTTTCAGACCTTCAGGAGTTTCCTCCTAGTGATTCCGGTTGACTCCTCACTCCATCCTCCAGTCTTCCACTCATATGATGCCTCTGTATTCATGAATTTATCATATAATGCATATAATGAATTTATCACATGATATGTAATGAAATGAAATTAATATGGATAAAAATAGAACGAGCTCACCAGCAGTCCTTTGCATCAGATATAGTTGCATCATAATGATGCCATCATTTGAGTTTCCATCAATCCTACATGCACAACAACCCAACAATATCCATGTACATTATTAGTAAGTTTCACGGTCAATGTTTCCATTGTATAGTAGCTTTTTGAAGAGCTAGAACGAAACAGACAATTAGAATATATGTTGGGGCTTACCTATCAACGGGGCCGGGTGGATCAGCCGTCTGCCCAGAACTCCGATTTTGATATCAGGCAGCCGGGATCCACGCAGTATCGCACCTCCTAGCTTAGCTACTCAATCTTAAGGAAAGACCATTACCGGGTATGACCACGTGGAGGTGCCAGATAGGAACTTGTGTTGGCTAGAGCTATGTTGGACGCATCTTCATTGCCTTCCCCTTTTCATACCCCATGTGTAAAACTTGTGTTAATTGTAGTTTGACAATCAAAATAACGAAAATATATATCGTCATCATGTACTTTTAAAAATAAATAATATTGGCTATTGCACAGTAGAAAGAAAAGGTCACGCAGCAAGAGGAAAAAAATAAATTTTTTTTATTAATTTTCAGACTTTTTAAAAAAAATTACGTTATATCGAGGTAAAATTTATGTTATGTCGAGTTACGCTATATCGAAGTTGCATTATATCGAGGTTGCCTTGTTATCAAGGTATTACTGTATAACATCCCAAATTTCTCTGGAAATATCTCATAAAGTATACCCCTCTAAGCACTATCCCATTCAATTGTGTAAGTGAAAGTTTTTGGGTGTTAAATATGTACTAGAAAACGTAGTTGTTTTATAGTAACGATTTTCCGCAAAATTGCGAAAATGAGCTGTCTTTAAAGGGATACGTACAGTAGCACAAACATTAGCTTCTAAATCAAGGGCATTTGTAGTTCCCGTACTAACATCCAACGATAGTACGTAGATGAAAGTGAAAAAAAGCCGTCAAAGACAGCCTTCGAGTTGCAAGCAGAGAAGCGAGCAAAGCGTGCTAGCCAAGGAAAATGATCAAGTACCACTTTATGAAGCAAGAGCACCTTCTGTAAAAATAGAATCTCAAAGACCCAGCACAAAATTTACTCTATCTGTAAGTATGTGTAAAAAATGTGTACGGGCACCGGAAAGTCGAAGTTTTCCTTCCGATTTCTCAGAAAGGAAATTATAAATTGGTTCGGGCATTAATATTTAGTTCCTTGTGGAGACGGTCATATTTTATAAGTAGCGTTAAAGAATGTTCATGACAAGACTCAAGTAGGTCGTATTCGCTAAAGTTAGCAAGCCAGAAGCAGTGAGAATGAGAATGGACAATTGCACAAATATATGCTCTATGGTTTAGATACGACTGTGTGAGTAACTTTAGCTTCAGATTACCTTTTTCTATATATTACTTCGAGGTTCGAGCTATGTTAAATATATATCAATATTATGTAAATTGAAATTTTCAAAGTTATCGATTCTTTTCTAATTTCTCTCGTTTGGCTTGAATATGTTTCACAGTTATGTACATGACTGTATATCACAAACATGCATGCCTATCGCATGCTCCCATTTGGGAAGTAAAACACTGCTGTCGAATAATAATAGGGGAATGGCACCTTGGTTGGACAATCATTTCTCTCTATCGTCACTATGATTTAAGTAAACATGTTTCAACACCAGGCAGATTATTCAAAGGCCTGAGAATAAAAAATTGCATGGCAGACATGAAACTAGACAACGATTCAGACTATGGTTTCATTCCCCTACTAAAGTCAGCAGTATTTGTCAAAGTTGCGGAATTGTATCGCAATATTATTTGCGCTACAAGACAAAAAAGTTTGAAACTATGCGAACGTACGTATAGGACATGCTGTTTTATTGGGTATGAAAAACAATTCCAATGAAAACAAGGGTGAAAATATGGATTGAGCCCGCGAATTCGTGTAAAGTTTTTCTTTTATTTGTGAGTTCGTGAACAACACAGCACACAACAGGATCATATTCTGAGTAAAATTTAATGACACTGCCGTGGCAGAAATGTAGTCGAAAAACAATATTGTGTATTTTTCATTACATTCGATCTGGTTGTTTACATGCTCATGACACAGCGCACAGTGGAAATTCCAGCTGCTGATCTGATGAGGGCTAGCGGGAGGTATTTGATGCTTGTTGTTTAAGAAATAAGTGTTTATATTGAGCTATGAGTGTGTTCAATTACAAATAAATTAGGAGTAACTTAGGCTGATATTAGATTTACTAAGAAAAAAAATATGACAACCAATGACACATATTATATTTTAATGTTACTGCTGTAAGTGAAGTTTGAGAAAGTGCTTTATTTGGCTGATGCGTGTTTGTAATCTCTTCGTATATAATAGAAAATAAGTTAATTTCTTGCTAATATGAGCGGTTACAAATCAAATAATAATTTTATTGGTGATACACACCGCAATATTTGCCAGACAGGGGATCTCGTGTGCTTGTGGGCAAGCTGCAACCATCTATTGGCGCCATTGCTTAACTAGAACCTACTCGAATGAATTGTAATACTCTTTGCACCATAAGCCCGGTACCATCACATATATGCCTTCTCCTTGACAAATGTCTGCGAACATACGATACGTTTTCCCCCATTTGTTATTATCGGATTTGGACGATACGGTACAATGCCTGCAACACAGAATTCACAGACGCTAGGATGGAGAAGCTTTAATATCCTCCTCAAGAAATCATATATCAAGAGGGATAATACATTTTAGGTACAAATAGCTTCAAAACTTTTTCGTTATAGCACATCGGAGCCGTTAAGAAGTCGTGACTTTTATTGTTTACATTGGTACTGCTTTTCCTTTAAAACGCCAACAGATAAAATCCTTGTAAATGATGTGGGACGTGATGAGTATAAAATTCATAGAATTTAATAACAGTGAAAAACCCCGTGGTCTTTGTAATATAAAGTGATGGCACTGTTGTTAGTCTTATTACATATGGGTCATTCCACACGAATTGTCCGAGACCCGTGTAATCGACCTTAATGGGTTTGAACCAAATTTTGTCAAATTGTTTGAGGTCGGAAAGTGAAAGACATGGTTACACCTTCCCACGATTATTGGAAGCGCACCCGTTTTTAATGCAAAGACCCGTTTATTTTGTTCTGCTTATATCTCCGGTAATATTAAATTTACTAAGAATAAGGCCAACACAAATATTTAAAAAGGTTTTGTCCTTCCGGCGTTGGCCAACTGAAGGGGAGGGGGCGAAAAAAATACAAAGAGATTTTTTTAATCAAGCGAAAACAACTGCGTTTTTAGCATTTTTACTTAAATTTTAAACGCGAAAACTAAATCTATTCTTACTTTTTATATCTCCGTGATTATTTTCCATGCAAAAAACACGAAAAGAAAGACAAAATCGAATGAAATTTATTTTGCCGATTTTCGGAAATTCCGTTGTTCGCAATTTCCATTTCTGTTCCATTGCGTTAATACTCATTTTCGAGTTTTTTAGGCTGTAGAGACCACAGACAATTGATTGTATGGGGTCAATCCCGGTGTAGTGGTTAGCATTTACGCCTCTCACGCCGAGGACCCGGTTTCAAATCCCAACCCTACAGAAGTGACGAATAAGCTGTTAAAGTGACTATAATTAAACAAAAAAAAAAAAGATTTTATAAAAATATTTTGACTTACATTGCACAAATTGCCCCCCGATTTTCCATACCAATTTAAAAGGGGAGGGGGGTGACAAAAACTTTCAAATTAATTTGCAATGGCCTAATTAAAAAAAACAGATTTAATCCAACTAGTGGTGAAAGGAACCTTTGTTATACCATCTTATTTGTCATATACTATGGGCATTTCCAGCTCCAAAAATATTTTAGATTGGAATTAAGTTTTGTTGCTATGTTGGATACCACGCAAGGATTTATTTTACATCAAACATAATTTTTTCGAATAATATTTCAAAAGGATGTATTTGGAAATGGGATTATATTTTTAAATTATGTCTTAAAATGATTTATTTGATCAACACGGTGTCAAAGGAAAAGTTGTGGGAAATTAAGTATATTTTCAGAAAAAATTAAACTGAAAGAGAAAGCTTCGCAAAATCATGATAAGTATCATAAAATGTTAACTTCACTTTCTCAAAATATCCTCTCCTATTTACCTTATGTTAAAGTTAGCTTAAATTGTGCCATAAAATCTGTTGGAGAGCTACTGATGGACACGCTTTCTGATATTTTCTGAAAATCCTTTCAAATTTGTATATTTAGTAAAACTAACAAAATCAAATTCTATTTGCATTATTTTGAACTAAATTCTTATATAAACAGATTCTTAGGCCCAGTCGTTCTCAAGCTATTGCAAATGTGAAATCCCAAAATTATAAATTAGGGTCAATTCACGCAAAGCATGCGATAACCGTGAAATAGACTTTCACGGGTTTGAACCAAAATTTGTCAGATTGTTCGTTTTACGTCTGTTCGGATTTCCGGAATTTAATTTGCAGCAGTCCTTTTTTGGGCAGCTCAAACTATAAATTTATTTAATTATTAGATGATGATATCAAATTTTACTTATTACATTTTAATTACTCACAAAGTAGTTTCCTTTTCTACCTCGTGCACACTACTTATTTGCCTGACGCCTGTAGCTTCACCTTCCTAGATTAAGTTTTCGTTAGATATATTTAATTTTAATTTAATTCTAAGTTAACTTACAATACTGAGAAAACAGGTTTTAAACAATTTAGCAAATTAAGGTCTAGGATTAAACAGTAATAATAGTATTCAAATTTTCAATTAATCCGCACTTCGCAAATAGCTAGATACAATGCTTCTTTATTTTTGGTTTGGGTTCTTCTTCTACTAGTGTTGCCAAATTTATACGTTCGCTCATCTTTCATCTCTCACCAATAATATTTACCCGCCAATGGAAATTTGTGCCCAGCGGTGTCAACAATCCCCAGCCCGTAACTCCGGTATAGTTTCATCAGACTTTCCGGATTTACCATCAGCAATTTCCAACACCGCCAAGTTTGCAGTAGCTCTCCTATAAACGCCTCCAGCTGTCTTCACGTTCGCCTGTCTAATTCTTCCGTCTCGACCCGCAAACACCTCTTCCACTATTCCTCGCGTCCAGTTCTTCCTGTTTTTGCCATCGGAGATGAATACCAAGTCACCAACTTGTAGATCCTTTTGATCGGCAAACCATTTTGAACGGTGATTAATTGTGGGCAGGTACTCTTTCGACCACCGCTCCCACATTCGATCGGCTAAGTATAATGACCGCTTATATTTATCACGGAGTGCTTCAGCCGCGTTCACCTGACCGTCGAGCATGATGTCTGCTTTGGTAACAATTCCCCGCAAGAAATGTGTAGGAGTTAGGGCCTCTGTTTCTGCTGACTCCTGTGGCAAGTAGGTCAACGGACGCGAATTTATTATTTCTTCCGCTTGGCTCAACGTCGTTAACAGGATCTCGTCAGTTAGCTTCCTTCCGTCGCATAAAGCCGCCATAGTTTCTTTGACGGATCGAACCATCCGTTCCCAGACGCCGCCCATGTGCGGCGCTCCGGGCGGATTGAAGTGCCACTTCGTTACGACACTTGTCACTCCTTCGGCACAGGCGTTCTGTATGCGATTTATTTCTGCCATTAACTCTTTGCTCGCTCCTTTAAAATTTGTTCCGTTGTCGGAAAAGAACTCGTTTGGACACCCGAACCGATTTATGAACCTTCTAATAGCCATTAAGCATGATTGGGACGATAGAGAATGCGCCACTTCCAGGTGGATAGCTCTAACTGTCAAGCACGTAAATAGTGCTACCCACCGCTTTTCTACTCTTCTACTGCCGATTGTCACTTCGATCGGACCCAAAAAATCTACTCCAACGGCACTGAATGGACGCAGTTGCTGGGAAATTCGCTGGATCGGTAATGGTGCCATCTTCGGAGCTCTTGGACGACTATGCCACACCTTACATTTCATACACTCTCGCACCGCTTGTCTAATTGCCGTACGCAGATTTGGTATGTGAAATTTTTGTCGAAGTTCGTTACAGACAGTCTCCCGATTGCCGTGAGCGCACCTTTCGTGATAATGTAGTATTAACAACGAAGTAATGTCATGATTACGGCCCAAAATGATTGGATACTTTTTGTCGAATGACAAGTCCTCCGAAGCTTCCATTCTTCCACCTACTCTTATCACGCCGTTTTCATCTACAATAGGTGTTAATTTGTAGAGAACGCTAGATTTTCCTATTCTAATGCTAGGAACCTCTCCCTGTTTTTTATTGTACAGAACTGCTGTTTCATCCGGAAAACTCTCAAGTTGTACTAGCTTCCACAGCAAAGTTTCAGCCTGCGCCAATTCGTTTTGCTGCAACGGTCGACGCACGACAGGCAGGCGTACTTTTATCAATTTTGCTTGGTTAGCTGTTGCCATTATTGTCAGTAGTGGCTGACCGTTCTTCTTTCTCCTGCAGTTACCTATGAACCTCAACACCATCGCCGTACTTCGGAGTAGCTTCGTCCACCGAGAGAATCTTTCGCTATTGATAACACTTTGCTTCGGTGCCACACCATGGTGAAGAACAAATGCACGTACTTCCTCATTCGTTTCCTCGACTGAATCCGGTTGAGCCGGCCAGGTTTCTTTGGACTGGTATAAGAATTCTGGACCGGTGAACCAGAAACTTCTGCTATCCAATGGAGAGTGCTTTCCCCACTTCGTGAGAACATCTGCCGCATTCAGTTTAGACGGAATCCAGTACCAGTCTGTCGGTTTAGTTAACTCCAACACTTCACCAACTCGAAATGCAACAAATTGCTTAAATTTATGCTGGTCGGAACGAATCCAGCTGCGTACAGTTTGCGAATCGGTCCACATGATGTGATGATGAAATTTTATGGAGTGAGTGTCGATAATCGTCCGCAGCATTCTAGCCCCCAATACCGCCGCCATCAACTCTAATCGAGGAACCGACTGACGTTTCAGTGGTGCTACTTTGGCACGAGACATTATTAAGCAGCACTTTACTGTGTCTTCAATTACTGCACGCAAATAGCCAACGCAACCGTAAGCATATTCGCTTGCGTCTGTGAACATATGCAACTCTAGTGATTCAACTGCTGACCATCTCGAATCACCAAAATAGCAGCGTGGAATTCGAATACTTTCCACCTCCGGAAGTAACTCGACCCACCGTTTCCACTTAGTCCAGCATATATCATCCACTTTTTCGTCCCATGAAGAGCCACTGCGCCACAGATCCTGAACCAATATCTTTCCGTGGATCGTAAATGGTGCCAAAAGACCTAACGGATCGAAAAATCCCATCACGCAACTTAGGACAATTCTTTTTGTCGGCTTTTCATTACCACTCAGGTACTCTCGCAGGTGATCACGGTGCTCTGCAGAAAACGAAAACGTGTCCTGGTCAGGATTCCAAATTATCCCCAGAACTCTCTCGTTGCCGGTATCCTTGTCCCGACCGAAGTGGATCGCCTGAACGACTTTCTCCTCTCCTAGACTTCGAAGAACTTCAGGGGAATTGGAGACCCAATTTCTCAACTCAAATCCCCCTTTAGAGTGAACAAGTTTCACGTCTCTGGCCCGCCGAATTGCTTCTTCGACGGTGTCGGTACTGTCGTAATAATCATCGACGTAGTGTCGATTGAGAATTGCAGCTGCTGCCTCTGGATACTCGTCGGCATTCTCCTTAGCGTTTAGATTTTTCACAAATTGGGCCGAGCATGGTGAACATGTCGACCCAAACGTCGCAACGTCCATAACGTAGACACTGGGAGGATCGGTCTTTTTCGCGCGAAAGACAAAGCGTTGTGCTTGCTTATCGCCTTCGATGATCCGCAGCTGATGGTACATCTCACGGACATCCGCTCCGAAGGCAACCCTGCGTTCTCGGAATCCAACAATAACGGATACTAATGGAGTGAGCATGTCTGGACCTTTGAGCAGTTGCGAGTTCAGAGACACTCCTTCTACGGTCGCAGCAGCGTCCCACACCAGCCGGATTTTTCCAGGCTTGCGGGGATTGAGTACCACATTAAGCGGTAAATACCAAACCTTGGAGGGATCACTTTTAGACAACTCTTCCTGGGTAGCTAAATGGGCATACCCTTTCTGTTGGTATTCTACTATTTGTTTACGGACATTCTCGTAGATCTCAGGATTTCTTTCTAATCTTTTCTCGAGTTGAGTCATCCTTTTTATCGCCATCTGCCAACTGTCTGGAAAGTTCACCTCGTTGTTCTTCCACAACAGTCCAGTTTCGAAATGGACACCCACCCGTCTAGTCGTTCGACGTAAAATATTCAAAGCCCTTTCATCCTCCTTTGTCTCTTTTTTAGTAGTCACAACCGTCTCCTCCAAAACATACTGCGATCGCAGCAAGTCGTGCAGAGCCTCATTGCTAACAATATGGTGGAAGCTTAATACACCGTTTCGATCTGGGGAGCCATTACCCTTTGGCCCATAGACGGTCCATCCCAATTTACAACGTACAGCAACTGGTTCACCAGAATCACCCATACGTACTTCAATCGGAGCGAAAGAATCTAAATTATTGAGTCCGATTAACAACCCAGGCCTAGCACCCGAGTAGGAAAGTAGTGGAAGATTTTTTAAGTAAGTGTATTGTTGCGAAATCTTGAAAGAATCTAAGGATTGTTTTGGCAGAAGCAAACTCTTCACTGTACGGACAGAATTTAATAACACCTTTTCTCCGCCGCCAATAGCCGACACCATTACATCCATACACCTTGAACCCTTCTCCTCGCGGGTTATATCAGCAGTCCAGGTAATAGTAAGCTGCTCTGGAGTTCCTACCAGGCCCAAACGATTAGCTAGCTCGTTCTCGATCAGCGTAACAGATGCGCCTTCATCTAAAAATGCTAGAGTCGTGACGCTATTCTCTCCGCAGTGAAGTCGTACAGGAATCATCCGAAAAAGGACTGCACTAGCCGCCTGGATATGCGCATTTATTCCGACCACACTCTCTAGCGGATGGAGCAGTGGGTTGTGTCTTTGCTGACAATTACCAACATTGCAACGAATCTTGAATTTGCAAGGAGCGTTGCCGTGATCGTTCAAGCAGATATTACACAGCTTCCATTTTGTTACTAAATCCATTCGATCATTGTATGCCATGTTCCGAAAATCTTCACAATATCTCAAACGGTGGTCGGAGCGATGACACGCTTTACATGGTTTGCGTTGCACCTTTTCTTCCGTTAACTTAATTGCACCACTTGAGGTACCGTGATTGAATAGCACACCTCTCTCCTTCGTTCTTGGTTTATTTTCGCGGATAGTTCCCATTGAGGATTTCGATTCACCTTTCTGCTCTATACTCACGTTGGCCTCGCAAACTTCGTCCACGATTCGTGCTATAAAATCAGTGAAGGTTCTTAATGTTACTTCCTGCTTTTTCCTTTTATATCGTACCCATTCACGTTTATCACTGGCTGGAAGCTTATCAACAAGATCCTGAATAAGTATCGGGTTAATCAGGTGCTGCTGCAAGTTCGCTGCCTCTAAATGCTCGCAAAGTTGTTCTACGGCGTTTCCGAACGGGATAAACGATGCCAACTTATCAGGTTTAGGCGATTCCAATTTTCTAACTCGTTCAAGATGGCTTTGAAGTAAAAGTTCAGGACGGCCGTACAACTGGCGCAGTTTTTTCATCACCTTCGGGACAGATTTTGGGAGAATCAACTGGCCTCGAACACTTTCGAGTGCCGGTCCTTTCAAACATTCCTGGAGTCTTACCAGGTTTTCCACATCGGTAAAACCGCATGCCTCGTTCGATGCTTGAAACGTACCATAGAATAATGGCCAATCTTCCGCCTTTCCTGCGAACATAGGCAATTTTTTCGTCACTCCGCTTCGCGCTGTTAGTTGCATTCTAGTGGGACCAGTACGCTGCTGCCCCAGCCCGTACGAAACAGTGCCACCATTGGATTCCGGTTCTGATACTTCTTCGTCGTCAGTATTATCGTCTCCATCTTCGTCACTAGTGTCAGTATTTTCCACCGCAACCGCCGTATCTTTAGAGGTTTTCTTTTTCTCTGCTGGTTTTTTTGGGCGCGATTCTACCTTCTTATCAAGCAATTTTCCGACTATCACGCTAGGATTACGTAACGGAGTATGATCTACTGCGGAGGTACCTTCCTGCGGATCTTCGCCGTGTAATATAGGACGTTGGCTGGGCAACTTCAACGGTTTAATGGCATCATCCATTCCAGCCATCACCTCCTGGTACGACTGTTGCATCACCTTCATCTTTTCCAGATGTTCAGCTTTTTCTTCCATGGCTCGTTCGAGTAAACGCTTTTCTTGGGACAACTCCTTTTCACGCAAATCTCTTTCCATCTGCAACCTTTTTTCTTGCAAAGCCAGTTTCAACTCCATCTCCTTTTCCTTCAGTATCTTTTCCAAATCCAATTCGTCCATTTTCCGCTTAAATTCCTCTTCCATAGCTTTAATTTTATCGTGCTGGGTAGGAACAGTACTCGACTTCGCGGTGGCACGGTTAGGGTTTTTCTTCACTTTTTTACCCTTTTCTTGGAGCTTTTTCCCCATCTCTTGACAAACCGTATCTGCACAGAACCAGTGCTTTTCCGTTTTAACAGCCTCCGTTACACCTACACATCGATAATGGAACCATCCTTTACATGAATCACATCCCACCATCGGTTCATTTTCAGTAGATGTTTGTTTACAGGCCACACACGGAGTAAGCGTAAAATCCATCTCGTCAGCGTCCGAGTGATTTGAGGTTAGATCCGACTGACTCATACTTTTTTGAGTTTGTTCGGATTTCCGGAATTTAATTTGCAGCAGTCCTTTTTTGGGCAGCTCAAACTATAAATTTATTTAATTATTAGATGATGATATCAAATTTTACTTATTACATTTTAATTACTCACAAAGTAGTTTCCTTTTCTACCTCGTGCACACTACTTATTTGCCTGACGCCTGTAGCTTCACCTTCCTAGATTAAGTTTTCGTTAGATATATTTAATTTTAATTTAATTCTAAGTTAACTTACAATACTGAGAAAACAGGTTTTAAACAATTTAGCAAATTAAGGTCTAGGATTAAACAGTAATAATAGTATTCAAATTTTCAATTAATCCGCACTTCGCAAATAGCTAGATACAATGCTTCTTTATTTTTGGTTTGGGTTCTTCTTCTACTAGTGTTGCCAAATTTATACGTTCGCTCATCTTTCATCTCTCACCAATGATATTTACCCGCCAATGGAAATTTGTGCCCAGCGGTGTCAACAACGTCAGAAAACAAAAATCCTAAATTTGGTGCCGGTTGGTTCTTTCCACGATTAATGGTAGTACCTCCTTTTTTAAAGGAAAGACCCGTTTTGTCAAACCTTGTTATTTTCTTTTGTTTATAGATGAATATAGGCATATTAGGTTTAGAAAGAAATTATTTTCACATTTTCACGTTCCAATTCCAATCAAAAATAGTCCAGTAAAAATGGCTTTTTTTAGCGCTTTGCTCATATAGAAATCAATACGTCTTCGGGAACCTAATTCAACTGTTTCTCAACGCTGTGTTAATTATCATCCATATGCATCCTAGCGATAAATAATCTTCAGGGTGTATTTAAACCTACAAAATAACTTTGTAGAACATTTGAAAGCAATAAAAGAAAAACGCGTGCAACGTTTTTGAGCAGAATTGATTTCAAATTCAAAGTGGTTTTTTTTAAATCACTAATTCTCGCAACCAGTAGTAGATAGATTGTTACTAAATGCTGTAAAGTTGTTTCTTTTGGTGCGTTCTACAATTGCTGTGAAGATACTATACTTTTCGAGCGCATTCAATAAATCAAAAATTTGTGTCACCCTTTTAAGCGGATTCACGATTACCCTAATATTGTTACAAACTGTACAATATTTTATTAGAAAACTGATCCAAAGAAACACCTGTTGAAAAATTACACTTTTTTACGCTATGGTAAATTATCGCGTTTTTGAGGTTTGATCTCACTGATTCATATTAGTAAAGTTTTGTTGAATATAGGGTAGTTGATCCAGTAGTTGTGGTAGTACCAATAGTTGTGCTACTATTCATTATTAATGCATATTGTCGTCACCGTAACATTTTAGATAAAACAATTACATTCATTATATAAAATAGGTTTCAGAAGTATTGATAGTTAGACTACACCATTTAAAATTAAAGCATTATTTGCTAAAATGCCAATTTTCCAAAATCCAACCCGCAGTTGTTGCGCAGTTGGAGCGCACAACTATAGGCGCTCATCTATAGTTTTGCTACGATGTTTTTTCACTTAGCAACCTAGCAATGTATATGGAATACCACAATTAAAGGAACATCAAACCTAATTAAGGAAACATTAGCGCAACTGTTGGTACAATATAATTGAATCGGAAAATTCATTTTTTCTTTATAAAGCTTCTCGAACAATGAAAGCAATTGTCTTGCCTTGTGACAAATACCTTGTATTTGATAAATTTATATCCCACAAGCATTAATTGAAGCATATATCTCAATAAACAAGCAAAATGAAGTTATATTGTGCTTATTGACGCAACTAATGGATCATCTACCCTACTTATTTTCAAATATCTTTTGACCGGTAAAACCAATTCTAATGAAATTTTGCAGATATGTTCGCAATGTTATAACTTTTTGTTTGATACTAAACTATTTGAAACTACATAAATCATCTTAGTTAAAGTCATTATAAATTATTGTTAACTTCGATGTGTTGTACACGATTGTTCATAACTTTCGAAATAAACGGCCAATAAAAAAAAACAATTCAATAGTGATCTATCAGGCTATATTACCTTTCAAATGAGACTCATAACGCATAAATCGGTTAGGCTACCTCTGAGGAACAGGTGATCATTTGTACGTTATTAAAACAGGTTTTTTAAGGCTAACTTTTAAACTGCTTAATCGTTTTCAATGAAACTAGGTACAAAGTTTAGTAATAGCAAGAGCTTTCGTTTGGTACTAAGAACGTTGAAATCGGTAACGTGGTTCCGGAGGAAACCGTGTCACCTAGTTTTCACATTTTTGCTTATAACTTTTAAACGAAACATCGTACCACGAAATGATTTAATAGTGATATAGGGTACGGGTGGGTATTTCCAGCCCATTAAGCGGTAGCCTGAACAATATTCAGGAACTACGTTAAAACTATATTTATTCGAGATAAGATTTTTATACCAGTTGATAGAATAATATTTACTGAATATCGGCGTGTATTTTGGTCTTAATAAAACGCTACTGAATTTGAGTTATAGTCGCGAGAAATGATAAAGTCGCTGCGGCTAAATTGAGCCCATTTTTGTCAGTGTTTTTTAAATCTGACAGGCCGAAATAGCTAGCACAGCGATTAAATGCTTTTCAAAAACTGATCAAAAGAGATAAGAAAAGAGAGGGCTCATTGAAGATAATTAGTTTTGCAGTGACAACAGCTTGCTGCTGGCGCTAGTGTATCATTGAATCATTCATATACATTAGCGCCAGTTGTCACTCAAATACCCGATATGTCAGCACATATATTGGTAGTAGTGTAAATAACGCATCATATGCTGGAATTAAAAACAAAATGCTGCTAATGGCTAGTGAATGAAAATTGATTTAAATTTTTATATCAGAGGGGAATTTTTGTGTTCTTCCGTGATAAAAAGAAATAGAATTGTTCTGTGATAGCATATTCACAGCTGTTTAGTTTCTAGAATAAGTAAACGTGATCATAATTGTGTGTTTTCCAAACCATCATCAAGATCGGATACGCGTAAGCGATTGCTGCTGTTTTTTCAGCTTGGTTACGTGCTAGTGGAAAAACAGTGGTTTTGATGTTTATTGAATCAAATTAAGCACATTACTTACATTTTTATGAAAATAGTTATAACACATTAAAGCCTATGAGTGCTACATTCGTTTCAATATTGTTATATAGCGTCAAAGTTTTTATTTGGGAAAGTGTAGCCAAAAAAGGTAATGTATGCCGAAATTAGTAGCGTGATGGGAATACCCTCCCGTACCCTACTAGGTATAAATACCTTTCAAACAAAGGTTATTGCAGACGAATCGGTTCACCCATCTCCCTCCGAGAAATAGGCTATAGAAAATAAGCAGTGCACACACACACACACACACACACACACACACACACACACACACACACACACACACACACACACACACACACACACACACACACACACACACACACACACACACACACACACACACACACACACACACACACACACACACACACACACACACACACACACACACACACACACACACACACACACACACACACACACACACACACACACACACACACACACTCACACACACTCACACACACTCACAAACACACTCACACACACACACACACTCACACACAAACACACACACACACAAACACACACACACACACAAACACACACACACACACAAACACACACACACACAAACACACACACACACACGCACAGACACACACACGCACAGACACACACACGCACAGACATACACACGCTAAATCCCTAAAGGTGAGCAAGGCACCGGGGCCAGACGGTATCCCGAATATGGCCATTAAAGCGGCTATTTTAGAGGCTCCCGAATTATTCGGGGCAGTAATGAATAGATGCCTGGAAGCTGGCCACTTCCCGGACAGATGGAAGCGACAGAACCTGGTCCTATTGCCGAAGCCGGCAAACCTCCGGGTGTCCCCTCGTCATATAGGCCGATCTGTCTACTCGATACTGCCGGCAAGGTGCTGGAGAGGGTTATCCTTAACAGACTCGTACAGTACACGGAGGGTACAAACGGTCTGTCAAGGAACCAATTCGGCTTCCGAAAAGGCAAATCTACGGTGGATGCCATCTTGTCTGTCACTAAGACAGCCGAGGTGGCAATCCAGCCCAAGAGGACAGGTATTCGTTATTGCGCAGTTGTCACGCTCGACGTGAGAAATGCGTTTAATAGCGCTAGCTGGGACTCCATAGCCAGCTCGCTTCGGAACGTCCAAGTGCCGGTGTCGCTGTACAGAATTCTGGAAAATTATTTCCAGAATCGTGTGCTATGCTACAACACGGAGGAGGGTCAGAAATGCGTTCCAATCACCTCAGGGGTTCCGCAAGGTTCCATACTGGGCCCGGTGTTGTGGAACGTCATGTATGACGAGGTGTTGAAGCTAAAGTTTCCGGTAGGGGTGGTGATTGTCGGCTTTGCGGACGATATCACCTTGGAAGTCTACGGTGAATCTATCAGAGAGGTTGAGTTGACGGCTGCCCACTCTATAAGCATTGTTGAAGATTGGATGCGATCCAGGAAACTGGACCTAGCGCATCATAAAACGGAGGTTATCGTGGTTAACAACCGCAAGTCGGTGCAGCAAGCAAATATCAGTGTCGGGGACTACACTATTTCGTCAATGCGGTTCTTAAAACTCCTTGGAGTCATGGTCGATGACAAGCTCAAGTTCGGGAGCCACGTCGACTATGCCTGCAAGAAGGCTTCCACAGCTATTTCGGCATTGTCTCGTATGATGTCTAATAGCTCTGCGGTATATGGCAGCAAGCGAAGGCTTTTAGCCAACGTGGTCCAGTCCATACTCAGGTATGGCGGGCCGGTGTGGTCATCGGCGTTAGGTACCAAAAGCTATCTAGCCAAGCTGGAAAGCACCTATCGTCTCATGTGCTTAAGAGTGGCGAGTGCGTACCGCACAGTTTCACATGACGCAATCTGCGTCTTAGCGGGTATGATGCCTATTGGTATCATCATCAGCGAGGACGTAGAGTGCTTCAACCAACGTGGAACTAGAGGCATACGGAGTACCACAAGATCGGCCTCGATGATCACATGGCAACGGGCATGGTCTGATTCCACAAAAGGCCGGTGGACACATAGACTTATCCCGGAACTATCCGGATGGGTCAACAGGCGTCATGGCGAAGTCAACTTCCACCTGACACAGATTCTGTCAGGGCATGGTTGTTTTAGACAGTATCTGCACAAATTTGGGCATGCGGAGTCCCCCGAGTGTCCCGAATGCGCGGACGTTGAGGAAACTGCAGAACATGCTTTCTTCATATGCCCTCGTTTCGAGGGCGTGAGAAGCAACATGATGGCAGTTAGCGGACAGGACACTACTCCGTGAAACACATTGTGAAACAATCGCATAAATGGCGTAATTTCTTATCCGGTAAATACACAATGGTTTACGTGTTAATTACATACAATCGTTGAAATGAATGAGTAGACGATAAAAAAAACCTTCGAGTAACCATTTTGACTTTCCACTGTAAACATATAATAAGCTGCTTTCCCAACAATACATTTTTACATCCATCGTAGCCATGATTAGTTTAGTATGCTTACCCAGAAAGCCGTTTGATTCCAAAATTTGCCATATCTGTACTCGGTTTACGCTATCATATGCGGTTTTGGAATCAATGAACAGGTGATGCGAGGGTTTTCGAAACACGAGGCACTTCTGGAGGATCTGCCGCAGGGTGACGATTTAGTCCGTTGTAGACCGACCCTCCATGAAGCCGGCCTAATGACTTCCCACTAATTTATTGGCTAAATATTGGCTACAGTCGATTGATGACAATAGAAAGCACTTTGTAGGCGGTATTCAAGATAGCGATCGCTCGGTAGTTCTCACAATCCAGCTTCTCTCCTTTTTTGTAAATGCAAAGTCTTGGGTTATAAGCTTATTTATGACTTGACCCTTCTTTATCGCAGGACTTTGCAACTGGTTATTAAAGTACAGGACAATTACGGGATTACTGCAACGAACCTACTGACTCTAGCAGCACCGCCCAATCGAGATTCAAACATATGACGATTGGCTTGTTAGACAGCCGATTTTTATTTACATGCATAAATGTGGGACTTACTCAAATCTAAGCATGCACAATAGTCCGTAGATGTTTTTCCGAAATATAAATGCATGAAATCACAGGTGCCCTGGGAAGCAAAAACGTGCCTACATGTGATTGTTTGATTCAATGCTTGACGTTTATGAATTTATAAATAGGTAGCAAAATAAAAATAGATTATATTCACCGTAGTATTCAATTTGCAAAAATAATTCTGAACGATATAATGGTATGAATGGTATAAATTTCTTTCAAATTGGTTGAGAAGTGACCGAGTTCTAAGCGCTCGAAACCAGACCATTTTTCGTAAGTATCGCTCTTAGATTTTTGGGAAAAATACCTTACCTTTTTGTAGCACGTAACCCTACGTCAAAAACAAAAGATCGCTTTTGAATATATATTCCGACAAAGCCGATAAAGACGCCATTTACCCTATTTTATTTCTGTGCAAGTAACTAGGTATGACGTTTCCACACAGCTTAGATATAATGGGGACGCATCATCATTGTTTGTGACTCGCTTACGTTCATGATTTAAAGCATGCTCGACCGTTCGACTACACAAAGATAGTATGGACTACTCGTGATCAGTTCAGAAAATGATTACCCAATGAGCCGTGGAGTATAACAAAAGCTACCCTTCTCACATGACTGACGGGAAGAATTTACAAAGGGAAGCCTCGATGTAATGAATAGTATGCTAGCAACCGTTCGTTTTGTTTTATTTCTGGAAACCGAAGGGGAAAATCAGATTTCACGCTCCAATTATCAGTATTTTATGGTTTTGTTTTGATTTCCGTTGTGTGCCTCTGACTACTGGCAGTACTCTGTCCATTATAGCGTTTCATTATGCGTCGCTCCTGGTTTTACTACGGAGCTGTGATGTTATGAAGATGTTGATTTGCTCGACTTCTCGAATTCATGATTTTTCTATCTTCGCTTCGAGTTATTACATTTTGCCTCCAGCAACGGCTTGTACAAGTTCAAGTAATACGATTGTTTTGCTGATTTAATTTTTTTGTGTCAAAGAAACTGCAAATTGTCGGTAATAATTTCATATAACATCATTCGTAATTTTGTCCAATGCTCGAGTATGGCGGATTCGCTTAGAATTACATCACAATTACATTCTTTCAAAAAATACATTTGATTACAGATTGGCTTTGACAACCTTGGACTCTCTGTGATGTCCTATGTTATATTGGCTCACGTTTTCCTGCGGGAGCATAACATACACATACACACTTCTTCAATGTACACTGAAGTCGCTTTTTACGCGGTTTTTTTACGCGACTATTTTTACGCGGTTTTCGGAATTTACGCGGTTTTTGGAATTTACGCGGTTTTCGGAATTTACGCGGATGTGCTCAAAACGTCTATTTTTTCGCGTAGTGTTGAAATCCACAGTTTTTTTTACGCGAAATTTTGGTTTTTTTACGCGGTTTTCGGAATTTACGCGGTTTTTTACGCGGTTTTCGGAATTTACGCGGTTTTTTACGCGGGATGTATCCTGCGCGTAAAAAGTGACTTGAGTGTAATATAGTTTTCGGATAATATACTGCAATGCAACTGCGATGACCCTAATAGAACTACAAAATTTAACCATAAATTGGCTGAATAGCTCTGCAAAATGCGTAATACTTACGCAAAAAAATCAAAGTCAAAGTGTTTCACGATATTGGCAAAAATTGGAATAAGAGGCTCATACTCATTGCTAAATTTTCCGCCATAGGAGTGGTGCCAAAGTAATTTGAGTGCTGTGTAATGTAATTGATACTTGAAACCGAAAGGAAATCTTGTCCTGGGAATCTCGAGATTAAATTAGCAATATTTGTGTTTTATGTAGGTATGAATTGTAATTATATTGAAGCATTAGGATGGGCAATAAATTGTCTGAAGTTTTTGGAGCGTCTTAGTAGAATACGAAACCTAAAATTAAAAAAAAAAGAAAACTTTTGCAATTTAATTCTACTATACAATAAATTGTGTTGATAATTCACTACGTGTGGATGTCGATTATTTTTTGCTTGACTACTCAATTGGCTTAATTGGCAATTTAGAATCAATTTCCGATCACACATTCACAGTGAGAGTAAAAGGTTCAAGCACCTTTTGCCAGTTTAACGCATGAAGCGAAATACTTCACACTTTAAACTATAAATGGCATTCAACTGTTTGCGTATCCATCGCTGCTTAAGAGCCACTCGTAAGAGTGAAACCAGCTCTTTGCCCTCATTGTGATATTGTAACTTGGTTCATTTAACCCTTAAATGCGCAATGTTGCTTTAAAACAACATAGTGAAAAACATCCCCGGAGTAAATGATGTTTACCGCCACTAGATAAGTAAGTTTTCTTTATAAATGATTTTTTTCAGCGTGCGCATTTAAGGGTTAACGCACTAAACGGTCTGTAAAACTTCACTGAAAAAAAAATTGCATGCATACTTAGCAACAGCATACATGTAAATTAGGGTTTACCAGCGACTGTTGCTATCCGATAGAATCAGTTATGAACTTAAGTGCGATGTTGATGTATACGCAATAATCAATAATAGTTTTAATCTAACTTGTTTTTACTGTCAGGACAACGACACTATGCAGGCCCTTACGACTTGCAAGGTACTGCACGAGTTTGGTCTATTTCAGGGAATCAAAAATCACGAACGCACAAGAGACAAAGATATTGTCCCTACTTTAAAATGTTACTGCAAAGTATAATGAAAGTTTGTCACTATTGCTTGGAAGTTAGAACAAAGGTAAGTTATCGTAGCTGTTTATCGTGGATACAGATGTTTCATGACAACTATGTTGTTGCCTGAGAAAAAGACACTGCTGTATGCAATACATATTGTACGCAACAAAAGCAATCCTAATTATGTTACACTGTGTCGGCAGCGGCAGTGTTTGGTAGTTACCAAGACGTAACGTTGGTGACTTTTGTACGCCAGACTTTAGGTCAAAGCAAGCTGGTCTTTTTCTTAAGGTTTTTGCTGTTTGTCCCTTTAGTTCAAGATGCTGATAAAGTATTGTTTTTAACCAGCCGACTGGCGACAAAGACACATTTTATTGTATACCTGCATCACCAACAACAAGCACTTGTGAGAGCGAGTGTGTATCGAAATATATTCTTATCGAAAGTTGTCCTGCTTGCTGGAGTAACTTACTTACTTAGGTGGCTTGCCGTCCTAAGACAAAGCCTGTTGAACAAAGTTTCTCCATGTAACTCGGTTGAAGGCTACCGCTCTCCAATTCCTCGGACACCGAGTACTCTCCGCCAGATCTCGCTCCACCTGGTCTAACCATCTTGCTCGCTGCGCTCCTGGTCGTCTTGTTCCTACCGGATTTGAGGCGAACACCATATTTGCAGGGTAGTTGTCTGACATTCTTCCAACATGCCCTGCCCATCGTATCCGTCCAGCTTTAGCCACCTTAGGTCCGCCATAGAGCTTGCTGGAGTAAAGGGACATTCATTTGTCATATTTGTGATACATTCTGGTTGCTACGTATGTTTGTTTTATAGGCAGAGAATAACTGGTTTATCGCTCTTTGTTTTTGTCGGTTATTTCTGCGTATGAACAATGATATTTTGATTCCCTGGTCTATTTCATAGCAACGGAGCCTTTCTCCGAAAAACTCGCGCTGAGAATCTCGGCTAATACGCTGACAGACGAACAGCGTCACGCGCAGTACCTTGCAAATTGTAAGGGCCTGCATAGTGTCGTCGTCCTAACAGTAAAACTCAGTTAGATTAAAACTTCTCGGTCGGTGGTTTCTACAGTTGACGGAGGAAGAGGCACAATTTGTGTTTAAAAATAGCCCTACCACATACGTCGCTACTTTAACAAGGGGGTTGCGTAGTCTCCTTTTGTCCAGCGCTCCTGAGGTTCATAAGTGCACGGGTACTAGCGAGCCACATGCCCTGGCAGGTGTTGTGGGTTCAAATCCGGCTATAATCGTAGATTATAGCTTGGTTCGACCCATGCACCTTCCAGCATTGGACGAAAGGTAGGAGTCACAACGATTACTTGGTAAACGTAGCTACCAATTAGCCCCCCCTCACCTTCCCGCTCTTTCCCCTCCACTCCAAAAAAATTCAACAACAAACTGGTAGGCAAAACTGATGTTCTGGTAGTCAGGCCGCTATAAAAGTTTTTTGTGCGACTAATTCAAAATCTAAAACAGTCATCGCCAGTCACACTCATTTAAAAGAACTAACCATTCTGAATGCCGTTCATCTGGTGTGGATTCCTGGCCATTCTGGTATAACCGAAAATGAACGGGCTGATGAACTAGCAAAGTCAGTTTTCGGTGAGGAGCCTGCTTTACCAATTTGGGTCCTAAAATTTGAAATAAAAATAATGTTTTTTTCGAAAAAACGATAAAGCTCCTCGTTGTGAGTACGAGTGCACAGCTTTTTCTTTTTTTAAACACACCGTACAATCAAAAATTAAAAAACAAAAAATAAACTACAATTTCTACCATGACATTACAGATCTATCTTGACATTAAGGACATAATATGTTTCTGGCAACAAGAATAACTATTTTTCCACTGGCAATGCTGGTTTGACATTAACTTTGACAGCAGTGAAACAGCAGATCATTTTGACAGTTTACCTTATCTCAACTAGTTTTGCTCGTGAAAAAGTGAACTTTGGTACGAACGACGGTAATGGCTTCCCGAAACTGCCAGTTAGCTGCTTTTCGCTAGCAATCACTTGGTTTTACGTCTAGTAAAGCGATCAGTGGACCAGAGCGGCCTGCTTTCGTTGCTCCCCATCTATTTCTAGCTTCACGTCACCGATTGTATTCCGCTGCCGCTGCAGCCGATTTGTCTGCAGTTGGTTGCTCCCGGTGCTGGTTTGTATCCACTGCTGCTAGTTGTTCCCGTTGCTGCTGGTTATCTTCTGCTGTTGATTATCCTCTGCTGCTGCTGCTTACTCCTCGACACTTATTGTCAAAAGAAATAACGAAAAATTTTCATCACCCTCACCAACTGATACTAGTAGTTAATAGAAAGTTCCACAACTAGCGGCGGGTTGAAGAAAATGTGGACAACATTGATATAAGCAAGTGTGTTGTAGCTGGTGCCAAAACAAAAAAATGCGAAAGTTTATATCGAGAAATCCTACATCGTATTGGGTGTTGCTTTAAAAACTTTATTTGTTTTTGTAAACGATTTATGATGGACACTTGCAATTTAAATGAAATAAACACAAGACGTAAAAAAACGGTTTTCATGACATTTAGAGGGAAACTATGTTTTCTTTTTATACTGCGTGTTGTCTTGGCACAACCACGCAGCGCACTATTGGTAGTTGGTTGCCCTATATAAGGTTGTCTAGAAAATTTTTTTTTGTTTCAAATTTAAGAAAACAAAAAAAAACGTTTTTTGATTAAAATAAGCCAAAAATATAAAATTTAATATCGAAATATGTGTTTTTAGCCCTAACTTCATCGATACAGGCTAAAAACGAGATAGGGCTTTAGGACCCAATTGCGGCATGTTTGATATTAGAATAGACTCGATCTCAATTTTTAGCTGAACAGGAACGTTTTTGGAAAAATCTTGAAAGATGTTGTCAAACGAAAAGTTTCATTGTTAAACCTTGTGACAAGATGGCAAAATTTAAGTTAAGTTGCAGTATTCTTGTCGGATCACTGACTGGTCACTGCAGACTTCATTACTATATGGTCATGATTCAGCAAGCTGAATCTTTTAGTTGTGATTTATGTAAATCCGACTACGGTATCTACCATATCACGTAATTGAAGTATTTGACGCAGTAGCACAATTGTGTCATAAGATCTTAGGATCCTATATCTTAAATGTAACGGATTTTGGGAAACTAAAATCGCGAGACATTTTGATGTTTCTTACCGACAGCGGTAAAGAGCTATATGAGCTTATTCGTCATGTGTACACTTCACAGTGGATGTACTATTGATAAGTTACCGGACCCCTCTTGGAGATATAGAAGTCACTCATTATATATGAATTTGTGTTGTCCAATTTCCCTATCCACCCCTTCCTTGCCTCCCTGTTGGCCGCGAGGTATGATGCTGATCTAATAAACTAGTCGTCGTATGTTCGAATCTCGGATGGGATAGGCTGTTGGAATCAATAGGATCGTAGCAACTGGCCCTGCAATTGTCCTGTATTCTAACAGCTGGCTGCAAAGACTGTCGTATAAAAACAGAAGGTCTAGTTTTGATAACGGAATATAGCACCAAGGCTTGGCTTTGCTTTGCTTTCTCATCAGGTAGCTGATGACACAGGCAAGATGGGCAAGGCACAAATCTTCCACACAATTGGGAGGAGCATGGTGCTCGAGCAACCACAGATGCTGATATCTGATACCTGAACATCGATGGTTCGATTACCGATCATTTTGTGGTTTATTTTCGGTTGGAAAATTTTCTAGACCAATACAGATATATGGTATACTGTTTTGCTTATCCCACAATATGCCATAAACGACATTCAACTAATCAAGACGATGACAGGTCCTCATTTCGTATTTAAATACTATGATAACATTGTTGTGCTGCTGTGGTAACATTGGCATGATTTTTCATTAAAAAAGTATATAAGTAAAACTAAGTTATTTGTTGTTTTTCTTTTAAAACAGTGATGGCCAAACCACGGCCCGTGGGCCGCATGCGACCCTTCGTGACAATTCGTGCAGCCCGCGGACTGGTTTGAGGGATGGAGGACTTATGAATAATTTTTTTGGTGACACAGAGGTCACTCAGATCAGTCGTAATACCTTATGCATGTAGATCTGATTGCTTTCTAGTTAAAATCTTGTGGTGATTCCTAAAAATCGGCTTTTGCTACCGCATATGTTACATTTTGTTATGCGCAGAAATCGCCAGAGGTCATTGCGGCCCGCGGACTCATGGGGCGATCTGATTTGGCCCGCACCACGCCTATGTCAGGGCACCACTGTTTTAAAACAATAATGAAGTTTATTCTATAGAGACATAATAGAAAGTATTCTTCCATTCGTGATGTAGCCTGCTTTTGATACCCTTAAATTTCATCATT
Organism: Sabethes cyaneus; assembly: GCF_943734655.1. NCBI lineage: Eukaryota > Metazoa > Arthropoda > Insecta > Diptera > Culicidae > Sabethes > Sabethes cyaneus. Next base: position 97,702,410 of record NC_071353.1, on the reverse strand, counting down.
TCAACTCACACGCATATCGAAATTAAGTCTGAAATGCTGGCTTATGAGTTGCGGAGGGTGGTTCACAACGTTTTGTTTTGGTATTATGTCTATTTTATGTTCCTAAAGCATTTTGCAGACAGCTCTAGTTTGCCGACAACTCTCGAGTGGCGCTTTCATCCTGGCTGACACGTACTTCATAATGACGATACGATGCTACATTCTGGTCTTTCTATCATTCTGGTCTACGAGGATATAAGAAGATTCCATTTTCCTCCAACCAAATAACCCGGACGCGATGTAAAAAAACATTTTACTTGTACTGCATTATTACATATTTATTTTATTTGCTAGCAGAGACGTATGCTGCGAAAAAAATGAAAGGAATACAAGTCCGTGCTGGCTGTCAATGTCTGTATGCCGGGTTTTTCTTGCTTTGAATGTTCAAATTATTTCGAGGTTTGGCCCCAAGCTATAGAAACGTTTGCTTTCCTACACATCTGTAGTTAGTTAGTGTAAATAGCACAGCAGTGATAACATCATTCTGCAGACGAACAAACATGCGAACTATGACTTTTTGCACTTTACTATTCCGGCTTTTCCTACGCCCTACCAATCAAATCATAACATTCGTTTCTGTCTTTCGATTGCTAGTACCTATCTTTGTCCGTTATCTGCTTTTCAAGCGTACCACGAGCTTTAGTAAGTTAGGCGGTGCTTCTATCCTAAAAGGCATTCAATGTGGTTGTGTATATTTGTTCGGAAATGTTGAGATGAATTGTTTTAAGATTTAATTTGGCTAAGTTTGATTATATAATTTTTGTATTTTAATCACGCCGGAAACTATAGGTTGTAAATTTATTTTGTAAAGCAATTGCATGCAAAGCATAAAATAGAAGTATGAAGTATGAAGCAATATTCTTTCTAAATGTCCAGCATATCTGCTAAATGTGATTCAACGAGCATAAAATTTTAGAGGTTTACCTATCCTATAGAGGTTATACCTGTAGAGAATTACCTATCTAGGAAAAGTTCTAATATATGTCAACGCAGTGTGTTGCAAAATATCTCCATTCACACTCAAAACAGATGGGGACCCATGGATTTTTGCAACAATTCCTTTAAAAAATGCTGTCAAATTTTGTGTACTGGTATTTTTCAGAAAAATTCAGAACCATACTTTTTATGTGGCAATTAAAATGCCTCCTCCTGAGAACACCCTATTTCTTTGATAAATTTTAAAAAATTCATAACTAATGAAAACTCAGGAAAGTCACCCATAGAACATTTTTATAGGTGTTTTCGAGTTATATTTTTAATAAAAACAAAGAGAAAACCCGAATTAATCCACCTAGCGGCGTGACCTAGCCTTTCTACTGCCACAATAATAATTATTTAATTTCTCAGGAACATCTATAATTAACTTGACTATATTTTTAAATATCCGTTCCGTATTCCTCAAAATCCTTATTTGCCAGTAAAATTCACAACGTATTGCGAAGAATAATTATATTTTCTTTCCTTGGGTGCGTAAATTTATATTATTTGATGAACACCTTATTTAGTTTTATAATCGGTCGGCCTTAACTTTCGGGTTTCAGAGCCACATACGAAACTTGTATTGAACTGACAATATGAGATTTGTTTTCATAGCAGATTTTTTGAAATTTTTTTTGAGTGGTTTTAGCCCAAAGGGTAGATTTTTTTTTATATTTTGATATTTTTTTTTTTTTCCATGTGTGGACTCATTACTGCGACCAGTATAGTTGATCTATTGTAATATCGCCCGGGTGTTTGCTGTATGACCTGCACTGCATTTCTTTTTGCTATAATCGCTATTGAGTGAGCGATATGCTTATTAAATTTTATGCGTGCTTGCGTGTATTGGGGTTTACCCTTCCTTCAAAGCTTAATCTACTTTACCCACTTATTCCTCGCTGCCAGCACTATCCCATATTATAGCCGTCCCTGGCGAGGACTCATTTGTACCTCTGACCAGTACACTTAACTATAGGAGGGACATTTGCACTGTTAAGAGGCTTCAGAGGGTAAATATAGAATTCAGCACGAAGGAAGGGTAAATGGAGGGGCCTGAGAATATTAATGATAATGATGATATTAATACCATGCGTTCAAAAATTAGCATCTTTGAAAAACAAGAGTTCAGAAAAATTATTATTATACTTCGCTTTTGAAGAAAAAGGATATCTACAACAAAATGATTAATCTCAAAATTTTACTATTAGTTTGCTTGGCTTCAATTTTGCAATATATCTGAATTAGAAAAAATAACTGAATAGAGCATTAGATATGAAAAAGAGAAATTGAACTTTTTCTTAGCTGGCGCTCCTTCAGATAATTATTTTTGCATGAAAATCAAAACTTGACCTTCTTTTGAATGTACTTTCATGAAAAGATAATCATTAGCTTGATCGCATCGTTTTTACAATTAGAGGGTTAGGAAAACCAGATGAGTTCGAAAAATAGTGCAAAAACTGCGCCATAAACATGCTTGATAATGAGAAATATGATCGATATGATTTCCAGTGCTTGTCATTTTTGATTTATTTATTAAAACATGATTCATGACATAAGACATCTGTCCTTTAAAATGTCACTGACGAAAATAAATCTTACAAAATTACTACCGTGCAATGTTTACTTCCTATTTTTCATATAACATTTCTAAGCTCTAGAATCTATGGATTGAAAAGAGCATATATTGATGCGCAAAATTTGTTTGAAATTTGTATAAATTTATTTGGAAAAATCAACTCATTAGTATTTTGATCCTATACACCACTAAAATTAACTGCTTTTCTCCGCTTTTTGCTTTTCGTGTACAATTGTGAGTAACAACAAGTGAAGAAAATGACAATTGAAATCTAAAATCAAAGAAAAGAAAAAACTTTGCAATTGAATCCCGCTATTTAATATTTATTTGCGACAGATAAGTAGTTCGTCTACGACGTGCAGGCTTCATCAGTGTCTTATTTCAAAGCGTATACGTATCTGTCGCGAATAAATATTAAATAGTGGAATTTAGTCGGTAAGTTTTTTTCTTTTCTTTTATTTCAGTTATTCCACTAAGAGGCTTCAAACACTGCTGACTATTGACATGTTTCTCACTTTTCTTGAATTTCATTGCAAATTGTCATCACATACACATACATACATACATACATACATACAAACATACATACATACATACATACATACATACATACATACATACATGCATACATACATACATACATACATACATGCATACATACATACAAACGTACATACATACATACATACATACATACATACATACATACATACATACATACATACATACATACATACATACATCGCACACATTGAATACAATCAACATTTGATTGATACGTTTTGATTTCACACGTTTTAAGGGTTTAATATACGGTGCTTAAGTGTTAAAGTTTGAATAACTTTTGAATGAACCGTCCGATTTTAAATAACTCGGTTTCGTTTGATAGATCTCAGCAGTAATTTTCAAATAATAATAAAATGTGTGATGTTTTTCATTGAATTAATTCTTAAATGTTACAAAAACATGTTTTAAATACTATTTTTTCACATTTCTTTATGTAACTTTCAAACTACAAGTCCAATCATTATGAAATTTGGAAGTTAAGGGTTTGTAAGGCTCCTCTTTCATATGCAATCAATTTTGTTCAAATCGGTTAAGGGATCTATGAGATAATGAAGTCCCATATTTTTCGTATTTTTATACATAACTTTTGAACTAAAAGTCCGATCAGTATGAAATTCAATAGCGAACAATGGGACACCTAGACCTTTCATTTGACACTAAGAACATTAAAATCGGTCCAGCCACCTCCGAGAAAAGTGAGTGAGATTAAAAGCGTTACATACACACACACACACACACACACACACATACATACACACACACAGAAAATGCTCAGTTTTCGAAACTGAGTCGAATGGTATATAACATTCGGCCCGCAGGACCTTCTTTCCATTTCCGGTTTTCCAAGTGATTTCTATACCTTTATACTATATATTTATATAGTAGAAAGGCAAAAAGTTAAACTTTTACCAACAGTTAGCCTAGACCAATATTGAAAAAACTACGTATACAAAGTTGCTTATTTATATGAACGCATTACACCCACAAAATTTTATTGAATTCTGAGAGGGTGCCCATAGACGAGTTGCGTGAAATCCGGCGGAGTTATTTGATAACATGCAATGTTAAAATCGCCCTATAAGTGACCTATTTACTAGATATGATCCGAGAAATGTTTTCATATTTCTGAGATTCGAATCGACGCTGATAAAAAGGAAAAAGGCCAAATTGCGTGCATGCTAAAATGCATATATGTAACTTAATGAACACGTAACACAAATCACATATAATTTTTTAATAAATAAAACGTAGATAACCAAAACCGTTTTTAAAGATATATTTTTACGTCAAGTCAAATATAATAAATAAGCCTATATGTATGCAACAAACGCTACAATATTATAATTTGCGATGTTCGATTTATGTGCATGTCAACCATAAGACGTACATTTACAGGATTTTTTCGAAGTGTGTATATCATTCACAGCCGACAACAAATGATTTCGCGGGAAGTATATTACTGGCGTTGTCTGGGTCAACTATAGTAGGTGATGCAAATTCGAGAAACGTCATTGTTATTTTAACGAAATCCATTTAAATTTTAACCAAACTATATTTTTTCTTCAATATGTGTTTCGAGAAATTTGCTTGGAAATGGTACTCATAAAAAATCTAATTCCTTACTTCTTCTATTCTATTGATTCATACAATGCAGAGACAGCTTTTAGCTCTAAGCTTTTTATATAGCATTTTTTACGGTGGAAGTAGAAGAGACCATTTCATTGCCACAGTATTCTCTCGACCAACTACAAGAAGTCTTGGAATATTAATGTCCTCTTACCATTTTTATTGATGTTATTTTATTCATTGTCTTCATTTCTTATTCATACATTAAATCCTTCTCGCAACTGTTTGTAGCTTTTGGTTTACTTACAATAGTCGAGCTTTGGGCTAACACATTGCCTTTTAATGCCGATTTGTGTTGAGTAGAAAGTTTGGAGACAGTTTGATATTGGATTTTCTTGTTAGGGTACTTCCAGAAAAGTTCTTAATCCACATTCTATGTAGTTTATAGCCATTTATGTACGTTTTGGATGGAGAACGCGTTTTATAAAATATACCAAAAGGACAATCAACGCGCTATTTTATCATTGATGTGCGTTGACGATCTTTGCCATAGCGGTAGACTATAGTCTACCCTAACTTTGTCGGTTTCACCCCGTAGCTTCAATGTATTGAAATGGGCGTAAAGCAAGCAATGCAACGGTTGGCACGATGATGGTTGTGAAATATATTGCAACGGGCATGGCGCAGTAATGGAACAGATGCTACCATCAGCGCAGCGGATGCTGTCGGTTGTATAGTTCAGCACTTTTCCTGCATTTTATTTGCCAACGTGCCTTTGTCAACCCATTGCTCGTATACATGCCGTTAAAGCATTGTCGTGAAGGATGTCAGTTATGTGATTGAAGACCCGGGCCAGCAGTAGTAAGACGATGCAATTTGTATTCCAAAATGAAATTGTATCGTTGACACATGAATCTCCCATTAGGTATTTGAGTGCACCATTCCGACTTTCTCTAATGGGTAAAAGAATGGTAAAATAAAAAGATTGACTACATATTTAACTGTAGGAATTTCAATCCACCGGATGGAAAGAATTGAGTAATTTTATTATTTTTTGTTTTATTTTTCAACGAATAAATCATACTTAAAATGCTGCCCAAGTTAGTGGTAAAACTATTCTTATTTGCGTAACCTGCATTTAAATTGCAGTAGCAATATCGTTTTACACGAGTATCGTTTGTTCAAAGTAGAACGTTGGAATGCATTAATAAAAGAATCAAATCAAGCATATAGCTAAAAGTCCGCTTTTAAATGCTAGCTTTGAATATTTTGATTGGATGCTGGTTACAAACATACAAAGAAGTTTCAGTTACTAAATGGTGTTACAATCAAAATTGAGTCGACTTGAACTTGACGCATTTCTTGTAATCGTGCATAAAAAACCTGAATACCGTTCATTTTGTATGCCTGAGCATGTAGAATGTTGCTTTTGATTTTAACATTTGTTCTTCAGTTATCAAAATGGTGGTTTACAAAAAGGAGTAAAGCATCAAAATTTTGCTCGTTAATCGTTAAACGTGGTAAAACCAACTGTAACCGGTATAATAAAAGTTTGCGGAGAATGTTTGCGAACAGCCAAGCAGTCTGGATCTGATATGAATCAAAAGTCGCAACGACGACATAAAGCGTGGCCAGCGCATCCAAGCGGAGTCCCAACCTCTCCGTCCGAGGTACAAAAGTGCATCGAGCAAAAAAAAAAACGAACCGTGCTGACGACGTATTAGATGGTAGTGACTCCAAAATGCGAAAATAAATAAAACAAGATGGCCAAACCACGATCTTGGAAGCTGTACTCGATGATGCTAACGAAGTTCGATTGTATGATGATGGCCGACGTAGGGCACAACCTTAAAATAGCTTTTTGGACAGGAGTTTTATAGGAAAAAAATGCTGAAATTTAAAATTAACCTTTCTGATTTGGACTAAACTTTAATTACGCGTTTAATAGAATGAAACATGTACATTCCACAGATATTGATACCATTTTGATTCAAGATTCATTTTTAGAATGAGCGTATTTATTTTCATGAGAGTTTTGTCTGAAAAGTCGTTTCACGAAGACTATTAATTGTATGTATGTATGGGAACTACCACCTATCTTAGCAGAACAACTGAACTGTTCGTAGCAATGGGCATATCTTGACAAGGGAAATCGTACAAACATAACGATTGGTCACGTTTACCAGCTCCTGTATGAAGGGCCAAAAGGGAATCGGTCGGCAAGCAACATCACTTGCACGTACCAAGGGTATTTAAGAATCTCCTTCCAGAAACTAGATCACATGAATCAATCGTTGAGTAAGCCCTCCCAATGCAGAATGGCCCCAATAGGTGGGGAGAAGGGCCCGCTCATGTGTTGTTGCCCACAATGTGTTGTTAGCCGGGTCAAGGTTAACCTTAGGAAGTTTACAACTTTACTCTCCCTAAGCACACTGTTTCAAACAAGTACCCTGATGGACCCTCCTATTCATTGATGGTATTGTTTTTGTGTACTTTAAATATATGATTTTTAAGTGATTTTCTTCAATTACTTCTGTCATTGCACTTATTTATTGTTTTTGGGTTATAGGTCATAGTTAAATGCTTTCTTAGATTGTTGATATATTTAATACAAATATTTTCAATGTGAGTGCTCTGGTCCATACAACCCGTTTTCTGTCAAGTCTATTATTTATTCTTTTTGTGTTATAATTGTGTTACTGGATCATAATTATGTTTAAACTTTACGATGCTTTCTATTTTGTTTTTTTTTTAATATTTGGAGTGGTTCCATTATGCTTTTCAATTTTAAGAAATCCGAAATATTGATATAAAAAAACTATGAGAAATCAGTTCACCGATACCGAAGCTTATGTGCTATTAACCTATTCGATTTGTCCGAAATAGCGTGAGCAGTTATTAGATATCGATAGATATTTGTTGCTACGCCCGAAAGCCGTCCTGAGACAAACGTATCAATTTGGCAATTGCATCGGAAACTATGGTTACGCGAGTTACCTTTTGGCATCCTTTGATCATAAAAAATACTTGAAAACCCTGACTAATTTATCAGGGAGTTGTTCAAAAGCTATCAAGTTTGTGATATTCGACTATCATATAATGGTAGTCACGCGTGCGATATTCCCAAGTAACGATTTCACGTATCTAATGCGTCGTTTAAAACGCTTCAATATACATTCTGGTTTGTAAACACGTCATTATTAAGTGTGCCCAAGTTAATTTAATGATCTTCAAAAACCACAGCTATCGAAAAAATGCAACGAGCGAGGCACGAAAACGAACAATGCTGAATTGCTATACGAAACGACACTCAGTATGTAATCACCAATTATATGAGATATTCGAAAATTTTCTTGTGAAGTCATAATTACGAAAATCACGGAACCCCGTGACAAACTTTAATTTATTATACCTGAAAATAAAAATCAGGCATTATGAAACGAGTTAATACAGTCCGCAGTCCCTAAGTTGATAAGCTTTTCCTCTTACCAACGCAATAATATGCAGAGATATAGCACCCTACACGCTTATACCACGAAGACTATTAATCCCAAAATTAGCTCTAAAATTATGTCGAAGAATGAGTTGCAGGAAATTGCTTTCTAAACACGAAAAGAATATACACTAAAAAAACTAATTTAACACTTTTTTTCAAAAATAAAAAAAAAAACACTTTATACCTAAGTTCGAAAAGACAGCGAACCGGAGAAAAGAGCTGGAAACACTGCATGGCGAACAGTTAGGTTTTGTTACCGCGTATGTTCTAGAAAGTTTTTCGGTGTGTTGCAACGCGAGTGGAAGTGATTGCTAGTGTGCCAAATGAAGAATAGTGATCAATTTCATCATAGAGAATGAAGAATGCCATATACTCCTATTGAATTGTAATATAGTTTTTGGTTTATGTTTGCCGGTCATCGAGTCAACGAGTTGCCATGTTAACGAAAGAAGCAAAGCAACGAGGGATAAGTATTAGTATTATTTCATACAGGGTTACAAATTAATTCAACACTAAATTCATCAAGTTAAACATTCCAACATGTATCCATTTTCATATTTCATATAATTATTTTAAACATACTAACTTAAATGCAAACATTAAATTCTTTCTTAGTGATAACAGTTATTGAAATCATACTAATTACAAGCTTTCCGATATCAATACATTTGCAGCCCCCTCGCGAAGCAAGTGCTGCACCGCACCGATCCATTACCGTTTATCCTACAGACAGATTCTTATTAGAACTAGTTACCTCTCTCTCTTTCTCATATTTGCACTTGCAACTGTAAAATACCTCTCTTTCTCTTATATAGTGTCACGTTTTTTGGCGAACTAGATATGGTGTGAAGCGTGGGAGGATATTGTCATTTTTGATTTTATTCGTCATGTTTACTATCCGCGTGCGCATGTCGTTGAACACCATTGACTGATTTTTGTTTCGTAAATGCAGTTACATGAGCTCACTGTGCTTCCAGGTCGAGCCTTATATTGCGGGACGGTAAATCGGCATTGTGCAGATTTCATAAAAGTGTTTAACCCTTGGTTTGGACTTGCAATTAATTGAGGGTGCGGTGGGTGGTATGCGTTTTTTTCGCCTTTGGACGTTGGCTTGGCTTTGGATGCTTTGAATAGATTCTTTTGATGGTTGTTTGGAAGACCTGTGAATTCTCAGCTGTGAATAGGTTTAGTGCAAATGTGTTTTAAGCAAATTTGGATAATTTGACATTTTCTCAGTCAACTGAAAACTATGTATTGTCTGTCGTTTCGTTTTTTATGTTGTTCAGAGCTCTAGATATATGGAATTTTGCCTGTTTGGGGACGCGATAGGTAACTTTTTCGACACGTACAGAGTGGTCGTGCGGTTCTGAGTACACTTAGGTATCAGGCTTTCACTTTAATCTGTAGACTTCGTAAGCGGTTTTTGCCGCCACACCGCATCAACTATTAGAAGCATATAATTTCCTTCAATATATTTCTTATATCGCGTGATAAAGATAATAATAACTACTAGTTTAAAATTGTAATAAGTAGCCAGTTTCATCCATGTTACCGAGAGTTATGAATGAAGCGAAATATTGACTTATTTTACCCCACTACCATCTTTCGGTGAGTAGTATTTATGTTTAAACGTACTATTCGTACTATACTATGAAATACACCACATCTACAGGGATGAGACATTGTCGCGGTTATGCACGATTGAGCAACACTCCCTACAGCCGGCTGTCTGGAGTTTAAATTGCTATAAATACTTTTACCTAATATATAACTCTCTGCTTAGACTTAGTAATAGTGTGAGTACTCATTCAAATTTTTCATTGGAACAAATATATTCTCAAAACTATAATAAATGAAAAAATTAAATACGATCGAATGACTAATGAATAGACGAAAAACATACCTAAAATTCTACATTTTATAAAAAACAAAAAAAGCAACGATCGCATCACTTATCAAAGTGAATCCTGATCCAACAAACCCAACCTTACTAGCAAAACTCCTTCCTGTAATCTTTGTAGGGATGCAGAGGTTAACACGGTCCCTAGAACAGCAAAGATTACACTAACATTCCTTCCCCGTTCCCACCTGATTGCAAGGACGTGGCCGGCGCAGTTATTGATCATTACTATGTCGAATCACTGAATTTTGCACAATGAGAATGATCGGTAAATCCCAACCACATTCATTTGATTCATTGTGCAATTTCACTGGTTCTGGTCAATCACTGAGTGCAACCATTGATATGTGCAATCAGTCTAAGCTAAGCTAAGCTAAGTTCGAAAAGACAGCGAACCGGAATGGCAAATATATTACGGTGGCCAAAACTCATGCAAGGAAGTTGTACTGAAAGAGGGTCACAAATCGTTCTACATTGTGATGAATGCTGAAACTTACAACATTTTAGGATTTTAGGCATTTATACTTAAAGTTTAAACGTAAAAACTAAATCTATTCTTGTTTTTAATAAATACGTTGTTATTTTTCATGCAAAAATCCACGAACAAAAAGACAAAAACGAAAGAAAAATTTTTTGACCGAGTTTCGGAAATTCCACTGTTTGAACTTCCATTTCTATTTCGTGCTAGAAGCGTTAACTCGACTCGTACGCTCATTTTTCGAGTTTTTCAGGCTGTAGAGCCCACAGACAATTGATTTTATAAAAATAATTTAAAACTCATATCCTACAAATTATTTTTTTGCCCCCCGATTTTTCAAGCCAATTTCCAAGGGGGGTGACAAAAACTTTGAAAATGATTTGCAAAGGCCTTATTGAGAAATATATAAATTATTTTTTCAGTGTGTAGTTTTTCATGTTTAGAAATCAATTTTTTAAAACTCGTCCTTAGGCACAATTTTGGAGCAATCGATAGTTTTCGAGATAAGATATTTCAAACGAAACTCCCATGATTATAAATACGCCAGTTTTAAAAATGAGTCTTGAATCAAAATGGTTCCAATATGTGTAGAAGGTGCCTGTTTTCACTTATCCAACGTCTAACTAAAGCTTAACCTATATTAGATAGGTTGAAATTTTGCCATTTACCTATTTAGCTCAATACGTAATTTTCCATTTTGACAATACGGCACCAACTTTTCAAAAGGGCCAATCAGCAAAATGTAAACAAATCGAGTGAGGGTTATGTTTTGCTGGACTAGCATAGGGAATGAAACCCTCACTCGGTTTGTATACATTTTGCAGATTGGCCCTTTGGAAAAGTTGATGCTGCATTAACTATCGTACAATCTAAAAAATCGACACGTCGCGTCCACGTGAAAAATCATGTAAATTTCTGTACAGCAACTTACATGAATGTCAGGTACTAGTTAATGGGAAAATTGATAAAATTTATCGGGATCGCACGTTAAACGTAGGAAACAGTATGTTTGATACTACTATAAGTAAGTCATCATTTTTTGACGTAGGACTACGTCTTTGTTTACTGTACTGGGACTGGGTAGCACATTGTGAAAACGAAACTAGAAGTGTAACGTTTGAATGAAAGATTTCAAATAATCTTACTGAATAATTAATATGTGGTTGGATAGATACAATGACCAGAAATTTTATGGGGGATAAGAGAGCAATTTTTAGGAGGGCGTAAGAGGGGGGGCTCCTATAAAAATGAAACACAAATTTCCTCAAAACTCGAGAACTAATCAAGCAAATGGAACATATTTGACATGTGGGGATTTTAGAAGGCAGGAATTTTTACTATGGTATACTGAGACCCCTTGCCCTTCTAAGAAGGGGGGGGGGGGGAATTCCATTCAAATGAAATACAATTTTTCTCATAATTCAAGAACTAATCAAGCAAAAGGAACCAAATTTGGCCTGTGGGGGTTTTTGGAGGTAAGATTTTTTTCTATGGTGTACTGAGACCCATCCGTTTTTTAACAGAGGGGCTCCTATACAAATGAAACACAAATTTCCTCATAACTCGAGAAATAATTAAGCAAATGGAACCAAATTTGGCATGTGGGGGTATTTGGAGGCATGATATTATTTTATGATGGTTTGAGACCTTTCACCCCTGTGGTAGGAGGATAAGAAGTCTCATACAAATAAAACAGAAATTTTTGTGTATGTGCTATATTTTCTGCTATGTAACAAGCGGTAAGGTGTGAAAGTAAATTAGTCAAACCTTCTCGGAGCAAGAGACAGTGAATCGACGCCGCTAACGTACGTGCCTTTTGCCATTCATGTCAAAAGAGAAGGACATTAGAATGGCACGTCATATTTACGATGAACGTGCTTAATGTTATTTGTAATCAAAGGCCCTTTCAAAGGCCACATGCGAGTTAAAGTAAGATTATTGAAACATGTCAAGCTACGCATAATCATATTTAATACAATAATCTGTGGCTGGTCATTCATTACTATTTCAACCTTTATGATGCACACAAGTGATTTTTAAAAGAAATCTCTATGTCTCAATAGTTGCCGGCGTTGTACTTATGAATCCCCGTCCACGCATTTTCAAAGCCACCATTGCATTCAATGAAGAATTGAATCTGAATATTTCGCTCTTCTCTTTTAAACATTCGCTCAAACAATGGCACTCAGAGATTCTTATAAACATACATATGCCAGAAATGCAGTTTACATTATTCTTTGATCTAATAATCTGATATAGTCCTACGCCACCCTTTCGTACAGCCCTTAGGGCTGTATACCTTGTAGTTTTTATGGTAAATGGTTCCTATCCATACCTCCTCGTAGTATTATCCGCAAACGAAGTTTGAGGGGCGTCATTTTCCCTTACCGCATCAAGGCTCTGATGCGGTGGATCTTTCTTTCGCTGCAATTCGTGGGACTTCTTATGGATCTCTTTAATATGACAAATTTAACAACTTCAGGCATCGACCGACCAGTTAGCTTCGGGGTACGATGCTGGCCTAAGATGCCAGTCGTCGTATGTTCGAACCTCGACTGGGCGGTGGTTCTTATAGAGTCAGTAGGATCGTTGCGCTAGCTCTGTAATTGTCCTATACTCTAATAACCGCCTACGAAGTTTGTCGATAAAGAATGTTCAAGTTCTTAAGGACGTTTATACTCATGGCTATGCTTTAGCCTCCCAATGCCTGTAAGAATGGAGTAACAGGACTCCATTGCGCGCGATTCTTTGAAATAAATGAATCGAACAAAGAAGCAAGAGCTGGGGATGGCTTGAACCTCGACAGCAACAGTATCGTGGACCTTCAATCTCGTCGCTGCTCCTGAGTTCACTAAGTGGGAAGGTGGAGAGCCATACGAACAATCTTCCCGATCCGGTGACGCTGCCAGAGGACGATGGCAAACCGCAACGGCAAACTTTACGAGTGAACCGCATTATCAATAGACTCGGTTGCATAAGGCAGTGAATCGCTTTAAAGTTATTTGTATCCAATGGGCCTTTTGAAGGCCACAAACTAAATAAATGAAGCTCAAATGCGCAAAATGAAAGTATTTGCGTATTCACAATGAATGTGCTTGGGATTTGATTGTTATTTGTTATCAACGGCCCTTTTAAGGGCCACAAATTAATTAAAGAAAGTATATTGAAACATGTCTCACTACGCATACACATATATATTGCAACAATCTGGTGGCTGGTGATTGATTGTTATTTCTACTTTTATGAAGTACACAAGTGATTTGTAAAAGAATTCGCTATGTTTCAATGGATGCAGGCGTAATACTTACGTGACCACCGTCAACGTATTCGTAAACAAGTGGCTGGTGTAGTGATTGAACCAGGGGTATCCTTAACAGGAGCAGAGGAAACCAGATTATCACGTAAACGAAAACGAAATAAAGTAATACTTCATGGAGTAAAACATGTTATCAATATAACGAATTCGAATATTATAGGACATAGTCCTACGTCACCTCCCAGATAGCATTTTATATGTATCCTAGCTGACCCGACAAACTTCGTATTGCCAAAAATGAAACTGTGCTGTACATTAATCCTGGGGCTTCCCGCCGCAGTAGCCGCCGCTTCCGACGACTGGTCGCTGACAACACTCGCGGCCTGCGGCCGTTTCACTCTGAATCATCTAGTGTTACTATAGGTAGTTTTTGGTGGTCTTGTTACTGACTAATGTTTTATGGAAGAGTCTAAAATTTCTCGAATTCGATTAATTTTCAAGCAAAAATTTCTGTTTCATTTGTATGAGTGTCCGCTCCCACTAGCACAGGGGTGAGAGATCTCAAACCATCATAAAACAAATTCATGCCTCTAAAATCCCCCACATGCCAAATTTGCCAAATTTGTGTTTCATTTGTATGGGAGCCCCCCTTCTTAGTGGGGGGAAGGGTCTCTAACCATCATAAGAACCTTCCCTGTTCCCAAAAACCTCATCATGCAAATTTTTACGCCGTTCGGTTCAGTAGTTTTCGATTCTATAAGGAACATACGGGTAGACAGACAGAAATCCATTTGCATCGGTATAGATTTGTATGGGAGCCCCCCTTCTTAGTGGGGGGAAGCGTCTCTAACCATCATAAGAACCTTCCCTGTTCCCAAAAACCTCATCATGCAAATTTTTACGCCGTTCGGTTCAGTAGTTTTCGATTCTATAAGGAACATACGGGCAGACAGACAGAAATCCATTTGCATCGGTATAGATTTGTATGGGATCCCCCCCTCTTAGTGGGGGAAGGGATCTCTAACCATCATAAGAACCTTCATCGGCCCCAAAAACCCCTACATGCAGATTTGCACGCCGATCGGTTCAGTGGTTTTCGATTCTATAAGACATACGGACAGACAGACAGAAATCCATTTTTATAGGTATAGATCAAAGTCAAAAATCAGCATTACGTACATATATACATGCTAATAAATCGTATTTGATGCGCGAAATTGGCATATCCGTGGATTTAGGAGGCGATATACGTGATGAGAAAAAATCTTATGCGTTTCATTGATATAAGTAATTATATACGATTATATCCGATTAAGCCCGACCCGCTCCGTACTGCTATACTATGCGATTCTATGCTGAATACCGTATGTATATCATCTATTAGCATTAAATACGACTAAAATCAACTTGGGCGGACTTTAATAAGTTTTATTATTTACGATAATTTTCGGGTATGGATTTATGAATTGGTGGTAGCTGGGCCTTTCTTACAAACCTTAGGGCTGTTTACCTTGTAGTTTTCCAGAAAACATTTTCCTGTCCTGTTTTCTGTTATTCAAAAAGATTTGGTTTCCTAATTAAAGTATTATTATTAGACCACTAGTCATGATCTAAGAATGATTAAAAAGTAAATTAATAAGCTCGAATTTGAAAAAGGACTCAAGGGATTACCTGCTTGCATTTTTTGTTTAACCGACTGTTTTTTAAACGGCTTACACCGAAAAATCGAGCGAGCCACGTTTTGCACAGAGCTAGGTAGCCGCTTCTACTAAAAACAATGCAACGAAGTAAAAAGTAGATACATGATGAGATAAAAAGCTTTTTGTGGATCAAACACGTAAAGGTAATAAACCCGCAAATACCTGACGATTATTCGATCATGTGATACGTGCTCGTGAAGGCTTTTGTCGTATCCACTAGTAGCACCAAAAATTGAAAATATACACAACTATTGAAATGTGTAAGTCCGTCCAGTCAGATCAGTGTTTTTTTACTATTCCGGCTGGGTCGGTCGGGGATAGTAGCTTTTTTTCTTTTCGGCGCTCTTGAAGTGAATAGCTCTTATCTACCACCCCAAACACACCTGCTTTCACGAAGAGGGAGCACGGGTGAATTTGTATCTCCGATTTTAGAAAATCAATATAACAGTAAAATAATATCATGTGTCATTTTGATTGAAGTTAATCTAATAACAACGCGAAAAAAGCAACCCGGAAGTTCCAAGTTAGCAAAACACTTCCCAACGCAGTTTACATAACAGCCAGACTATATTTTACCTTTCTCTACTACTTTCAGCAAATCCATGCAGACTTTTCGATGTCCCTAGTTTCGTCGTTGTTCGTTTCGGAGATTTTACGTCGACATCGGAAAGGATACCAACCCCTAGCCGGTTCCTGCCGTGCAATCGCCGTGAAGAATAAAAAGGACTTCCGAGTAGTTTAAATTTTAATGCAGCTCTTTACGTTTTTTATGACAGGATCCAATGAAATCGTTGCTAGCTTCAGGTGAGCTGAGAGTTTATTCGATGGAATATATTCGATTACGGCTTCAAAGAGTGATGTGAACGAGCAAACCGCCACTGATTCTCGGTACCGCCTTAACGGCAAGTAGTAATATTATTAGAATCTACGCCCTTATCATATGTTTATTTACTTTGCATTTCTCCTCGCTTCTTAAGTTATCGTATGTTTACTTTAGACAGATTAGTTTATTGGGTAGAAAGGTTAGAGTGGAACAGTAAAAAATAATGTGCAAACCCATTTTGTTGTAACTTTGGGTTGAATACGAAAGAGAGTTTAGGGAGTAAAATCTCATTGAGAAATATTTTCAGCGGCCAACCTTATTTTTGGTGGCGTAAGAAATACGCTAGCGAAGTTCATTTGCTAATATTCAAATGGGACAAGAAGGTATAAACAAATTAGTTAATCCTGTGGGTGTACCGTTTGTAACAAGCAATACCGCTATCTACAGTTAATGCAAGTACTAAAAGATATCACGCGTAGTAGAATCAGCTTATTCATGAAAACGTTTAGTAGACACAAAAAAATAGAATATGAACAGAAACATATTGCTAACCGAGCAGTTGATTATTCGACTTTTTACTTAAACTTCTGTGGCTGACGTGCTAAACCCACTGACACCAGAAATAAGGTAAATGTGTATTGTTTTACCACCCAGTTGGCTTCGAGGTACGATGCTGGTCTAACAAGCCAGTCGTAGTATGTTCGAATCTCGGTTACGTAGTGCTTGCTAGATAGAGTCAGTAGGACGATTGCACTAGCCCCGTAATTACCCTGTACTCTAACAGCTCGCTGCAAAGTCTGTCGAAAAAATTCTTAGAAAAAGGTTTAAGCCCAAAGTTTTTTTTGTGTGTTGTTTTGTTATGTATTGCAATATGATATTCAAATTTGCCTAGTACCTTCCTGACTCATGCCATTGCAGACGCCTCAGCGTCCACGAAACAACCGCCTCAGCATTACGATAAGTTTCTCTCAGACTACCACGTAAGCACAATCGTTACATATTATTAGTTCATCTCAACTTAGTTCATAGTAAAATTGTTTACTGACTAAAGTTTTGTGATTATATTTAAAGATGTCAAATTCAAAAACAATAGAAGCAACACAAAACAGAACTTCAGCTGAAACATTCTAAATCGGCGATGAATAAATAAAGGAATGGTTGGAACAGAGCGCAGATGAGCCTAATGACGTAGACGACAGTTAGGATGATTCAGATTTTCAAATAACAAAAGAACACGTCGTAGATGAAGAAATTTCTGTGATGAAAGAAGACGACGCCAAATAAAATGCAATTGGTATAAGAACGGGTGCTCCACATAGAAATTCTTTTAAAGGTGAAAATGGTTATATTTGGAGTTCTCAAGAAGGTCAAAGAATATGAAGAATTCAAGCGTATTATAAGATTACCGAAACGTGTATATACTTCACCATACATATTTTGAAGGATACCTTAAGCTTTGGGCTGAATTATTCGATTCTACAACACTGACCAGCTTAGTAAAATATACTAACCAGAAACTAAGTGAATACCAAAGCGAAATTCAAAAACGGACACTTGCGTTGAGCGTGTTGATAAAAATCAGCAAGAAAAGAAAGTGTTATTGGATTGTTATGCTATTCGTCGGTTTTTGAGTGCAGCGACTCAGATCTCAGTATAATTTATTGCAGTATGATTATTAATAATGGTACAGGACATGATTCCGCTGCGTCTAAATACACATTTCGTTGTTTGAAAAATTGTTTGAGATTTGATGACGAAACTACCAGGTAAGAACGTTTAAAGGTAGATACACCCGATGATACTATTGAAAAATTGAAAATAATGAAACGTTGTCCAACTGGAAATCCTTGCTTCGTGATTGGTAGAAAAATACCCAAACATAGTTTTAACGTGATTTTAGACAAAATCTCCCCGTCCCAGCAGGTCGAAGATTTTTTACGACGATCTAAACCTAGCCCAATTTGATATTTGTGCTTGAGAAGTAAGTCAAAACTGACAAAGTTTCCTCATCTCAACAAGATTTCTTAACTTACTTTTACTTTTTTGTATTAACGAGGTATTAACCGGTTTGGTCATTCGCCTCGGGAATTCTTAACACCGCGATTTGCGATCAAACCTAGACCATTTTGATGTCCTTGCTTGGGAAGTACCTCAGAAAGAGTGAAAAAGCGCCTTGTTCCAATAAATTTCTTACGAATGTGATTAAACTTAGTCTAATTCGATGTCTGTGTTAGGAAAGTGCGTCAGAAAAATTACAAAAGCTCCATTTCCTAACAGATCGCAAATTCTTTACGGCGAGACGATTAAACCTAGGCGAATTTGATATCTTTGTTGGAAAAGTAGGCAACAGCCTACAGCTGTAATTGTAGTGTTCGGTTATAATAAGACTTTGTATGGACACCCATGTTTGCCATGTTTCATTGTGATTGAATTGGTAAAATCCCTTGAACATGTACAATGTTTAGTAACTTTGATAAATGTTACGTACAACGCATGTATCATGTATATATGCTGCATGTAGCTATCACTACAAATAGACTTACATAGTCCTGCGTCACCTATGCGGTCGTGTCTTGTACACAACTCCTCTGACTTTTGGTCCTTTAATTTATAATAACCTGGTGAAATCAAACAGTTGGCGATCTTTTCAAATGCAAAGTAAAGCAATTATTCAAAATAAACCTAAAAGGGGTCAGTCCTGGCGTAGTGGTTAGCATTCACGCCTCTCACGCCGAGGACCCGGGTTCAAATCCCAACCCCGCAGAAGTCACGAATGACCCGAGCTGGTTAAAATGACTATAATCTAAGAAAAAAAAAATAAACCTAAAAAGCAAAGCCTAGGTGCTACATCCCGTTATCGAAACTTGACCTTCTATTTTTATACGACAGACTTCGCAGCCAGCTATTAGAGTGCAGGACAATTGCAGGGCCAGTTGCTACGATCCTACTGACTCTAACAGCCTCTCCCAGTCCAGGTTCGAACACACGACGACTGGCTTATTAGGCCAGCATCATACCACGAGGCGAACTGGGAGGCCTAAAAATAAACCTAAGTATTTATACAATTTAAACGCATCAACCTAACCCACATAGACTAGAATTAATACTAAGAAAAACGGATATTAATTTTTGTTTTTGTTGAACCAGTAGCCTAGTTGTTTTCTGTAATTTTAAGACCCTTAAAAGGAAATTAAATTCCACTGGGTGCTTATTAATTACTAGCTGTAACGCCCGTGCGTCGCCTCGCGTCTGACTGAGAACTTAGTCCGGTCTGATTTAACCTTTACGTCCCCGACATCAAAAATGATGGTACTTGCAGTTACTTTTGATTCTATCTCCATTGGTTGTTGATATCCAGAAAAAAAATATCGATATCAGTCATATCGCTATTTGAACGCTCCTCGATATTTACATCGATATTTAGGCTGGCAATTGATATTTATATCGATATTGCGAAAACCACGATTCTTTAAAACTGTGTAATCGCTCGAAATAGTGAGGTTTTATTTTTATGATCTTGATGCAGAATGTACACGTTTTCGTTGTAATCCAAGGAATAAGTGTGCCAAACTTTTAGCAGCCAAAGGCATCAAAACTCGTTAACGAGAATTGCACTTTTATCTCGTAACATTTAACTCTACATGCAGCACCTATAATGTGTTATCACATTAAACTCTACATGCACTACATTGAACCACGCCCATATAGCTGCTGTGCTGGCTGCCGGCCAAATGGAATTAAATAAAATAAAACTACATTGATCCCCTCGAACAAACTGACGGGTAGGTCATAAATCGGGTGAAAAATATCAGCAAAACAGTGATATTCATTAAAAACATTTCGCTTTGCTAAAAAAAATTAAAACGTTACGCGATAAATTATAACTGTCGCGGACGACATCGTCGCAAGTGCAAATTTCATTTATTTTGTAAAGTAAACCAACAGCTTATTTGCTAGCCAAACAAGATATATTCGTTTAACTCACTCACAACCACTTTTGCCTACGACGATTTTAAGCTGCCAAAAAAAATTGCAGCGTGTTTTGTTAAAAACGGTAAGGACAATATCGTGGCCGATATCGGCCGCAAATATCAAAATATTGATAATATCAGTCAGCTCAATATCGACCTCAAATATCAATATTTTAGAGGCGGAAAATCGATAATATCAAATATCGATATAATATCAACAACCCTTTTCATTCGTTTTTTATGCAATTAGTCTTAGAACAGTGGTGCCCAGGCATAGGCATGGTGCGGGCCAAATCAGATCGCCCATGAATGCCGCGGGCCGCAATAATGTCTGGCCATTCCTGTGCATAACAAAATGTAAAATAGGTGACAACAAAAACCATTTTCACCATAAGATTTAAACCGGAAAGCATTCAGATTCACAACATGCACGAGGCATAACGATTACCCAAGTAACCAGTAAGCAGGGTTGCCACATGCACAGATTATTCTGTGTTTAACAGATATTTGAAAGAAATCGCCTGTACAGAATCTGTATCCACAGAATACAGATTTTCGCCAATTACACAGATTAAACAGATTTCTGAGCTTTTACATGAGAGCGAAAGAGACGGAAATAGTCAGCAAAATGACTCTCCGTCTCTTTCACTCTCATTGTTTTATATTGGACAGATTTTTGCACAGATATTTTTCCTAGCTGTACAGATAGCCAGATTTTTCCAACAAAAAACACAGAATTATATGTGGGATCCCTGCCAGTAAGCACTAAACACTAGTCCTTGGACAACATTGCATAAGCATACAGAACTATGATTAAAAGCATATTTTTCTTTATATACTTCTGTAGAAATCACATAATACTAAAAAGGCGAAATAGCGGGTTGTTAAAATGCTACGCCACAAGCATCCAATAAGCATTATCAGTGTTTGTTTGAGGCTTAAACGAAACGTCATTTTGTCTACATTATCGACGTATCAAAGAAGTATCGATGGCATATCGTTTGCTTGTTATGGTAAATAAAAATAGATTCGGTCGGGATTTAAAAAACTAAAAAAGCTAGCGATTTTTTTTTTTGCTGCATCTCAAGGGGAGCAGGATAAACAAGAACCATTTTTGGAAATGCTGAATAATCTTACCACCTAGACAGGGTTCGAACCGGGAGTTAGTCATGCAACCTTATTCGTTTCCTTGCACCTTTGCTATCTAAACCATAGCGGATGTGATTGAGTGAGGTGAAATTAGTCGTATTTAAATCGCGGGCCGCATGTGGCCCTTTGAGATAATTCGTGCGGCTCGCGGACTGATTTGAAAGATGGTGGACTTAGGAGAAATTTTTTTGATGACATAGGAGTCCCTCAGTTTACCCAAGTAACCATAAGCATTAATCTAAAACCGTATATTGGATATAATTCTGCATCTCAAGTGCCAAACTTTTGTATATTAGCAATCTTAATGCTTATAAAACATATATTAACATTGTTGATGCATAGAAGCATTAACGTAAATCAGCATTAAAGAAAGCAATATATGCGCATATAACGTAACAATATAATGCATTTAGTCAATTGCATTAAAACGAGCCGTAAGTGTTGATGAACGGCTTGTACTTGATTTCTTATTTTGCTATTCTGCGGCCACTATTTGTACCCTCTTCCATCTGACGGTTGCTGTCTTTTTCTACCCTATTGGTAATGCAGGACAAGTAGCTATGATATGAGAGGGAATATCACCAAGATTTAAATACGACTAATTTCACCTCACTCAATCACATCCGCTATGGTTTAGATAGCAAAGGTGCAAGGAAACGAATAAGGTTGCATGACTAACTCCCGGTTCGAACCCTGTCTAGGTGGTAAGATTATTCAGCATTTCCAAAAATGGTTCTTGTTTATCCTGCTCCCCTTGAGATGCAGCAAAAAAAAAATCGCTAGCTTTTTTAGTTTTTTAAATCCCGACCGAATCTATTTTTATTTACCATAACAAGCAAACGATATGCCATCGATACTTCTTTGATACGTCGATAATGTAGACAAAATGACGTTTCGTTTAAGCCTCAAACAAACACTGATAATGCTTATTGGATGCTTGTGGCGTAGCATTTTAACAACCCGCTATTTCGCCTTTTTAGTATTATGTGATTTCTACAGAAGTATATAAAGAAAAATATGCTTTTAATCATAGTTCTGTATGCTTATGCAATGTTGTCCAAGGACTAGTGTTTAGTGCTTACTGGCAGGGATCCCACATATAATTCTGTGTTTTTTGTTGGAAAAATCTGGCTATCTGTACAGCTAGGAAAAATATCTGTGCAAAAATCTGTCCAATATAAAACAATGAGAGTGAAAGAGACGGAGAGTCATTTTGCTGACTATTTCCGTCTCTTTCGCTCTCATGTAAAAGCTCAGAAATCTGTTTAATCTGTGTAATTGGCGAAAATCTGTATTCTGTGGATACAGATTCTGTACAGGCGATTTCTTTCAAATATCTGTTAAACACAGAATAATCTGTGCATGTGGCAACCCTGCTTACTGGTTACTTGGGTAATCGTTATGCCTCGTGCATGTTGTGAATCTGAATGCTTTCCGGTTTAAATCTTATGGTGAAAATGGTTTTTGTTGTCACCTATTTTACATTTTGTTATGCACAGGAATGGCCAGACATTATTGCGGCCCGCGGCATTCATGGGCGATCTGATTTGGCCCGCACCATGCCTATGCCTGGGCACCACTGTTCTAAGACTAATTGCATAAAAAACGAATGAAAAGGGTTGTTGATATTATATCGATATTTGATATTATCGATTTTCCGCCTCTAAAATATTGATATTTGAGGTCGATATTGAGCTGACTGATATTATCAATATTTTGATATTTGCGGCCGATATCGGCCACGATATTGTCCTTACCGTTTTTAACAAAACACGCTGCAATTTTTTTTGGCAGCTTAAAATCGTCGTAGGCAAAAGTGCAATTATATTGTTACGTTATATGCGCATATATTGCTTTCTTTAATGCTGATTTACGTTAATGCTTCTATGCATCAACAATGTTAATATATGTTTTATAAGCATTAAGATTGCTAATATACAAAAGTTTGGCACTTGAGATGCAGAATTATATCCAATATACGGTTTTAGATTAATGCTTATGGTTACTTGGGTAAACTGAGGGACTCCTATGTCATCAAAAAAATTTCTCCTAAGTCCACCATCTTTCAAATCAGTCCGCGAGCCGCACGAATTATCTCAAAGGGCCACATGCGGCCCGCGGGCCGCAGTTTGGCCATCACTGTCTTAGAAGAACCACATTAGATTGGCCTTTAATGAAAAAATAAGTTGATAAATTATGGTTAAATTATGGTATGGTATGGAGATATTCCAGATCGCAGTGGGATTTTTTTTGACGTCATAAATAGCATGTGAAATAAAATTAGAAACCTGCTTAACAGAGTACGCTAAAGTTATCCATTTCATTTGTGGTCAATAACAATGAATCTTTCATTATCCTGTAGAGCGCAAGTTCATGTCCCACACTCCGGAACACCCGGTATCGCTTCTACTGGATCTGAAAATTGGCCGTTTTGAATTCTCTTTAGTAATATGGCAAATGGGGTATCCCACCGAAACATTTTTCAACGCGAGTCCTTGCGTGGACTTTTGGATGTATTTTGAGCCGATCTGGACATTCCGGAATATCCGTTGTCGGTTCTAACGGAACTCAAAATTGGCCACTTTGAATTCTCTTCAATAACATGACAAATGGAGTATCAAATCAAAGGATTTTACAACGCAAGTTCTTGGTTGGACTTTAGGATGCATTTTGAGCCGATCTGGACATTCTGAAATATCCATTGTCGGTTCTACCGGAACTCAAAATTGGCCGTTTTGACTTTTCATCAGAAATATGGCAAATGGGGTATCAAATCAAAGTATTTTTCAACACGTGTTCTTGGGTGGACTTTTGGAAGTATTTTGAGCCGATCTGGACATTCCGGAATATCCGTTGTCGGTTCTACGGGAACTCGAAATTGGCCATTCTTGAGTTTCTTTGGAAATATGGCAAATGGGGTATATAATCAAAGTTTTTTTCAACGCGAGTTCTTGCGTGGTCTTTTGGATGCATTTTGACCCGATCTAGATATTCTAGAATATCCGTTGTCGGTTCTACCGGAACTCAAAATTGGCCATTTTGCATTTTCATCAGAAATATGGCAAATGGGGTAACAATTCAAATGATTTTTCAACGCAATTTTTTGGGTGAATTTTAGGATGCATTTTGAGCTGACCTGGACCTGGAATGTCTGTTGTCGGTTCTATCGGAACTCAAAATTGGCCTGTTTGAATTTTCTTTGGAAATATATCAAATTGCGAAATTTTCAACCCGAGTTCTTGGGTAGTTTCTGTGATTTGAAACTCCATTTTCCACACATCAGAAGAAAAATTGAAATGGCCAATTTTGAGTTCCGGTAGAACCAACAACGGATATTCCAGAATGTACAGACCAGCTCAAAATGCATCCTAAAGTCTACCCAAGAACTTGCGTTGAAAAATCCCCCATTTGCCATATTAATGAAGAGAATTCAAAACGGCCAATTTTCAGTTCCGGTAGAACCGATACCGGATGTTTCGGAGTGTGGGACATGAACTTGTGCTCTACAGGATAATGTAAGATTCATTCTTATTGACCACAAATGAAATGGATAACTTTTGCGTACTCTGTTGAGCAGGTTTCTAGTTTTATTTCACATGCTATTTATGACGTCCAAAAAATTTCACTGCGATCTGGAATATCTCCGGGAAAATGGAACCAAAATTTATTAACTTATTTTTTTCATTAAAGGCCAACCTGTTATGGTTCTTTAAGAATAATTGCATACAGTTCGAATGAAAATAAGTGGAGATAGAGCCAAAAGTGTACCATCATTTTTGATGTCGGGGAAGAAAAAGTTAACACCGACCGCATGATATCGCGACAAGCAATCGATTTGAGCAGGCGAGTCGAGAAGTCGAATCAAGCAATCGAGTCAAGCAGTTGGGTCGAGCATTCGAATTGAACAGTCAAGTCGAGCAGTCAAGTCGAGCAGTCAAATCGAGCAGCCTAGTCGAGCAGTCTAGTCGAGCAGTTAAATCCAACTGTTCAGTCAAGCAATCCGGTCGAGCAGTTGAGTAGAGCAGTCGAGTCGAGCAGTTTAGTCGAGCAGTTAAGTCGAGTAGACCAGTCGATCAGTTGAATCGAGTAGTCTAGTCGAGTAATCAAGTTGAGCAGTTGAGTCGAGTAGTCGAGTCGAGCAGTTTAGTCGAGCAGTTAAGTCGAGTAGACCAGTCGATCAGTTGAATCGAGTAGTCTAGTCGAGTAATCAAGTTGAGCAGTTAAGTCGAGCTGTCGAATCAAACAGAAGTTTAGCAGTTGCGTCGAGCAGTCTAGTTGAGCAGTTGAATCAAGCTTTTCAGTCAAGCAGTCCAGCCGAGAAGTTGAGTCGAGCAGTCGAGTTGGGTAGTTGAATCAAGTAGTCTAGTCGAGCAGTTGAGTTGAGCAGCCTAGTCGAGCAGTCGGGCCAAGCAGTTTAATCGAGCAGTCCACTCGTGCACTTTGATCGAGCAGTAAATTCGAGAAGTCCAGTCGAGCAATTGAACTGAACAGTCTAGTCAAGCAGTCGGGTCAAGCGGTTCAGTCGAGCAGTTAAGTCGAACAGTTGACTCAAGCAGTTCAGTCGAGTAGTCAGGTTCAGAGGCTAAGTCGAACAGTCTAGTCGAGCTGTTGAATCAAGCTGTCAGTTGAGTCGAGCAATCTAATCGAGTAGTCTAGTCGAGCAGTTGAATCGAACAATCGGATTGAGCAGTTGAGACGAGCAGCCGATTCGAATAGTCCAATCGAGTAGTTGAGTCAAGCAGTTAAATCGAGCTGTTCAGTCAAACAGTCAAGTCGATCTGTCCAATTAAGTAGGTCAGTCGAGCAGTCAAATCGACCAGTCCAGTCGAGCAGTCTAGTCAACCAGTTGAGCAATCGAGCAGTCCAGCAGTCGACCAGTGAGGTGACTGAGAACACAACTCATTGCTACGAAAGCATGACATCCTGTCAGGGACCTGTTTTTAGTTACCAATAAGTCTCTTATGACGTTCTGTCAGAGACCTGGTTTTTGGTACAGACATAAGCCTCTTATATAAATAGACTAGCTGTAACCCGCGCGAGTCGCCTCGCGTCTAATTAAGAGCAAATTGGAGGTACGCTATGCAACGCTAACGCTAGATAACTCTATGAGGTGCCACTACGTTACTTTTGCTCGTCTTGAATGCAATCTGGTATGATTGGTTTGAGACTTTGCTTAATGTGGGCGATTATTACCACGAAAATACATATCAAACAAGGCAACATACAAGGCTCTTATATGTATAGAAGATAGATTAGAATTAGTTGTAATACCCTTTTCGTTTTTTCTTCCTCAGCTTTAATTTTTGTTTAGTTTGTTAGTTAGCTGTCCAGTTCTCTTAAAAGCTAAGGTCTGTAAGTGTTCGATACCAGGGGGCTCTCTGTGTGAGCTTTTTGGTAACGGAGGTGTGTGGAGAGTTACTTACAAAAAAAGATTATTCGTGGAACGACCTGAAAGTCCAATTTCAAGTAAAATTTTAAGCCCTTTTTCAAGTCTCATTTCATGTGTTGTTTAAAGTCCAGTTTCAACTTTAATTTATTCAATTTTAAACCCAAACTTTTTCAACTTTAAGTTTAGGTTCAATTGCATTTTTTTTCAAGCCAAATTTCAACGACAAATCTTAAAACCCAATTTCAATTCAGCTAGTTAAATTAAGTAAAGAAAAGTAAAGTAAGTCCAAATTAATTCAAATTCATTTCCAATCTCGTGGCCAATTAGAGCTATTTTAATCACCATGAGAAAATGCTTGTCTCATTTCATCAGATGCTTTTCGGAGTAAATTTTGTATGTATTTGCAGTTTAAGTTTCTGCCTACTTGTTTCGAACTTGTTCGAGTAGTTCTGAGGATGGGTAGTTCTGAAGATGGCCGAAACAAGTAGGCAGAAACGTAAACTATAAATACATTTTTCAGAACAAGTTCCTTTTTCCAGTATCAATTGAAATAAGACAAGAAGTCTAATTTGATTTCCAATTCTAATTTCAAGTTCAATTCCATGTCCGATTTCAAGTCCAATTCCAAGTCTATTTTAATCCTAATTTCAAGTTCTGGCCCGATTTCAGCTTCGTTTCCAAGCCAAATTTCAAGTAAATTGAAGTAAAATTGAAATTTCAATTTCAATATGAAGTCCAATTTTAACTGTAATTTCAAGTAGAATTTTACGTTCTACTTCAAGTGTAATTTCATGTCCCATTTAGATCTCATGTTATGGTCCATATCTAGTCCCGTTTCATATCCCATTTATAGTTTCATATGGCCATTTTAAGTCAATTTTCAATTTAAAAATTCAAGCCCAACTTCAACTTTAATTCCAAGTACAATTTTAAGCCTTATTACAACTTCAATTTCACAAATTAATATATATTATCAACTTCAATTTCAAGTCAAATTTGAGGTCCAATTAAAAATTTATTTATAGTCTAATTCCATGTTCGATTTTAAATCCCATTCCAAGTTTATTTTTAAGCTTAGTTTCAAGTAAAATTTTAATTTTACTACGACGGGTCGCCGGCAACACTCGCAGCCGTCTCGCCCTGAATGATCTAGTATAACTATAGATAGTTTTTGTGATCTTGTTATTGACTAATGTTTTATGGAAGAGTCTCGAATTTCTCGAGTTCGATTAGTTTTTTGAGTTACGCAAAAATTTCTGTTTTATATGTATGAGAATCCTTATCCCCCTTTCACAGGGGTGAGAGGTCTCTAACCATCATAAAATAAATTCAAGACTCCAAAATCCCCCACATGCCAAATTTGGTTCCATTTGCTTGATTAGTTCTCGAGTTATGAGGAAATTTGTATTTCATTTGTATGGGAGCCCCACCATCTTAAATGGGGAGGGGGTCATAATTCATCATAGATAAAACTTCTGCCCCCTAAATGCCCCACACGCCAAACTTAGTTCCATTTACTTGATTAGTTCTTAAGTTATGAGGAAATTTGTATTTCATTTGTATAGGAGCCCCCTTCCTAAACAGGGAAGGGGTCCTAATTCATAAGAAAAATATCCTTGTCTCCTTAAGCTCCCACATGCCAAATTTGGTTCCATTTGCTTGATTTGTTCTCGAAATAAGAGGAAATTTGTATCTCATTTGTATGCAAACCCTCCTTAAAGGAGAGCGGGGTCATAATTCACTTCCTAAACAGGGAAGGGGTCTTAATTCACCATAGGAAAAATTCTTGCCTCCAAAACCACCCACATGCCAGATTTGGTTCCAATTGCTTGATTAGTTCTCTAGTTATGCAGAAGTTTGTGTTTCATTTGTATGGGAGCCCCCCCTCTTAGTGGGGGAGGGGTCTCTAACTATCATAACAATCTTTCCCGGTCCCAAAAACCCCTACATGCAAATTTTCACGCCAATCGGTTTAGTAGTTTTCGATTCTATTAGGAACATACCGACGGACAGACAGAAATCAATGTTTATAGGTATAGATTTGTTCGATTTGAAGAACTTTTTCAAATTAAGTTTAATTCCAATTTAAAGTTCAATTCCATCGTATTTTAACTAAAACCTAATCCAAATTTAAACGTAGGTGTTCTACCTTCCGTTTGTGTCTGGGCACAATAGTGTGTAACTATCTAAGTTGTCATATGCTAATACTAAACTAGACGCAAATAAGAATGACTTCCCAGCAATCAATTTGGTTTGTATATCTCGATTACAACTAAGAAATACGAAATCATATCTGCACGAAAAAGTTATATTTCACGTCACATAAGCACATACAAGTACCAAAGCGAAGGCAATATACGTGCGAAAATTTTGATAATCATTTGTAATTTTATCTTACATTTTATTCAGCGGTTTTTAGAACACGCAACTTAGTACTCCTGAATACATGACTTAGATATAACTTTAGTGGAATTCCAGACCACCCAACATACTGCCTTCTCACCAATCTCATCAATAACCCGTCAGTTTAACCAATATGCTGATTTGTTCAGTTTCAATGAGACGTCATTTGTGTATCGTCGTAGATTGTTAGAGAGTGGTTTACTATAGTTTGTCTTAATTAAAAAAATGACAACGCTATAATAATGTATCAATTATGTAATGTAATATAATTTTATGTATCAAATGTATTGTGACGCACATTAAAAGATTGTTTAGTTTATTGATGCCTCAATCTAATTCGGTGTTTTGAAACAAGTGAAAATAAAATGGAATAAGATTTAAAGTAGATGGAGCCAAAAGTCTGATTTCAAACACATCCAATTTTCGGCTTTGGGGCCGCCTGTGACCTGTATCAGGAATCTAAAAACTTAGTTGGTGAAGGAAAGTTCATCGAGACTAAGCGGATAATTACTTTAACTTTGCACATATTGGGTAATTTAGAGATGTAAACTCGGTGAACTGTAAAAAATCTGCTTATCACTATAGAATGCAACATAATATGTATTACACTTTATTTTTTGCCCCTTCAATTTTCGAAAATTTTGGAAGGGGGGGGGGGGGGCGACATAAACTTTTTTTCAAATTTGTATAAGCCTAATTTTATGTATCAAATGTATTGTGAAGCACATTAAAAGACGATGGGGTTTTTATGCTCATTTGAGGACGGTCTTTTGGGACCACCTCAAGTGAACTTTTCCCCACCCCACCCTACACTCCATGTAGACCAATAGAGGTCAGATGAATAGCAAAAATAATAGCAAAATAAAATAAAATAAAAATAACTTTATATTACAGTCACCTGCACTGTTTTATAATTCACAGTCATGAGTTGTATATGAGGGCACGCACGACTGTAAAACAACTTAATGTTCACTTAGTTTTGATATACTCTATTAATTATACAATTCCAATGTATAATTGACATGCATACGATTCAATGTGAACTTTCTATTACGATCTTGTGTTATCTGGGTTAAAAGTAAAGCAAAGCCTAGAAGCCGTTATCGAAACTTGACCTTCTGTTTTTATACGACAGACTTGGCAGCCAGCTGTCAGAGTACAGGACAATTACGGGGCTAGTGCTACGATGCAGTTTACTCTAACAGCCTCTCATAGCCGAGATTCGAACATACGACGACTGGCTTGTTAAACCAGTGTCGTACCTCAAGGTCAACTGGGAGGCCAAGATAGATAAAGATAAGATAGACTTAACTGTATATAATTTGCATCAACAATCAAGTAAACAATACACGAAATACGTTTATAACAACAATTCCAACAGAATGAGTCTTGTTTGGATATTAGAAGTACCGAGAATCAAAGAGACACAGTAACGTTACTAAATACATTTCCATTGAATTTTATTAATTTCATTATCAGATAATCAAATCAAGATCCATTAACGAATTTCAAACAATCATTTTCCTTACAATTTCTATTTTCTTGACCTATTCTTTTATAGATTGATAAGAGCACCGGATAAATCAATGCCAAAATCCAGGGATAAACTGAGAACCGATTTGCCTGAAAATCCACTAGAGCATTAAACGGTGTTACAATCAGCTTCAATCTTTAGTAGGGCACATCCTGGACCGGCACATGACATATCGATATAATCAAACTTTTGTTTTCCCCTGTATCCTGCCCTAGTTTCTGAACCGTATTACAACGCAACGATAACACTGCTTCGTAGTGAAGCAAAATAAGATTGTTCCGTTTTGTAGACCATGCGGAACCACTGCAATCCAAAAATACGAGCTGAGAGACATATACAACGCTCGTCGAAAAATAACATCTTCGGCTGGCTGACACGGGCGATAAAACTGGAGAAAAGTTGACAAAACAATCTTTTTATTACACAATTTCGAGATAATGAAAAAAGTTTCAATCAATTTTTCCTTTTCATTCCTTTTCAATCGCAAAGCGATGCACAGAGAAAGTCATCCAGCACACTGAGCGGAATGGCATTTTTTTCCTACATGGGCAATCACTTTGCTGTCAAAGATAGCGATCCGATGGCAGTAAGGTTTTTCTTTCCCTTTGTGCGCCGCGAAACACCTGTTCTAGATATTTTTTTATTAAATTCTATATACCTTTGCCGACAGCTGAAAAATCCAGACGACAACATCCACAAGCTTTCAGGAGAAGCATCCACGTCAGACCGTTTCAGCATCTCTTTTACTGTTGTGCTCTTGACAACAGACCAATAACGTTAGGACGGGCCTGCCACGATAGGTGGCTAAGCTTGAATTTAGATGACCGAAAAAGATTTAAGTTTTTAGTTCTCTAAGGAAAGGGATAGAAAGCTTTCATTCAGCTTTGCATG
This sequence comes from Sabethes cyaneus, assembly GCF_943734655.1. Classification (NCBI taxonomy): domain Eukaryota; kingdom Metazoa; phylum Arthropoda; class Insecta; order Diptera; family Culicidae; genus Sabethes; species Sabethes cyaneus. The sequence continues at coordinate 97,670,694 of NC_071353.1, read as the reverse complement.
CTCTTTTTAAATGGTGTTCTGTTTTTTATTCTTAGAAAGCTATTATCTAATCCCGTTCGTTATAATAAGGAAATATGAACTTGATGGAAACGCGGCGTTTGATGCGAAATAGCTGGTTTGGTAAACAATCTATCTACAGTGACGGACTAAACAATAAAACCAACGATCATCAAATCACCCCAAGCTGTGAAATCTTGTCTATTATCGCAAAAAAAAAGAAAAACCACACTTTAGAAATAATCTGAACAATCCAAAAAGTTGCCCCTTCAGGCAAATAAAAGTGACAAAAATAAGACCAAAAATTAATTTCCTTGGCCCCAGTCATTTATATTTTGTATGGAAAGCTTCTGTATGATGCGTAGCAACTGTAACTATATGATACGAACAATGATTAAGGGGGCATAGTACCTTTTACACCATATTTTTTGCCTCATTTCAATTTTTTTTCCTATAACGTGAAACACCAATTGACGGACGATTTGGGTTGGTTTCATTCTAACCATTGCACTCTATACTAATATTAACAATTTTGATTTCATATTGAAATCTCCTCTCTCCTCCCCTTGAAGATGATCATTCAAAAAATCAGAGGGGTTGTGCACAAGACACGACCGCATAGGTGACTTAGGACTACGTAAGTCTATTTGTAGCGATAGTAGGACGTATCCATGTATGTAATAATACAATTCTTCATGTATACATGCTACATGCGTTGTACGTAGCGTTTATCAAAGTAAGAACATTGTATTGTATACGGAGTTTTTAATATAAATTGATTGAATATATTTTATTAAAACGAATCAGTTACACTAAACCAAACAGTAAATCAATTTTAATGATCTGTTTCTACGTTGAATAGCGCTTTTCCTCTGGTAATCGGTACACGGTACGCGCTAGTTTTCAAAAAACTGAAAATTTTACGCAAAACTTTTCTGCGGCTTACAAAAGAAGAATACTGATTTACAAGCTGCAGACGTTTTGGAAGTGGTAGAAAATGTAGTCCGTGACCAGAAAACTTATTCCCGCCATTTGTGGGTCGTCCGCAACGGCGAAAAATTCAACTTTTCCGTCGTTGCTTGTGTTATTATAGTATTAACTGAACAAGAAAATATAATAAACTCTTCAATTGTTGTGTGGTCCTTAAAAGAACCGATTGTTTGATTATTATAACTCCAGCTTGCAATAAACTTGCACTAACGCACTTAACGTAATTTTCTTTTCTGTAAACGGCTTGTTGCAACAAACTAACTGGAAAGCCACAGCAGCTATGCGATCGACGAAACTCTTCGTGTATAGTCATGAGTCACGATGAAATGCCAATTCAGGTGGACAACTGCAAGCGACGTGGATAATTCTGGTCTTTTTGTTGTCGTGAGCAGCACTTCCGCAGTTAATTATTCCATCACGGCTGCCAGCTCCAGCTTCAATCGTTTTCTTTCCTCATCAGCCGATGAATATGGCTGATCGGGAACTGCAGACGTGCACAACTCGAGCGTGACTTTCGCTAGCCCTTGATGCTTTCTCCTTTGTCGCGTCCAGACATGCCAGTAAAATGTTGGCAGTAGCTCAGCTAGCGTTTGAATAATGCTGTTCGCCGGCTTACCTCTTGTTATGTACCAGAGCAAGCGACAAAAATCGGTCCCGCCTATTTTTCGTGGTCCTTCATTCTATCATCTACGTTGAATAAAATGGAGCATTTCAATTTCAGTCTGAACAAAAGAGCAAAGTTACCAGTGAGCCGTTCGCCTTTTGCTGCCAAAGAAAAATTACGTGCGCCCGTAAACCAGCAGTAGTAATTTCGCAGCTGAAATTTTAGATTTATTCGCATGCAGGCGGGCAGATTGTGTGGTGACGAGAAGACCTATCTGCAGCTGGCTGTCCGTATCGACGGAGAAATGAACAAACTTTTATTCGGACTAGAGGTGTTTTGCTAAACATTCAAGCTGTTGTATAACCCAAGAAAAGTGAGAAGAATGCCGATATTTCTGACAGTTGTATCAATTATCAGACTCCGTCCTTTTAAGGATGAAAGCATGCTTTTATGAAGATATAAAAGATTATTGTTCTCCGCTGATGATCACAATAAAGTTTATTGGGCCAGCAGTATTTATCAAAACAAAACATTGGGTTTAGTTTTAATGCGGTTTCTTGCGCATTTGTTGCGGCAGTGTTTTAATTTGGTGTTAACTTGGTTTTAATTGCCATCACTTATTCACGGTAGACAATTTTTCAACGTGACGGTTATAGAATATTGAGCACAATAAGGAATTATCAAGGCAAATAGCAATTAAGGAGAAATGGTAGAATTTCTTTTAGTTCTCTTGTAACTTTGTTATAGTAGAATTAAATGGAATTTTCCATCGACTTTCTCGTTGATTCCTGAATTGTACCAAGACTTGTTCGATAATAATTGGAAATTATTCCAACCAATCACAAAGCGACGACCGAGTAAGAGTTATTTTCAGTTTTTCAATGACGTGCATTGAAAATCAATAGTTTTCTATATTTACAATATTTTCCAAATCGATATTCCAATCAATTGGTGTAAATATCTTGGAAATCTATTGAAAATTGACTGAATTATTAGCCGAAGCGTGAAAACGCGTTTCCACTTTGATGACGTCATTTCCAAGAACAACGAAGCGAGAATTCTGGTAAACCATAGGTTCATTATTTTCAATTTTTCAATAGTTCAAAATCAAGAACCCATACTTTTGTTCGTTTGGGCCAGTTCTTAGAAGATTTTCCAATCGATTGGTGTAAGAATATTGAAAATCGATCGGGAAACCACTAAGCTATTAGCATTCAAAGCCTGACCACTTTTCGAGAAAGATTTTTTGGAATGACACCCTATACCAGCTACCTTCCTGAAAGACGTAGTCTTCCGTAAAAAAACATCAATTGCAGTACCATGGATTGGCGACCGAGGGCATATCGGAAACGAAAAATTCCAATTATCTCGTTTTTGACCCATCCTTTTTTTAAATTCGAACGCATAACAAAATGGCGGGCATTCAAACATAAACATCAGTTTTTAGTCGAAAAAATTGACTTAAATGAAAAAAGAAGCAAATTATGGTACCGATTTTCAAAACCTGGTTTCGAGAAAACGACGTTGAAGTTATTCGCTGCGTAATCGTTCCAGACATGCGCGGTCCAAATAGCTGTAACTTTGTCAACTTTTGGAATTCATCCAAACGGCTTCAAACATGTAAAAAAAATTAAATTGAAAAGGTATTATACCCCCTTAAGGTGAAATTAGTGATCATGAAGATAAATTAATCTCTTCATCTTCACATTGGTTTTCGAATAGAGCATAAACTGCAAACGACAAATAATCAAATATATTGTGTGTGTACATGTATTGTATAAACTATATGACCATTCTAGTTTGAGTCACGCGAGAGCTTGATAGCAAATTTGTTGCTTATTTTCTTCTAATGAAATGATCAGATGATTATATATGAAGAAAAAACAACAATCTCAGTATCATATACGGCATCACTGGAAAAATGATAGTTTCGGAAATCTCACACAAAAGAGAATGTGAAAGAGGAAACACGAAAGCTCCTCTTTATCTTGTGTTCGGAAGCACTCTTAAAAACGCCACGTTCATTTGCATTAATAACTATGTTAACATTTGGTTTGCAATCATTTTATTTCTAAAGTAAAGTTGGTAAAGTTTACTAGATTTCCCGGTAAATCGATTGATACATGCACAAGCTAACTTAAACATTAATTTGTAGTGAAAGTTCCGATATTTAGTGAATATTATTCTATCAATTGGTATAAAAATCTTGTCTCGAATATATATAGTTTCGACGTAATTCCTGAATATTGTTCAGGCTACCGCTTAATGGGCTGAAAATACTCTCCCGTACCCTATTTCATTTTTTCGCGACGCTTGCATTTTTAGATTTTCTGGATTACTTCTTACCAACGTCACCATCCTGTAAGATGGAGTCCTACGTCAATACCATAGCAGGACGATAACATTGACTGTAAATGAAAATTTTTGAAAGAAAACGTGCGATGTATTACTGAAATGTCAAATATTATGGCTCGTAAAAAGCTGGATACTAGAACATAAACATTAAGACTATTGTCATATCGTTTTTTATTGATATTCTTTGGGTACACTGGCAATGCGGGTCGAAATTTGTTATAGTCATAGTCATTGATATTTTTGACATCCAAAGCAAAATAATGTCAAATTGCTCTTAAAAAAATCCAATTACTTCACACCAAAATTCAATCTTGCATTGAATGACATAGTTGATAAAATAACAAAAAGTAATATCAAAATATGGCTCCTTTAAGACTGACCAAAAGAATGTGCATTTGTATTATTTGAATAACAAAGCCATAACTTGATTGCACGCAGAGTTTGGAATAACATATTTTAGTTTTATTGGTATTAAATAGTAGATGGCGCATATTTAGAAACACACCTTTTAAGCTTGTCATTTCTTCAATCGAGTTTTTCATTTATTCAGAATGCCTTATAACTTTAAATTTGTTTCATCTTTCAACAATATCAAACAATTTACAATAGGGCAAATCCCTCGGGTAAATCATAACGCATCGCTGCTAAAGCAGCATCACTATATGAAGGCATCAAATGTATGCAAATTGAATCAGAAAACGTATAGCATAACGGCTAACTTGACGGTAAATATACGTGCAAATTGTAAGTATTTACCGGGGGACCACCGCTGTTGTGAATATCGAATATAAGCCTGGGACTCTCATGTAAATTACCACTATGCGACTCATACTGTCCCACACGGACGATAGGAAAGGCACCAGGTAAATATTCGATAAAGCTAGGTAACTCTTTACGTAGAATTTGATGCTACCAACTATTTTCACGTTGATTTCTAGTCTGAACAGACGCTTTTGTCGTTAGGATAGAATGAATATGTGATTCCATGTTCGGTAAAATTGAACGTAAAACCAAATTTCGGGGAATGAAAAGTTATATCTTAAGAATATATTTAGCGTTCGTTGAAAAACTGCGAATAACGGAGTTCTAATAAAAGAGTTGACCTAAGTTGACCAATAATCGCAATATGGGAGTTAAATAGGTCCAACTTCAATTTCGAAGCATTAACCTTTACTTATCTTATTTCGAAGAATTACTTTACTGTTTTGTTTGAACAGATAGCTTTAGTGCTGTATTTTCAACAGACAGAAGACACAATAATGTTGAATGGTGACGGCGATTTTATACAATCAAAAGGGACTTACGTTTCGAAATACTTTAAAAGCACTTGCCTTCGCCTACAGACTAGTTTGGTCCAAGCCAATATGGGAGGCTCTTGACCTATAAAGTTCCATGCAAGAATGCTAAAGCGTGAATAACAGAAACATATAAAGGCCTATTCATGTCATCGTTTTCCAAGGATGTGGTTGAGAGTCATACTCTTATTTATATTTTTACGAATATTTTCTTCAACGACCAGGAGATTTTTCAGACTTTTTAGATAATAATTGGGGAAGAATGTTTAATATACATTGCTCTCGTCTGGTTCTATTTATTATCCATCGTCGGTCGTGAACAAAATGGAGGAAAGGAGTAATTTCTTTTTTGTCGGGTGTTTGCATAAGAAGGCAAAATCCCGTGGAAATTAATATTTCTAGGGAAATGAATTGATCCCAGATGTTATTATTAACAACCAGGTGCAACTGAAGGTAGGTGCCACTTTACCAAAATAGCTCTGATTTTGTATCAATATTTATCTGGATTAATAGTTGGAGCCTCTTCTACGCATGTATTTTGTCTTCGCTAGAGAGCCTTACAGAGTCACCATCTTAAACCGAAAATTCCAAACAGAATCAGTTGCAAAAGTAAGTCCAATCGAGCAGGAGACTTGTCAAAACACCGATCAGAGAGCCTTGAAAGGAGTAACGACTAGAGAGCCTGTTATAGATAGAGAGACGTCATCTCAAACCGAGAACATTTTTTGAGCATATTTTTCTAAATTTTTATCAGTTTTTTATGGATTATTCGAAATAAACGCTTTAAAGAAAGGTTCCTTGAGTATGTTATTATTATATGTAGCATCGTGAAACTCATAATCTTTAATTTAAATCGCTGGTTCTCAAAAGAATTAGCAATAACAGACAACAGCAGCATAACTATTTACGGTACGACCAATAACTGTAGTATAATTATCATGAAAAGGAATTACGTATCTAGATTTTATAAAAGTTATTAATTCCAAATGTCTGTTGATCACAGAATAATCTGAGCGTGCGGCAACACTGGCATACGTAGCTGCATTGTTGCTAGATTATTTGTTTCAGATGGCGACTCTTTAAGGCGCTCTAGTCTTCGCCATATTGATGACAAGTCCACCTGTTTCAGCCTTTAATCCGATATACGTTTCCGTCATCGTATCATAGTTGCATCAGTATCGTCGGGGAAACCGTAGAGTTCGACTGACTTCCGAAAAAATTAGCTCATCAGTAATATTCAAATGTTAATTGATAAGCAATTAAACAAACAGCGTACTTTTGTTATAAATTTTGAACAGCAAGTTTTTGCGTTGACATATCACCAAATGGAAATAAATCAATATTGTATCTAAATGATCAATATTGTATATAAAATTCCTCCGGGTAATGAACACAGAGTCAGCAGTAATAACTCTCAGTGTATTTTAGAGATGTTTAATTAAAAATGTGTTAATCACAGATGTGTCTGCATATTTTTCATTTAGAGTGTATTCAAATGTTAATAGCTTGCAAGTTTGTTTTAATTTTTTCAATCGTTTAGAAGTCTTGGTAATCATGGACGCAAAAAGGAAACTTGTGATAAGTCTATTTTTGAAAAATATTCAACGGAATCCATCTCAGTCTGGGCCTAAGATGGCCAAGGAAATGAGAATTTCGCTGTCAACCATGAAGAATATTTTAAAAGATTATGTTTGATTTATACCATATAAAAAATCAGGCGGGTTGATTACAAGACACGACCGATTAGGTGACGCAGGACTACGTAAGTCACTTTGTAGTGATAGTAACATGCATCCAAGTAATACTACGATTCTTCATGTACATCATGCTTAGGAATGCTTCAACGGTTTTATCGAAACTGGTTTTACCGGGCTATTTTGCAATACCGAATTACCGGTTTTTCCTCGATCAAAAACCGGTATTTTCGGTATTTTTTTGCATGGGCAAATAACAAGACAAGAAGCCTAAATCGCTGGTAAAACTTTTAAAGTAGGTATAGGACAAATTTAATTTCATGAAGATGAAATCATGATTTTAGGTAATACAAATAATAACTCAATTATATATTTATTCCAAAGGGAAGCCCCCGGAATACCTCACCGCTGTCAGCATAGAGCCGGAGTGCCTCGTGCTTTCTAAGCAGTTGTCTCCATTCAACTCGGTCAACTCCATGGACTCTACGTCGCCAATTTCCTAGGTGTCTCAGCGGGTGCCGGTGGGGTTATTGAAGAGAACTGTTTTGCCGCACTGTCATACGACATCCTTACGACATGTCCGACCCACCGTAGCCTACTGACTTTAGCCAGATGTTTATTATTTATTTGTTTGTTTTACACTTCATCTGACTTATAAGTCTAAATGAACTTAATCTAACAATCTATAATAAATTTATTTTCACCAACCGCTTAAATTTATTCAGTGATCCGCCAAATTGGAAATGTTGCTCAACACAGCTAAAAACTCTGACACACGATATAACTGGTTCGTTGCGGCCAAATTCGGTACAGTGAAACAGGTTAGTCAGCAATGATGATGGCCTCAAAGTCCTTTCAGATGCACGGAAATTCAGAAGCGACAGTAATTTCGGTGAGTCAATTTCGCCATTTAACAGTTTGGCCATAAACAAAGTCTGTTGAACCGTACGTCGACATTCTAAAGTATCTAATCCAAGCAAACGGCAGCGGTCAGGATACGGAGGCAAATTGTTTGGGTCGCGCCAAGGCAGATTACGTAGAGCCAGTCGTATAAACTTTCTCTGAACTCGTTCAATTCGAAGGGTCCAATAGAGCTGGTGTGGAGTCCAAACTATACATGCGTTTTCGAGGATCGGTCGGACTAATGCGCATTATAGTGCTTTGAGATAATGCGGATCACTGAAATTTCGGCCAATTTAGGGTATAAATCCAAGCTGGCGCTTTGCTTTTGAGATTATCTGTGCCCGACGACTATCAAACGCCATTTTAGAGTCTAGTGTGACACCAAAATCATTAACGCAATCGACCCTTTTCAGTACCTGACCGTTAATTCTGTAGTCATATACGATCGGCGATTTGATACGGTGGAATGTCATAATCTCACATTTAGTAATGCTGATGGTCATGTGGTTCGATTTACACCAGTTCACAAATGTGTCCAACAGTATCTGAAGACGATGAGAATTCTCGATAGAACGAATCGTCAAGTAAATTTTAAGATCGTCAGCATATAGCAGTCTGCAACCAGTTCCTAGAGCAGAGGCAGCGTCGTTGAAGAATAAAATAAACAAAATTGGACCCAAGTTACTGCCTTGAGGTACACCAGATTTATTTGTGAACGGCAACGATAACTTAGACCCAAGTTTCACTTGCAGAACCCTATCACACAAATACGAGCGTAGCCATGTGACAAATTGTTGCGAGGCACCCATTCGCAAGATTTTGTCAAGCAGTATGCGGTGATTTATGTGGTCGAAGGCGGCTTTTAAATCGATATATATATATATCACATTCACTTGTAGCTTACGTTCCATTTCGGCAATGCAATTAGAGGTGAAGTCTAGGACATTGGTTGTCACGGAGCGGCCAGTCATGAAACCGTGTTGGTCCGAAAAAATGTAGTGTCTAGTACGTTGAATTAAGGCGCCACTCACAATTATTTCGAGAAATTTGGAGGCAGCGGGCAAATTTGTAATATCACGGTAATTTCTGACACTTCTGTGGTCCCCATTCTTAAAGACCGGAAACATAAAGGATTCCAAATCTTAGGAAATTTCCCTTGCGCAAATGATTTGTTGAATATACAACAAAGCGTTATAACTAAAGTTTCAGCGCAACGGCAAAAGCCAACGGCAGGAATTCCATCAGGCCCAGCACAGTACGATGTTTTTTTATTTTTTGCGGCAGCAGTAATCATATCCGGGGTAATCTAAAAGACATCGAAGTCGACGAAATCGGCTGGGACGAGCGACGTACCACAATCAGCAGCGGGATCGCAGGCGAAAATAGCGAGGAGATGCGCTGTGCTATCCCTTGCCATGTATTTGTCAGAGGACAACATCGCGCTTCCAAAAGTGTCAAATTTCAATGCAGTAACATAGCGAGGAAAAAAAGAAAAAAGCAAAACATCGAGTTTCTTTGTTCGATGTTGTACTCGCTGCTCTCGTTAATAGAGCATTCCCTTGGGAAATAGACGAGAAAAACGTAGCAAATAGTTCACACGAATTAGATTCAGTAGATGATTCGGTATCGTCAAGGTAGGCATCAGAAGGTACCGAGGAACATTGTCATTTCGAGTTTACAAATGTCCAAATTTTTTTCGGGTTTCTGCGTAGGTCTGTTTGAATGCGTAGGACATACGACTTGTAAAGGCTTGCATTTAGCCGCCTATAATCTTCACTAGCCCGTTTAAAATCTTGTTTAGTTTGGTTAGTACGCCACTGACGATGCTTACATTGGAATTTATTGCGCACGCGCTTCAGACGACGAAGCAAATTTGTGCTCCACGCAGGAGTTGAAGCGAGTTTTACAAAGGGCAAATTCGGCAAATTCTCATATAACCATAAGCGAAGAACATCACAGAAGCGCGCAGCCATGGTGTCAACAGAGTCTGTTCCGAATAACCTGCTCCATTCAATATTACAAAGATGTGCACTAAGAGCATCGCAGTCGATTTTCCGGTAATTAAACTCACATCTCACTGGAGCAGCACACTTTGAAGCGATCACTTGATGGTGAGTGGATGGGAGCGAGATAAGTCAGGGAGGATGATGTAGATCCGGCTGTGTTAATGGCACGACGGACCTTTCGACCAACAAATTGGTTTCAGTAGTAAACACCAAATCGAGAACCCGGCCAAGATGATTGCGCTCTATGTTAACCTGGCAAAGGTTTAAAAAGTCCATGCCATCGATCAGTGCTGCGCTTGCCACAGAAAGCTGTAGGTACGGAATTATTGTGCTGTATCACACTGCTGTGTGCAGTCCAAGCGATATGTGGCTGCTTATAATCAGCGCAAACGATCACAGTGCTATTGTCAGAGCTACTCCCGCAAAGTTCACGTGCAGAGGCAATGTGGGCATCGACGATTGCCACTTCGTTTCGTTTATCGGGCGGTAGGTACAGGGCACAAAGTAGAAATTTAGAACCATGAATGGTCGCCTTAGCACAAGCCTGCTCCAGATGTTTGCCGTGTACGGGTTCGAGTAGAGCAGATGAGTACTGTTTTGCCACGACAATCAAAACACCTCCAAACGACCGTTTGTCACTATTCAAATGGCTTTTATCGCACCGACAGTTGAATTGAATTAATACGATCATCTAGGCCTGTTTCAGTAAAGATTATGACATCGTACAGGCAGTCAACGGTACTCAAGAAGATTTCGTCGATTTTTGTTCGCAGCCCAAGTACATTCTGATTCATGAGCCAAATGTCGTTTGTAACAAGCTTTGATTACTCTTCGGCAGAGCACGGCGCCGGTATACTGGAACAGGAAGGATTGTCAGGTAACAAAAGTTCAAAATTGTAATCATACATGCTTGCGATTAGAGGCTGGAAGACCCCATCCCGCTCTCCGACATCAGGTCCGGGACGATGCCAGTAGCAAGTAACAGCAGGTAGCGCGACTTAGTAGGAGGTAGTTGGGGCATCCATAGTGCCTGTTAAAGGGTGTCCCGAGTCCAGAGTAGTAGCAACAGAAGAATCACATGAAGAAAACGGGTAGTGACATCCAATGGTAGAATCATGAGAAGTAGTATCTAATTTTTAGGTACGAACTCCCGGAATAATACGCATGTTAGCCATGAAGCTGGATCTAAAGCTGCTTCTAAGATTTGGATCCAAGCCGATTTTGTATGTTACGTAAGAATAATTAGATGTATTCATTCCTTTACGCACGAGTCGTACAGCAACAACAGGATCAGTAGTATGCAAGCAACGTGAAATAATTTTTTGTATATCACTTTCGGTAAGCTGTGGCTTCAGTCCGGACTCCGGACAAATATAGCCAAAAGCGTTGCTGCGGCGCTACAGAAACAATTGATGCCACCGACAGATCGCTCAGATCAGTATTGTTTGCACCACGGTCTGATTCAATGATAATAGGCACGCGTTCGATACGGTGACGTTTTACACTTTTTGGCCAAACAGGCGTAGCCGGTATGATCGCAGGGGTACCGGGAGGGGCACTATCATTCATCGGTATACAGGGCAAACTGTCGGTTTTCTTACTCAATCCATCAACGACATCGACATCTATGAGCTTTTGAACTTGTTCAGGCAGATCGTTGAGATTTTGCGATTGGATTGTTTGATTTTTCTGTAAATCTTCGACATAAGCACAAATTGAGCGACCGTTAAGCATGACTGCGCGTAGGGCAAATGAATTTTATTTTGCCTTGTACAAAGAATCCCTTACACATGCGGCTGTTTATACTACAGCATTGTTGATTTATATGATAACAATTATCACAAAGTCCGCAGCAGATGGGCTCGAGATCATTAATATCCAGGTTGACATTCCCCGCACAATTTTTTATCCATTTTGTTTTTGTTTGTTAACGAATGTTTACGTCGCAAACAAAACAAAGGCAGTAGATATCAAACTCCACAATGTTCGATTTAAGAAACAAATGCGAATTACTAAGAATGCATTAGCAAAACGTTTTAAGCGATTCAACTTAGAGAAAATCACGAAATAATCGGCTTCGAAAGTAGTAAAGCTGTCAACACACACTTAACGAAACTAACGAAAAAAAAAGTACGATAGCGATCTCTCACAGAAGTATATGTAGCTCGTGATTTATAAAACGTTTCCACCACTCTTCGCTTTCAGTTTGTACTTCGCCAAATATCATCCGTAGCATCTACCGGTCAAACACGACAAGGGCGCGTATTTCCACCGTAAGCGACGTCACAGCTTCAAGGTTCAAAGGTTTTGTACATTGTCAGCTTCGTACGGCGGCGTATGCTTCTTGATCGTAGCGTTTTGCGAAGGGTTAAGTAGTTCCGATTTAACGCTTAAAAGCGCCAACTAATTGAGAATATTGCACAACAAAAGAAATATGCGATATACAGTGAAGCTATTCAGAAAATTTTCAGTGAAAATTAACAAAGTACTCTAGAGAAATGTTAGAACACACCACGGAAGAGGAATTCTTTTTTTTTGGTTTGATTATAGTCACTTTAACCAGCTTGGGTTATTCGTGACTTTTGCGGGGTTGGGATTTGAACCCGGGTCCTCGGCGTGAGAGGCGTGAATGCTAACCACTACGTCGGGACTGACCCCGCAGGAGATGGAATTCGTTCGGTTGCTAGTACAAGCAAAAATAGAAATATCTTTTTGATTAGTTAGAATAGCCCGTTGGCAGGATCGAGCCAATTCTATGGGCTTCAATCATCGCTTCGAACGTCCCTATCCCATCTTAGAAGCAAGCATACGCTTTACTTAACCGATGAGGAATTCATGGAGAAAGAAGAAATCGTCGCAATGCTAGAACCAGTCTTGGCTGCTGTCGGCAAAAATTAACCGCACTATTCGTGGTTGGTAAATGGTTGGATAATGCGTAAAACAGACCCCATTGTGGTCCATGGCCTCTTATCTAGCAACTTCTACTCCTACCTCCACGTACCCAGCCACGGTACAGGCTGGTACCGGAATACAAGCAACCTTAGCGGAAATTGGGTAACCAATCCCGGTGGAAACCAACAGGGTGGCCCAGTGTGTCTCGATACTGCAAGATGGCGTAAGCCCTAGTACGGCTACCTATGTAAACCTAAAAAAACTAACAAGAGTCAAGAAATATCTTCTCGGAACATTCGGCATGGACCAAGGCGACGAAATAAGGACATGGAATGGAGACTTGGTACCTGGAACTGCAGATCGCTAAATTTCGTAGGTGGTGACAGGGTACTACTCGATCAGCTAGAACCCCAAAAGTTTGGCATCGTGGCACTGCAAGAGATCTGTCGCAAAGGCGACAATGACATAGTGGTAGAGCGACCTACGAGCTGGCAACGGGTTTCGTAGTGTTGGGCAAAATGCAGGATCGCGTAATGGACTGGAAAGCGATCAACGAGAGGATGTGCGTGTTGAGGATAAAAGGCCTTCACCAGGTCTTCAACTACACCATCATACACGTGCATTGTCCACACGAAGGTAGACCCGATAACGAGAAGGAAGAATTCTATGCGCAGCTGGAGGCAACGTACGACAGCTGATGATCACGGGACATCAAGATCGTCATCGGGGATATGAACGCCCAAATCGGCAGGAAAGCAATGTATATACCAGTGATCGGGCCCCATAGCCTGAACACCAACACGAAAGATAACGGCCAGCGATGCATCAACTTTGCGGCTTCCCGAGGCTTGGTGATCAAAAGCACCTTCTTTCCCCACAAAGATATCCACAATGCCACCTGGAGATCAGCTGACCAATGAAACTCGAACCAAATCGACCATATTCTCATCGAGGGCCGGGTTTCCTCGAACATCACCAACGTACGCTCCTTACGGAGTGCGGATATTGCCTCGGACCATTACCTAGTAGCAATACATGTGCGCTCAAAACTATCGACGGTTTATACCTCGTGACAAAGTCACCCTCCTCGGCTAAATATTCGGCAACTAGACAACCCGCGAACTGCCGAAAACTACGCGCGCGTACTGGATGAATACTGCCTTCCTCTGTGGAGCAAGATGCTTTGACCCTCGGAAACGGATGGAATAGGATACGCTCGGCCATCACCGAGGCCGCAACCCCGGTGCTAGGTGTGGAAACCTCGAGTGCACGAAATGATTGGTTTGACGGGGAATGCCAAGAAGCGATAGAGAGGAAAAAAGAGCTTGGGAAAACTATCTGAGCATATCCACGAGAGAGAATTTGGCTAAGTATCGACGAGGAATTAGTTGACCACGATCCTGAGGAGAAAAAAGCGCCAGAAGGAGGACAGAGATCGTGGGGAGCTTGAACAACTATTCCAGGCTAATGACACCCGCAAGTTTTACGAGAATGTGAACCAAATCGCAAGGCCTACACACCAATACCTGACATGTGTAGGGACGAGGGCGGGGATCTAATCACAAACGAGCGCGAGGTGGTCGACAGGTGGAAGCAGTTCTCCGATGAGCACCTCAACGACGATATAGCAGCAGGAGACGCAATGGAAGTTAACCTCGGAGTACCTACAAACGACAACAGCGTACAGGCTCCCGATCTCGAAGAGATCCGACAAGAAATCGGTCTGCTGAAGAATAATAGAGTCGCCGGAAAGGACCTACTCCTGCCAGAACTCTACAAAAATGGCCAAGAACCACTAGCAACGGCACTTCACTGGCTGATTTCAAGGATTTGGGAAGAAGAGAAGCTACCGGAGGAGTGGATGGAAGGCGTAGTCTGTCCCATCTACAAAAAGGGCGACCGGCTAGACTGCTGTAAATACCGCGGCATTACGCTGGTCAACGCCGCCTCAAGGTGCTCTCCCAGGTTTTGTTGCGTCGTCTATCCCCAATAGCAAGAGAATTCATAGGGCAGTATCAGGCGGGCTTTATGGGGGCCCGTGCTACGACGGATCAGAATTTTACTCTCCGACAAATCCTTCAGAAATGTCGAGAGTACAACGTGCCCATGCATCATATTTTCGTGGATTTCAGAGCGGCATACTATACCGTTGAACGCAAACAGCTATGGCAGATAATGCACGAGTACGGTTTTCCGTACAAACTGACGCGGCTGATCAAAGCTAATCTGGAACCAGTGATGTGCTACGTGCGCGTTTCGGGGACACTCTCAAGTCCTTTCGAATCGCACAGAGAGTTATGGCAAGGGGATTAACTGTCCTGTATGTTATTCAATATCGCTAGTAAAGATGTGATCCGGCAAGAGTAGCCAACTCCTAGCCTTTGCAGACCTCGACATCATTACTAGAAACCGTGGGACGGCGGAGGCAATCTACGCCAGACTAAATACGAAGGCTAGGAGGTTAGGGTTACGAATTAATTCATTGAAAACCAAATATATGGTAGGAAGAGGCTCCCGAGAAAGAACCGTTTGCCTTCCACGGACAATGACTATTGACGGTGATGAACTGGAAGTGGTTGATGAGTTCGAAAATTTGGGATCTCTGGTCACCGCCGACAATAATACGAGTAAGGGGATCCAATGACGCATTCAGGCTGGAAATCAAGCCTATTTTTCCCTTCGCAAGACGTTTCGAGCAAGGCGCATACGCTACCGCAAAAAGCTGACGATGTACAAAACGCTAATCAGACCGGTAGTCCTGTACGGACTTGAGACAATCACTTTGCTTACGGAAGACATTCGTGCGCTTGCCGTTTTTGAACGAAACGTGTTGCGGACTATTTTTAGCATAGTACAAACGGAAAGCGGAGAGTGACGGAGACGTATGAATCACGAGCTACAGGCACTGCTTGGAGAAATTCCCACCGTACACCTGGCGAAAGTTGGGAGACTACGATGGGCCGGCCACGTCGCAAGGATGCCGGACGACTGTGTAGTGAAATGCGTTTCTTCAAGAACCCCACCGGAACCAGGAATAGAGGGACTCAACGTGCTAGGTGGCTCGACCAGGTTGAAGCCGACTTGCGCGTATCGAGACGCGCTACGAATTGGCGACGAGTGGCCCAGGACCGAGTACAATGAAGAGGAATTCTTGATACTGCAAGAACCACCCCGGCTCTCGGCTGAATAAGTGTAAGTGATTCGTGATTCAATATCAAATGTCTTTGTAATATTCCTAAAAGCATCTAGAATGTTTTGATAATAAAATTCTGCAAGGTGTTATTATTTTAAAAGTCAATGGAATAAATTCAGAAACCGAGCAGGCAGAGAAACCAAATCAACTGGACTTTCAGAATTATTTTATCAAAAATATCAGTGCCGCTTATTACGTTATTGAATAGGGGGTTTCCGATGCCACATATCTAATTAACCGCTGGGAATTGTATTTCTTTTTTAAACATCGAATGAAGATTCTCTGCCTCCGGAAGTTTTTTCAATGAAATTTGTTCTCGCTTAAGAGATGACACGATAAATTCTCTTTTCAAGTATGCAAACATTACCTTTTATTGGTTTTTACCGGTTTTACCGGTATTGCATTTATCAATACCGAAAAAGCGGTTTTCGAAATACCCCCCGGTATTGGCATCTCTATCGTGAGGCACTTCATGTCCGTCGTATAAAGCCGATCTGGCACTTACAATACCCTCTCACTTTTGAAAAAAGGTTAAGTGCAGCAGAACCTCAGCCTTCTGCGCCTTGTGGAGTTCGGAACCAGATGGTGATGAAGTACCTCGCAAAAATGGAAATGTTTATGTGAATGCGTCAGTCGAGATCGACCTTATCTGAGCAGCAGGCAATTACGGCTGAAGATGCGGGTTAAGGTGCTAGCGAAAAACATCTTTCCGGCGAAGGATGACGAGATCTGCTTGATGTTGAACGGCAACGACTGGCAAGGGACTGAGTACATTACGCTCCCCACCAAAGAGGCAAGCGATGCCGTCAAATATATCTCCCGTACCAACTTCCCACAGAAGATCCTTCTGCAACTGACGATCAGCGAAGAAGGTGTGCCCAAGTTACAGTTCTTTCCTTCGAGGCTTGCGGTGAACGGGGAGATATGCAGCATGAAGTGTTGCCGAAAGTGGCCACCTTCGTCAAGAAATATCACGCGAAGGAGGATGTGTTTATTTCGCCGGTTTGTCCTCCGCCCATTATGCCAAAGGATCGCTGGATGAGATGGACCGGCTAAATACCGACTGAATACCGCCAACCCTCCCAATATCCCCAGCTGCCAACGATAGAACATATCTGAGAGCACCTGGAACGGATGATCTAGAATAATTTCGTGACCAAAACGAAGAAGCAGCTGATCGCCAAGACCACGAAAAAATTGTTGGCCATGGCTAAAGTTGTGGTCAACTGCCGTAAGGCCACTGGGCAAGGAGTTGAAGCATTTGTTGTAGTAGCCTCAACTCGTATTTATCTCGTTTGAAGTTGACCTGTCCGGAAAAGATAATGTTGCTAACTTGATTATTTTCCCTATTGCCAATATGTATGTCAGAATGAAACAGAAATATTGCCGTTGTAGCTCTTTTCCTTTCTTACTATTGTGATTTCAATATGTCGCAGTATTATCGCACTTCTGTGACAGTCGGACTTCTCAAACTGCGGAGTCCCGTTTAGTGGGAAGTGCGGTATATATTTTCGGTGATTCAACCGCATACCAGCTTGTTAATGATCGTGTTTAGGCATGTGTGATATTATTTCTGACCAGTGCAATGGTGTTTCGAAATGTAATCAACTAAATTAGAGATATTCATATTATGAGAAATTAAAAATAATAATTATTGCAGTAGAAAGACTGGGTAACACCGCTAGGTGAATTGATACAGGTTTCGAAATAATGTTTTTCATTTTGCGAACTTTTGCGTTATAATACCCAAGGTATTATAATCACAGAGAGAGATACCGAGATGCTAGAGCTGCCGAAAAGAGACTTTACCGCCGTAAGAAACGTCAGCACTGGGATCGCGTTCTTGCGGAGGCGGAGAATTGGTTCGAGAGGCACGACACGAGAAGCTTCTTTAAGACGATCAACGGAATCAGGAACCGAACCTTTCCAACTCCTGTTATGTGTAAAAACAAGGAGGGGAACCTGATTACCGAAAGATCAGAGGTGGCTACGCGTTGGAAACAATATTTCGATGCATTGTTGAATGGTGAACAAGATGGAGCGGTCAACAGAAACAGAATAACGGTTGAGGATAACTAAGGATATATGCATATACTAAGAATTTTGTATTATTAAGGTGAAATTAGTCGTGAAAGGTGAAAGAATGCAGTGAATATATTTCCATAAACAGAACCCCGTTTTTGGACCCAAAAACTGCTTTTGTAATTGGGCTCTCTGGTCAAAAGTTAATGACTGCTAATTTCCCGTTAAAACTATCATTTACTTGTCCGTTATGAGTTTTGCATCAAAATTACGAATACACTTTAAAAGTAATAAGTTTTTATGATGAAAGTGTTGAGTAGGAATTTTGCTTGGAGGTCAAATTATTCAATATAAGTATAAATTAAATAAAAAGTTTAACGTATAAAAGTATATAAAAAGTATAAGAAGACATTTAAGTCCCAAAGCTTTGCTTTATAAGTATAAATTTGGTTTAATTATATTTAATTAGCATAATTAACATAATTAACAAGAACAGCAGAGGAAAATTGTTTCGTACCTTTTAGAGCGCAGACATTTTGTAATTCCAGCATTAAATAAAACTTATGACGTTAATAATTCATTACCATATGATATTCCAATTTATATTTCAGCTCTTTGTTGATGGGCATTGCACTTTATGAACTGTGCAAGCTGGTTTGAAGTTCAGTAAGTTTCACTAATTATAACTGTTTCATTAACCTTTGCTGCTTGAATTATTAAGTTTCTTCCATACATTAAATCATTCAGAACTCCACAATTCAATAGACATGTTTTATGATCCGCAAATGCTACATAGATAATTTTCCATTTCACTTTATTTGGCACACTGTATACCAACATTTGTTTTTCCCATTTGGCACCAGTCCAATTTTATGATATTTTTCTATCACTCGCGACGTATATTCCAATATCTATATATTTTTACATATCGAGAGTCATCCACTTATAATTATATACTTCTCCAGAGACAGTGTATCCAATTATTTCACCGAAAGCCGCAAGATTGCAAAAACTTTTATTTTTCGACTGGTGCCTGCAGGCGTTTTATGCACTTCACTTTTTTCTCCAAAACTTTTCAAACCAAACCAAACTGGCACACTTCCTTTTGCGCGATTATGCAAAAGAACAATTGTTTACTTGGCTTCTGGTTTTGTTTGTTCCTATCGCTGCTGCTGCTGCTGTTGAGAACTCTTTATGTTGGTGCACTAACTCTTTCTGATGGAGAAGAACAAGTTTGCTGAACATCCATTAAAGTTTAGAACTTTTCCCACCCTCGTATGTACAAACCAGACCGCTGCAAACATGTATATTTACGATTCATAAGGGATGATAAAAATGTTCACTCCGTACCAAACGATGAATCTGGATAAGTATAAAAAGTTAGATGAAACTTGAGCTATATCAGATATTGCACATTGAATCCAAAGTTTTTGCTACGGGTTAAGTATTTTCCACATCCGTTCGTCTCGGCACTCGACAGTTGACTGGGAATTGGAAAAATTTCAAACATCCTGATCAGTTTACCAGCGGATGCTGCATCAAGCATTTATGGATTGACTCCTACGTTGCTCGAGATTGGAGAGATGCTATCCTAGCAGAGGTTACTCCAGTACCCAAATTCTCTGTCTCTTGCTCCGAGACTGTCATGCGCAGATCTTCATCTGTTTGCTACATTGCCAATAATCATCACGGTGTCGCATCATTGTAATAGGTATTCGCTGAAGAAAACTCTGGTCATGTATTTCCTTTTCGGGTTTCAGAGGTTGCAATTCCTGCAGGATATGTGTTAGTGAATGATAGAAAATGCATGACAAGACGAGTTGGATGAAGGGAAACAGAGTTGGTCGATCAATGCCAGGACTTTTCGAATCCAGCTAGACTGAGCGTTGCGGTAAAGGTTATGAAATAATAATTTGATTGAGCTGATTTGGTACGCAGTCTACTGCTCAGTAAACAGTGCAACTGTTACATGATCTAATTGATTGATAACAGGCTGATTGAATTAGGAGGCTGTTTTAATAACCAGATTTCTGCCGATTATTTTTAGCCTCGTTCGTATGCACATGCTAGGGCAAGCCCCTGATAGGTTGTCATATGTCATTCTTTTTGGTTTACCGAAATGATTGACAAAACCGTTATTCGAAAATACTTATATCGGAGGAGTAATTTATAAAAGTTAGCACGCTTATGTAGACGAGTAAACGCTTAAGTAGTAGAGTAGACGTCTCAATCGCAGTTTATATTTTCTAGTTTTTGTTACCCAATACCATATTTGTTGTAAAGTGTACCAAAACAAGTCTGTTTTTGACTCGCTCGTCAATGATGCGAAATTAGATCTTTACTTTGTAATACGACTGTTGGTTGAAGAATTGTGAATTGCAACCTGGCTGGTTATACTTTCGAAGTTAAAAACGGACATCGTAGTTTCATTGGGGGTCAGCCCGGTGTAGTAGGTAGTTAGCATTCACACCTCTCACTCCGAGGACCTGGGTTCAAATCCCAACCCCGCAGAAGTCACGAATAACCCAAGCTGTTCAAGTGACTATAATCTAACAAAAAGAATCCTAGAGGTTGTGTACAAGACACGGCCGCATCGCATAGGTGACGCAGGACTACGTAAGTCTCTTTGTAGTGATAGTAGCATGTATCCACTCATGTAATAATACGATTTGTACGATCGTATTCGATCGTATACGATCATTTGTAGAGCATTTGTAGAGACTAACTGCAGATTGAGAAAATTCGATTACATTTAAATGAATGTGAATAGCGTCTCAAATCTTACTTCAACATCAAACACTATTTACATATATATGTACTAGTTGAGCCCGAATCTTACGATCCGATAAATAAATATGATTGAATATTGCGAAAAAATGGAGACAAAGAAAAAACCCGATTTAATCCACGTAGTGGTGAAAGGAACCTTTGCTGTATCATCTTATTTGTTATGCATTAGGCATTTTCAGCTCAAATAGCAAATTGGCTAGCCTTGATTATTTTCAATTGGAACGAAGTTTTGCTGATATGTTGGATACTGCACAAGGACTCATTTTCAATAAAACGTAATCTTTTTCGCCAAGAGTAACTTTTCGAAAGCACGTATTTAGAAATGAGATTATTTTTTAATTATGTTTTAAAACTACTTAGGCCATTGCAAATTTCAAAAGTTTTTGTCACCACTCCCCTTGGAAATCAGCTTGAAAAATCGGGAGGCAAAAAAATAATTTGTAGGATACGAGTTAATTTTTATTCATAAAATCAATTGTCTGTGAGTTCTTCAGCCTGAAAAACTCGAAAAATGAGTGTACGAGTTTAATTAATGCTTCTAGCACGAAACAGAAATGGAAATTCGAACAACGGAATTTCCGAAAATCGATTGAAAAATTTTTCTTTCGTTTTTCTCTTTTTTCGTAGTTTTTTGCATGGTAAATAATAACGTATATATTAAAAGATAGATTTGGTTTTCACGTTTAAACTTTAAAAAAAATGCCTAAAATCAATATTTTTTTTACTCGATTAAAAAAATCTCATTGTTTTTTTTTCACCCCCCTTCAGTGGCCCAACACCGGAAGGACAAACACTTTACAAAATATTTGTAATGGCCTTATTTGATTAAAATGGCGTCAAAGCAAAGTTGCGGGCAATTAGGTGTATTTTCAGAAAAAATAACACTGAAAGAAAAATCTTCGCAAAAACAGATATAAAATGTTAATTTTCTCAAAATATCTCCTCCTATGTGCCTTATTTTTAAGGTAGCTTAAATTATGTCCTAAAATCTGGTAAAGAGTTACTAATGCAAAAGCTGCATTTTCTCTCTCTCTGTGTGTGTGTGTGTGTGTGTGTGTGTGTGTGTGTGTGTGTGTGTGTGTGTGTGTGTGTGTGTGTGTGTGTGTGTGTGTGTGTGTGTGTGTGTGTGTGTGTGTGTGTGTGTGTGTGTGTGTGTGTGTGTGTGTGTGTGTGTGTGTGTGTGTGTGTGTGTGTGTGTGTGTGTGTGTGTGTGTGTGTGTGTGTGTGTGTGTGTGTGTGTGTGTGTGTGTGTGTGTGTGTGTGTGTGTGTGTGTGTGTGTGTGTGTGTGTGTGTGTGTGTGTGTGTGTGTGTGTGTGTGTGTGTGTGTGTGTGTGTGTGTGTGTGTGTGTGTGTGTGTGTGTGTGTGTGTGTGTGTGTGTGTGTGTGTGTGTGTGTGTGTGTGTGTGTGTGTGTGTGTGTGTGTGTGTGTGTGTGTGTGTGTGTGTGTGTGTGTGTGTGTGTGTGTGTGTGTGTGTGTGTGTGTGTGTGTGTGTGTGTGTGTGCTTCAATCTCACTCACTTTTCTCGGAGATGGCTGGACCGATTTTAATATTCTTAGTGTCATACTGTTTGGATTTTTAGTTCAAAAGTTATGTATAAAAATACGAAAAATATGGGACTTCATTATCTCATAGGTCCCTTAACTGATTTAAACAAAATTGATTGCATATGGAAAGGAAGCCTTTCAGAACCTTAACTTCCAAATTTCATGATAAATGAGCTTGTGGTTTGAAACTTACAATGTTTGAAATGTGATACAAAAGTATTTAAAACATATTTTTGTTGTAGACTAATCTCAAGTTTTTAGTCTTGACCTTGAAATGCGGTCATACATATATTAATATTTTTTGAAACGATGGTTCTACAATTGATGAAGGGACGGTAGGAGAAAGAAATGAAAATTTTTGGCGAAGGAGGGGAAGAGTGGAAAGGAAAGGGGGGGGGGATTATTGGGAGCTACGCTTGACAAGTAGTCATTTTGACTCCTACTTTTTGTCCAATGCTGGAAGGTGCATGAGTCGAACCAAGCTATAATCTGAGATTATAACCGGATTCGAACCCACAACACCCGCCAGGGCAAGTGATTCGCTGGTACTTGTACCTTTGAACCATAGACGCGCTGGACAAAAGGAGACTGCAAAATCCACTTATCAAGATAGCGACGCGTTTGATTGGGTTATCGACACATATTGTGCCTCTTCCTACATCAATTGCAGATTACCACCGAGCGAGAAGTTTAAATCTAACTGGTTTTTACTAACAGGACGACGACACTATGCCGGCCCTTACGACTTGCAAGGTACTGCACGTGACGTTGTTCGTCTGTCAGCCACCATGAAGATCTGAATCTGAATATTTCGCTCTTCTCTTTTAAACATTCACTTAAACTATGGCACTCAGAGATTCTTATAAACATGCATATGCCAAAAATCCAGTTTACATTAGCCTTTGATCTAATGATCTGATATAGCCCAACGTCACCCTTTCGTACAACTCTTAGGGCTGTATACCTTGTAGTTTTTTACAAGGTTTCGGAAAACTAATGTTCTTGTCCGGAGCCAACCCGGACGTTGTGTGGGACTTTCGCCCACCAAAACCTCATGCTTTCCCTCTGCCTGGATCCCCCCGGTACCACAATGAAGTATTACTTCAGGGGGAGGCTGTGCTCTTGCACTTATACATGTATCACGCTTTCTAGCGTTACTCCTTCAGGCATATCGAGGGGCTGCCGTGCTCATGCACTTTGCAGTTATCAACGCAGACTAACGTTGCTGGTCATTTGCGCAGCTAGCTCGCAGTATCCATCGAGACGTGTACCGATTAGAAGCTGCCAACAGCCATAACGTGCACGCCGTCACAGCCACCCTCGCGGGATTTCTTGACGTGTACCTGACGAGACGTGTACCGATTGGGAAGTGCCCTCCAACATGACGCGCACTCCGTCACAACCACCCTTGCAGGGTTTCTTTGCTATGCCTATTTGAACAAGGACCGATCTGAGTATTGGGACTATTTCGGGATAAATCCCATCCCCACACATATGAATCCAGTCTAGGGTTTTACCGCGCCCCGGATCACGTCGCTTTGGGGCGTCATATGCGGCTCAGAGACGTTTGTTCCCTAGGCCACCTTACATCAAAAAAAAAAACTCAACTGACGATGCGAGCTCGCTGTTCCGCTCTCCACTTAGGGTGCAGATCAGGCATGATGCGTGCGATTGCGCTATTGACTACGTGCTCTGCTGTTTCTTCCACGTTCCCACATTCCGGGCATAAGGGCGACCTGGCGTGCCCGAACCGGTAAAGGTATAGCCTGAAGTAACCATGACCAGACAGGAACTGCGTTAGGTAAAAGTTCACCTCCCCGCGCTTCCTATTTACCCAAACCGAGAGAGTCGATATGAGCCTGTGGGTTCATTTACCTGTGGGTGTCGTGTTCCGCTCCTGTTGCCACTTAGCCATTGATTTTGCTCTCATCAGCTTTCTAATTCCTCTGACCTCCTTTTGCCTATAGCACTCGTAGTCCTCCATCAGGGCGATATCGATGGGAATCATCCCACCCAAGTAACAATCCAATAGCAAATTGGTCTTATGCATTTCTTATAGTAGTTTTATCAGAGCATTGCAAAATCTATCACGTTTTATAATGTTTTTCCTCAAGTGAATGTTATCTTATTTAATTAACATTTCTGAAGTATGATTGAAGGAGACTTGAAGAAACACGCATAAAACTGAAATATCAATAAGTGTAATTCACCTTATAAGTGGTTTTAAAGGATACTTGATTTCTGCTCAAAAACGACGCTCCTTAAAACCTAGCAATAGTTTTGTCAAAAATTTATGACATTCTTCTGCAAGATTGGTTTGTCTTAACAATACTACCATAAAACCGTCTTAAAACCGTATATTCTTGTAAGAGAAATCATACTCTGAAGAAAGAACATTCGAGCGAAACAACTGATATGTCAAAATGAGCATCTGAACCAGGAGAAAATTGAACAAATACGGATATTTTAATCGAAACTTTAGCAAGATTTCATATGAAAAATCAGCGAAATCAAAAAACAATGAAGATTTCCAAATGAGCTGCGGAAGAACTATGCCGGTA
Source organism: Sabethes cyaneus (assembly GCF_943734655.1). Taxonomy (NCBI): domain Eukaryota; kingdom Metazoa; phylum Arthropoda; class Insecta; order Diptera; family Culicidae; genus Sabethes; species Sabethes cyaneus. Next base: position 97,645,846 of record NC_071353.1, on the reverse strand, counting down.
ATGATGCATCAATGGTAGATTTGTATGTTATTAAAAATTTGGTTGGATTGTATTTTGACGGAGGCGGTGCCGGTGCCGGTTTGTAGAGTTGTTTGTATTTTTTAAACTAAATAAGGTCATTAGCCGGTGTTGGGAAAATGTTCGAAGGGGTTGAAGCAGTTGAAGCATATTTGATTTAAAGACGGTTGTAACGACAAAGTATATAAAC